>NW_015505374.1:159666-164425 GCF_001515645.1 Sinocyclocheilus grahami
GTGCTTTCACACTAGCACTTTTGGTGCGCACCCGGGTTCGATTGACGTCAGAGTTCGGTACGTTTGGATGATGTGAACGCTGTCTTCCGAACTCGGGTGCGCACCTGCGACCCGTACCCATGTCCGCTTAAAAAGGGTGGTCTGGGGTACTGTGACGCAATTGTACCAAATCACGGAAGTGAACCACTGTTAATGACATATTATTTGATAAAAATGTGTGTTTGTGTGTGTTTCACTCACTTTCTTGACGAGCGTGACTGACGAGCTGCAAGCAGAGAGCTGTATCTCATTTCTGTTCACCTTCAGAGTACTTTAGAGCATTTGCAGTACATTCGTAAGGCAGACGTAAGTGCCCTTATGTACTGAAGCTTTGGAAACAAAACCAACGGTTCCAAACCATAAATATAAAATTGAAGAGAGCCTTGCTACGCATTTTGCGCCATCGTTACTAAGCAACGGGGTAAACAGCTGCTGGCTTGATGACGCAAACGAACCGTGGTTCGGACCCAAATAATATAATGTGAACACAGTCCAGCGGGGGCAGGGGGAGGGGGGAGCAATCGAACTCTGGTTTGGACCAAGCAATCAAACCAAGTGTGAAAGCACCCTTAGTGACGATGTGACACTGCCTCGATTGTGCAATTCCTGTGTCAACTGTGCAGCGTGCAGCTCGCTTATAGTGCAGACGTGATGTGGTGATTTGAAGACATTTACGTATTTTGAGAGCGAGAGAGCGCGCGGTGATTCACTCACGCTGTTTGTGACATTACGTCTCACACAAGGTTTTTAAATTACTTTATAAGATATTTAATTAAGAAATATGAAGGTGAGTACCCCACCTTCAGCATTATAATTATTTCACCTGTGCCTGACAGAGACTGAGACGGTGCCGCTGCATGTCGTGCCAAACCTTCTCATCAGCTTGAGATCATTTTTTGAGATCGGCCTTTTTAGAGACTGCTGATCAATCATCCCAAAGCGATTATCGACCGATAGTGATCGGTAGCCGATCAATCGGAGCACCCCTAGTAATGTGCATGGGTTATAGACTTAAAGTACAGTAATACAATCTTTCACAGACATGTTTAAACACAATAAATTTAAGCAACATATTATTCCATGCTTTTTACTTTTGCATTTACTTCTAGACTTGTATATTAAGTTGCTCAAGCAAGTGGCAAAACATTTAAACTTTCTATACTTTTCTTACGTTATCACAAACTTACCATTGACAGAAATAGTCAGCTCTACTGCCTTTCCTTTTGCATTGAAATCTTTATTACAACCAATGCTGCAGTTCATAACTTTTTCCTACCTCCACGAGTGCCATCGATTATTGCCTTGTTTATCTAAAAGTGCTCTTTCCCTTTAAACCTAGCCAACAAGCCATGTTGATTGTGAAACACAGTAGACTTTAATAATATGCATTTATGGTGTAATTACTACATTTTCGTGTCAATCCATGTGGTGTAATTACTAATTACTACATTTTCGTGTCAGTCCATGTTAATATTTACTGCAAAAACTGTGCTGTTACTTTAATTCAGCGCTTGCAGCGCAGCGAAAATAGATTTGGTGTGGAAACGATCTCTGCACTTCTGCAGACGCACCGCTCTTGGAACGCACTGCCGAACCGCAACCGCGTGCAGTGTCCACGCTTTATTAATCTGTTAACATGAGTGAGGAAAAAATACGCACCACATTCGCAATGCAAACAAAGTAATGTGAACCTGGCATTATGTGTGTGCGCTGCGAGTGTGCATGAGCGCACAGTCTCCTGCGAGCACTGAATGGTTCAACACTGTCAAGAATTAAAAAGTAATGCAATTTATAAACTTTAGAGTGCTTTCACACTAGCACTTTTGGTGCGCACCCGGGTTCGATTGACGTCAGAGTTCGGTACGTTTGGATGATGTGAACGCTGTCTTCCGAACTCGGGTGCGCACCCGCGAACCGTACCCGAGTCCGCTTAAAAAGGGTGGTCTGGGGTACTGTGACGCAATTGTACCAAATCACGGAAGTGAACCACTATTAATGACTTATTATTTGATAAAAATGTGTGTTTTTTCAGTCACTTTCTTGACGAGCGTGACTGACGAGCTGCAAGCAGAGAGCTGTATCTCATTTCTGTTCACCTTCAGAGTACTTTAGAGCATTTGCAGTACATTCGTAAGGCAGACGTAAGTGCCCTTATGTACTGAAGCTTTGGAAACAAAACCAACGGTTCCAAACCATAAATATAAAATTGAAGAGAGCCTTGCTACGCATTTTGCGCCATCGTTACTAAGCAACGGGGTAAACAGCTGCTGGCTTGATGACGCAAACGAACCGTGGTTCGGACCCAAATAATATAATGTGAACACAGTCCAGCGGGGGCAGGGGGAGGGGGGAGCAATCGAACTCTGGTTTGGACCAAGCAATCAAACCAAGTGTGAAAGCACCCTTAGTGACGATGTGACACTGCCTCGATTGTGCAATTCCTGTGTCAACTGTGCAGCGTGCAGCTCGCTTATAGTGCAGACGTGATGTGGTGATTTGAAGACATTTACGTATTTTGAGAGCGAGAGAGCGCGCGGTGATTCACTCACGCTGTTTGTGACATTACGTCTCACACAAGGTTTTTAAATTACTTTATAAGATATTTAATTAAGAAATATGAAGGTGAGTACCCCACCTTCAGCATTATAATTATTTCACCTGTGCCTGACAGAGACTGAGACGGTGCCGCTGCATGTCGTGCCAAACCTTCTCATCAGCTTGAGATCATTTTTTGAGATCGGCCTTTTTAGAGACTGCTGATCAATCATCCCAAAGCGATTATCGACCGATAGTGATCGGTAGCCGATCAATCGGAGCACCCCTAGTAATGTGCATGGGTTATAGACTTAACCTTCACTTTACACCACATACCATGTTGTTTACGCTTAGAAATGTACCTTCACTCTGTTCAGTTCACTCTGTCACCTAGAGCTGCAACATGTTACATGATACTGTGAGAAATTTAAAAAACTGTCATGATGTGAAAACATATTTACTCTTGTTAAAGATATTATAGTGACTCTGCAACTTTTCTTTCACATGTTCATCATAACTGCATTTATTTGATCAAAAATACAGTGAAATCAGAAATGTACTATATAAAATACAGGGCTCGCAAAATTTCAAAACAGCTGGCATTTGCTTGTGCCACACCAACTGAATGTTAACACCGTGCAGGTGGTGGTCTGATAGCAGGGCTCACAAAATTTAAAAATCGCTGGTAGCCCTTTGGGCAGACATTCTTCAGATTTTGGTAGCCCAAATTTAAAAAAAAAAGACATCGGCTGAACTTCCCTGCGGGCAAATAAGCAGGATTAAAAACTTCAGGGATTTGCTTTTTTTTTTTTTTTTTTTCTTCAAATAAGTCAAGAGAGTAAACGGATCACAAAACCCACGGCTCAGATCATATTGCATTATCATATCAGATTTTGAGTAACAGACCATATAATTTTGCAGATGAGCAAAAAAATATGGTTCTTTATTATTTAAATAACAGATTACTTCTTTGATACTTCAGGGATGTAACCATTCTCTCAACTCACAATGCTATGCGATACGATTCACGATACTGATTTCACAATACAATTTTTATTTTTAACAAAATGAGATTTAAGAAAAATTCTAAATGGAAAAGGTGTCCTATTATTATTTCTCCAACAAAATTCTGCACGTTTCTTTGTGAAATTAAAATGTCAAATAATAAAACTAAATTTGAAAATTTTAAACAAATCTCAAATAAAATAATACAATAAAACAAATCTCTTCATATAAACACAACTAAAAAAAAAAAATCTTACTGATCCAAAACTTTTAAATGGTAATCTATGTTGAAATGTGTATATATACTCACTGTTTATTGAGTTAACATGTTCCATGTGTTTTCTCAGATTAAAGGACTACAGCAGAACAAGGAGATGACCCTGGCTAGTAACCGTCTTCTGGCTGAGCAGAACCTTAAACTGCAGCCCAGACTTGACCACCAAAAGAATGAACTGACCAGTCGGTACCGGAGCCTACAGGAGCCGTTTGAGGCCTATCAGCTGCGAAAGTCCACTCTAGGTAAAATACTGGGATTAAAATGTAACGTGTAGCCTTTCTGTGTAGCATATGTCTCTTACAATTACAAACTTTTGTATGTTGAGGTTATGTCCTTTATGGACCTGGGACTATTTCTACAATATGTAATTTTGAAAAGCTGCAGTGAAAACAATGTAAATGTGTGAAGTGTCCCTCTAGGTGTTTGTTGCTGTGGCATGTGAACATATTAGGGCTGTCGCGAATATCGCAATACCGTGCTATTGACGAGCAAACCGCACAGGAATGCAAGAACTGCAGCAACCGCGATTTTTCCGTGTTTTATTTTTTCGTAAGGTTATGGCCTTCTCATTTTACACTTCATGCATGTGGACTGAATATTAAACAAGTTAGTAATGATAACATAATGTGTACCATGCTGATTTGTACAGAGGCTCCGTAGATTTGCACTTAACAAGCCTAAACAGACCGTGAATGAGAGCGAGATCGACTGAGCGCGTGCGATTACTTGCGTCTGTCCTCCAGGCCGAGTTATATATATTTGTGAAAATAGGTTGTCATGTTCAAGGAAAGCGAAATCTCTGTCTAAGCATTGATGCATAGCTGGTCAGCTGAGCCTTCTAAAGTGGCGCTCAAAGTTAAAATGATTTCAACAGCATGTTTCATTACGTCTCTTTGAATGAAT
>NW_015505374.1:164654-172223 GCF_001515645.1 Sinocyclocheilus grahami
ATCAGATTACAACTAGGCTAACTGTTATACATATAGGCTAACGATAGCCTAACGATCTTATTGTCAGGTTTATGTTCTGTTAAGTGGACTGTTATTTTGTCATTCTCTTCTGTTTACTTCAATTCCTGTTTCAACGCTATTTGGTTTCGGTTTCATTGTCTTCTGATTATGACCTTGTTAGTTATATAGTAACACATACACACACAAATTATATATATATATATTTATTTATTTAGCGGTAAAACCGCATATCGCTATTGAGCCACTCAAAATTACCACAAGGGAAATTCCCTCACCCCGACAGCTCTAATTCAAGCAATTGTCTTGTTCGACCGTAGGTGCCCTGCGAAGTGGACTTCACATGAAATTCCGCCATGATTCCAGTTCCAAGGGAACATACACGTTACATTCAAAGGGCATTAAAGTGCGCGAGACGTTAATTTATATTGTATTTATTTACAGAGGTGTATTATGTCACACTTCACACTTCTCAAGTAAGTTCCGTCTGTGTGTGAAGACAGTAGCGCAAATCCGTGAATGAATGGTCAAAAGGCTAAAAAAGATTTATTTAAAAAATAGATAAATATTTTTGTTTATTTAATTACTTATTTAAAATATGTGGATCAGTGTTGCAGTATTACATTTCAGATTGACATAAGTTAAGATGAGTTTACTTGTGAAACTGGCTTTTGTTTACATGTTTCACTTCCAGCCCTTCACATCAGAGTCCGCCCCCCCCCGCCGCACCTTGAGGTCTAGTTGTTTTTGCATAGAGGAAATAAACATGCTGAGCTGTCATCTGTGTACAGATGAAAAGAACGATAGTGGCTTTGGTGAAATGTAGGTTACCCATTTTCCCAGGCTGGGGTGGTTATCTGTCCCAGATAAGGATTTACTGGATCTGAGCAGCAGCAGTGCTAGTGCATCTGGACAGGGTTGCCGGCAGGCTGGCCAGTCAGCCGTTCACTTGACCCAGATAAACAAAAGCCCTAGTCTTCAGGCTAAATCGTGTGGTGAGGATCCTGTGTGTACATTAACCCGCCGCCACCCCCATTCCCAAAGCTGAGCCATTACAACGGAGCAGCTCCGTGGGGGTGTTTCAGCGTGACGGCCCATTCTGATGCTGCTGTGGAGCTGATCTCGGCAGTAACAGTGTGGCTTTGTGCCCTGAGCAATGTCAGGAACAGGGCTTGGAGAGGGGGAAGGAGTATGCCCACATAAACACAGACACACACATTCAGTATTTTCTCTCTTTGTCTGCTGTCACACACTTGCATAGAGCACAAAGTAAGCCGAGCTGGCTGTAGACCGATAGCAGTCTCATGATCTGCGGGATGTTTGCAATGAAATGCAAACAATGCATTGTGGGATACAGTATTTCAAGCAGTGAGCTTTGTTGTATGATGTTTCTTTAGGCAAATAAAATGGGTCATTTGGGTATTTCGAATGTACTGGAAAATTTGCATTTTGTGCCCATTTGTAGTATGGTAGTATGTGCATGTGCACTTCACCAAAGTCTGATTGGGAAATAGAAGTCGAGAATGGGCAAAATTGATGAGTCATTGTGCATAAAAACGGTTTTATTCTGAGCAGAAGTTTTATTTGCTCTGCAATTCACATTTAAAATTGTAAATAAGGTAGTTGAAAAGTAATGAAGTGGGCACTTGTTAACTTGGAAAAACAGATGTCATTCAGGTGGCCACACTTTTCTGTCTCTAAATCAGCCCAAATGCCCAAAATATCCCGCATGAATAGCACATTAGTGATTGCGTTAGTGTATTAAACACAATCCTTTATTTAAAAGGCCCAGCCCTTCCTTTCTTTCCTGCTCCATTTTCATCAGTCTCATAAGAGGAACAGTTTTTAGGTCGTGTTTACTGTCAGTCTCAGTTTGTTGTTGAAGCATGTAGATCTCTAGTCAAGTATGCTGATTCGTAGAGTTAACAAAAGTTATCATGAATATTGTAATGTTTGAAGCAGTGCAGAGCTGAAAAGAGGCAGGGCTAAATACGGTGAATAGAAGTAGATATTACTGGTTTTGGGCTGATCTGGAGTCAGTTTTAATTGGCAGTATATCAGCTGACTGTTTAAGAACAAGCAATGAGTCAATCATAGCCTGTCATTCAAAAGAGGACAGAAAAAAGGCATTGGTCTTACTGATTATAAAGGGAGCATTCAGGTTTTGTTGCATCATTCGTTCGCATTGTACACTGGCTAATGTAATTAATTAAAGGTCGTGTTTACTGTCAGTCTCAGTTTGTTGTTGAAGCATGTAGATCTCTAGTCAAGTATGCTGATTCGTAGAGTTAACAAAAGTTATCATGAATATTGTAATGTTTGAAGCAGTGCAGAGCTGAAAAGAGGCAGGGCTAAATACGGTGAATAGAAGTAGATATTACTGGTTTTGGGCTGATCTGGAGTCAGTTTTAATTGGCAGTATATCAGCTGACTGTTTAAGAACAAGCAATGAGTCAATCATAGCCTGTCATTCAAAAGAGAACAGAAAAAAGGCATTGGTCTTACTGATTATAAAGGGAGCATTCAGGTTTTGTTGCATCATTCGTTCGCATTGTACACTGGCTAATGTAATTAATTACAATTAAAACGTGTTTGCTACCAGGAAAACAACTGCAATGATAAACAGTAAATGACAGCTTACAGTATTTACTATTATTTGACTAGTAAAGAAACACTCAGCAGAGTCGAGTGTTGTAGTTTAGTAGTAATGTGGTAAACATGGCAAGAGCAGGCTGTTAAGTGATTGGACGACAACTAGAATTATAGACTGTCTAATACAACAACAACAAAACATAATAACACTTTTGTAAGTTGCCTCTGTCAGGAAAATAAATGTAAATAGATGTAAATCAGCGAAGAGAGCTTGACTGATATGGAATGGCATATGAGGGAAAGTGGCCCTTTGGTAATGAATTACAAGCTGTCAAAATGCAGTTTGAGATGTCCGACAGCTTTAAGCTATTATTTACTTGTATATATTTATTTATGTATTCCATTATATGTATACTATACAATATTGGTTTGTGATCTCAAATCTCTCTTTGGTCTCAAATTCATTTTCCTCATTGTTTTGAGCTATGTCTGTTAAGTGTAGAACATTACACATTTCTCTCTTGATAATGAATTGCTGTTATGTAAAAAGTTGTGTAATTTAAGCATATCAGTACATTAAATACATCTCTGATGCAAATGTCTGTTGACCTCTGAGAATTTTTGACAGGCGTGTCCAGTTGTACTGTGAAATCCATGGCTCCTGAAAGGTGAAACACACCCTGTTGTTGCCTTAGCAAATTTACTTGAGGCAAGCACACCAAGTTGGCAGATTTATATTGCTGCCTTTGATGTTGCGCAATGGCTAAAGTCAAAAGGTGCCGTTTTCTTTAATACATAACATGTTTAATACCTTTTCAGACTAAAATAAGTCTGAAATTATTATTTCAGTAACAGATTATATATTGTTTACATGTACAGTAATGCATTTGGCAGACACTTTTATCCAAAGCGACTTGCGTTGAATTCTTTGGGAATTGAACCCATGACCTTGGCTTTGCCAACACCATGCTTTACTGCTTGAGCTAGGAAGGCAGTATTTTATTGTCACAATTTTTCAAACATCTTAATTATAACACATTCTGCTTTTCTTTGTCCCCTCACAGATGACAGATCTGGAAACACTCCCTTGGACACACTCCTCGCACTCCTACAAGCAGAAGGAGCCAAAATCGAGGAAGAAACTGAGGTACATCCATTACCACGAAGCTTAAACACTTTAAAGGTGCCATAGAATGGAAAACTGTATTTACCTTGGCATAGTTGAATAATAACAGTTCTGAACATGGCAATGACATACAGTGAGCCTCAAACACCATTGTTTCCTCCTTATGTAAATCTCGTGCATGCAAAAGACCACTGAAAAATAGGTGAATCAGAACATAACACCGACTGTGACGTTACAGTCGGGATCACTAATAGTTACGACCCCAACATTTGCATATACCCGCCCATAGGCATGGGCCGGTATGAGATTCTGACGGTATGATAACCTTAGATAAAAATATCACGGTATTGCTATTACAGCTCTAAAATATGTTATGTTTAAATGTCTGGGTAAAAAACAACAACTTTATTTTCCACTGAACACGATACATTTTATTTTTAAGAAACATAGAACATTTTGGAACAGTAAACATGTCAGGCTAAATAATTTAAAATAAATAATTGAATTCTTCTTAATTAAATGAAGTGCAGTCACTTAAGTGAGCCTAAACCTGCAGCTCAACAATAATCAGAACATCTTTTCTTTTCTGTAAAAAAAAGAAAAAGATCCTTCTAAATGAAAAATATGCAGTCACTTAAGTGAGCCTAAAGCTGCAGCTCAATAATCAAAAACATAAGTCAAAACAATTTCTGTAAAAAAAATAAATCAATAAAAAATGCAGTCATTAAACCTGCAGCTCAACAAGGTTTTTGGAGACATGCTCACTTTCTACACATTCCTCTTTCAGTCCAAGTTATGATGCAGGAATGTTCACCTTTCCTGCATTAAGTTTGGAGCGGTGAGGTACGAGGATGTGTTAGGGCTGGACAATAATTCAATATCAATATGTATCGCGATATTTTTTTTTTTTTTTCAGAAACGGTGATATGGTTTTTAAACACATTTCCGAAATTTCGATATAGCCTACATTACCAGTGTTTCCCATACATTGATTTATTTGTGGCGTTTGACTTCATTGAATAAACATGAGCACTGCACGTTTTAAAATCAAAACTTCGCTCTTAACCGCCCCCTGCTGGCAGACAAGCAGTTTGCACTTTTCATACTCTTTATACTGGCTATCAGCCTACACTACCAGTCACAAGTTTTTGAATGGTAAGATTTTTTTTTTTTTTTTTTTAATTGCTATTGTTTTGAACTTGAACCTGGAAATAACAATTTCTACAAAAGTATTAAGCATCACAACGGTTGGAAACATTGGAAATAATTAAAAATATTTTTTGAGCACCAAATCCGCATATTAAAATGATTTCTGAAGGATCATGTGACACTGAAGTGAAGTGGAGTACTGAAGTGGAGTAAAAGGCTGCTGAAAATTCAGCTTTGCATAACAGGAATAAATTACTATTATAATTTTTAATATATTCACATAGAAAACGGTTGTTTTCAGTAATATTTATTTCACAATTTTACTGCTTTTACTGTATTTTTTTATCAAATAAATGAAACATTACCTCTTAAAAATAAAGGTTCGTTATTGGCATCTTGTTTTCATGAAAAATCTTTACAAATATATATTTTTTTATTTTAAAGAAGGTTACAAGCATAAGAGACTTTCAAAAATATATTTTCAAAAAACAAAGACCCCAAAGTTTTTAACTGAAGTGTGTGCGTATACATGCATACACATATATATCCAACAACAACAACAACAAAACATAATAACACTTTTGTAAGTTGCCTCTGTCAGGAAAATAAATGTAAATAGATGTAAATCAGCGAAGAGAGCTTGACTGATATGGAATGGCATATGAGGGAAAGTGGCCCTTTGGTAATGAATTACAAGCTGTCAAAATGCAGTTTGAGATGTCCGACAGCTTTAAGCTATTATTTACTTGTATATATTTATTTATGTATTCCATTATATGTATACTATACAATATTGGTTTGTGATCTCAAATCTCTCTTTGGTCTCAAATTCATTTTCCTCATTGTTTTGAGCTATGTCTGTTAAGTGTAGAACATTACACATTTCTCTCTTGATAATGAATTGCTGTTATGTAAAAAGTTGTGTAATTTAAGCATATCAGTACATTAAATACATCTCTGATGCAAATGTCTGTTGACCTCTGAGAATTTTTGACAGGCGTGTCCAGTTGTACTGTGAAATCCATGGCTCCTGAAAGGTGAAACACACCCTGTTGTTGCCTTAGCAAATTTACTTGAGGCAAGCACACCAAGTTGGCAGATTTATATTGCTGCCTTTGATGTTGCGCAATGGCTAAAGTCAAAAGGTGCCGTTTTCTTTAATACATAACATGTTTAATACCTTTTCAGACTAAAATAAGTCTGAAATTATTATTTCAGTAACAGATTATATATTGTTTACATGTACAGTAATGCATTTGGCAGACACTTTTATCCAAAGCGACTTGCGTTGAATTCTTTGGGAATTGAACCCATGACCTTGGCTTTGCCAACACCATGCTTTACTGCTTGAGCTAGGAAGGCAGTATTTTATTGTCACAATTTTTCAAACATCTTAATTATAACACATTCTGCTTTTCTTCACAGATGCACAGATGACAGATCTGGAAACACTCCCTTGGACACACTCCTCGCACTCCTACAAGCAGAAGGAGCCAAAAGAAACTGAGAAACTGAGGTACATCCATTACCACGAAGCTTAAACACTTTAAAGGTGCCATAGAATGGAAAACTGTATTTACCTTGGCATAGTTGAATAATAACAGTTCTGAACATGGCAATGACATACAGTGAGCCTCAAACACCATTGTTTCCTCCTTATGTAAATCTCGTGCATGCAAAAGACCACTGAAAAATAGGTGAATCAGAACATAACACCGACTGTGACGTTACAGTCGGGATCACTAATAGTTACGACCCCAACATTTGCATATACCCGCCCATAGGCATGGGCCGGTATGAGATTCTGACGGTATGATAACCTTAGATAAAAATATCACGGTATTGCTATTACAGCTCTAAAATATGTTATGTTTAAATGTCTGGGTAAAAAACAACAACTTTATTTTCCACTGAACACGATACATTTTATTTTTAAGAAACATAGAACATTTTGGAACAGTAAACATGTCAGGCTAAATAATTTAAAATAAATAATTGAATTCTTCTTAATTAAATGAAGTGCAGTCACTTAAGTGAGCCTAAACCTGCAGCTCAACAATAATCAGAACATCTTTTCTTTTCTGTAAAAAAAAGAAAAAGATCCTTCTAAATGGAAAAATATGCAGTCACTTAAGTGAGCCTAAAGCTGCAGCTCAATAATCAAAAACATAAGTCAAAACAATTTCTGTAAAAAAAATAAATCAATAAAAAATGCAGTCATTAAACCTGCAGCTCAACAAGGTTTTTGGAGACATGCTCACTTTCTACACATTCCTCTTTCAGTCCAAGTTATGATGCAGGAATGTTCACCTTTCCTGCATTAAGTTTGGAGCGGTGAGGTACGAGGATGTGTTAGGGCTGGACAATAATTCAATATCAATATGTATCGCGATATTTTTTTTTTTTCAGAAACGGTGATATGGTTTTTAAACACATTTCCGAAATTTCGATATAGCCTACATTACCAGTGTTTCCCATACATTGATTTATTTGTGGCGTTTGACTTCATTGAATAAACATGAGCACTGCACGTTTTAAAATCAAAACTTCGCTCTTAACCGCCCCCTGCTGGCAGACAAGCAGTTTGCACTTTTCATACTCTTTATACTGGCTATCAGCCTACACTACCAGTCACAAGTTTTTGAATGGTAAGATTTTTTTTTTTTTTTTTTAAGAATTCTCTT
>NW_015505374.1:175573-187291 GCF_001515645.1 Sinocyclocheilus grahami
AATTGCTATTGTTTTGAACTTGAACCTGGAAATAACAATTTCTACAAAAGTATTAAGCATCACAACGGTTGGAAACATTGGAAATAATTAAAAATATTTTTTGAGCACCAAATCCGCATATTAAAATGATTTCTGAAGGATCATGTGACACTGAAGTGAAGTGGAGTACTGAAGTGGAGTAAAAGGCTGCTGAAAATTCAGCTTTGCATAACAGGAATAAATTACTATTATAATTTTTAATATATTCACATAGAAAACGGTTGTTTTCAGTAATATTTATTTCACAATTTTACTGCTTTTACTGTATTTTTTTATCAAATAAATGAAACATTACCTCTTAAAAATAAAGGTTCGTTATTGGCATCTTGTTTTCATGAAAAATCTTTACAAATATATATTTTTTTATTTTAAAGAAGGTTACAAGCATAAGAGACTTTCAAAAATATATTTTCAAAAAACAAAGACCCCAAAGTTTTTAACTGAAGTGTGTGCGTATACATGCATACACATATATATCCAACAACAACAACAACAAAACATAATAACACTTTTGTAAGTTGCCTCTGTCAGGAAAATAAATGTAAATAGATGTAAATCAGCGAAGAGAGCTTGACTGATATGGAATGGCATATGAGGGAAAGTGGCCCTTTGGTAATGAATTACAAGCTGTCAAAATGCAGTTTGAGATGTCCGACAGCTTTAAGCTATTATTTACTTGTATATATTTATTTATGTATTCCATTATATGTATACTATACAATATTGGTTTGTGATCTCAAATCTCTCTTTGGTCTCAAATTCATTTTCCTCATTGTTTTGAGCTATGTCTGTTAAGTGTAGAACATTACACATTTCTCTCTTGATAATGAATTGCTGTTATGTAAAAAGTTGTGTAATTTAAGCATATCAGTACATTAAATACATCTCTGATGCAAATGTCTGTTGACCTCTGAGAATTTTTGACAGGCGTGTCCAGTTGTACTGTGAAATCCATGGCTCCTGAAAGGTGAAACACACCCTGTTGTTGCCTTAGCAAATTTACTTGAGGCAAGCACACCAAGTTGGCAGATTTATATTGCTGCCTTTGATGTTGCGCAATGGCTAAAGTCAAAAGGTGCCGTTTTCTTTAATACATAACATGTTTAATACCTTTTCAGACTAAAATAAGTCTGAAATTATTATTTCAGTAACAGATTATATATTGTTTACATGTACAGTAATGCATTTGGCAGACACTTTTATCCAAAGCGACTTGTGTTGAATTCTTTGGGAATTGAACCCATGACCTTGGCTTTGCCAACACCATGCTTTACTGCTTGAGCTAGGAAGGCAGTATTTTATTGTCACAATTTTTCAAACATCTTAATTATAACACATTCTGCTTTTCTTTGTCCCCTCACAGATGACAGATCTGGAAACACTCCCTTGGACACACTCCTCGCACTCCTACAAGCAGAAGGAGCCAAAATCGAGGAAGAAACTGAGGTACATCCATTACCACGAAGCTTAAACACTTTAAAGGTGCCATAGAATGGAAAACTGTATTTACCTTGGCATAGTTGAATAATAACAGTTCTGAACAACATACAGTCATACAGTGAGCCTCAAACACCATTGTTTCCTCCTTATGTAAATCTCGTGCATGCAAAAGACCACTGAAAAATCAGAACATCAGAACATAACACCGACTGTGACGTTACAGTCGGGATCACTAATAGTTACGACCCCAACATTTGCATATACCCGCCCATAGGCATGGGCCGGTATGAGATTCTGACGGTATGATAACCTTAGATAAAAATATCACGGTATTGCTATTACAGCTCTAAAATATGTTATGTTTAAATGTCTGGGTAAAAAACAACAACTTTATTTTCCACTGAACACGATACATTTTATTTTTAAGAAACATAGAACATTTTGGAACAGTAAACATGTCAGGCTAAATAATTTAAAATAAATAATTGAATTCTTCTTAATTAAATGAAGTGCAGTCACTTAAGTGAGCCTAAACCTGCAGCTCAACAATAATCAGAACATCTTTTCTTTTCTGTAAAAAAAAGAAACAGATTAAATGAAAAATATGCAGTCACTTAAGTGAGCCTAAAGCTGCAGCTCAATAATCAAAAACATAAGTCAAAACAATTTCTGTAAAAAAAATAAATCAATAAAAAATGCAGTCATTAAACCTGCAGCTCAACAAGGTTTTTGGAGACATGCTCACTTTCTACACATTCCTCTTTCAGTCCAAGTTATGATGCAGGAATGTTCACCTTTCCTGCATTAAGTTTGGAGCGGTGAGGTACGAGGATGTGTTAGGGCTGGACAATAATTCAATATCAATATGTATCGCGATATTTTTTTTTTTTTTCAGAAACGGTGATATGGTTTTTAAACACATTTCCGAAATTTCGATATAGCCTACATTACCAGTGTTTCCCATACATTGATTTATTTGTGGCGTTTGACTTCATTGAATAAACATGAGCACTGCACGTTTTAAAATCAAAACTTCGCTCTTAACCGCCCCCTGCTGGCAGACAAGCAGTTTGCACTTTTCATACTCTTTATACTGGCTGTCAGCCTACAATACCAGTCAAACGTTTTTGAACGGTAAGATTTTTAATGTTTTTTGTTTTTTTTAAGAATTTTAAAATAACTGCTTTCTATTTGAATATATTTTAAAATGTAATTTATTCCTGTGATTAAAGCTGAATTTTCAGCATCATTACATCATTTGCTGATTATCAATATTTAAAACAGAATTTTTTTTTTCAGGATTCTTTGATGAATAGAAAGACCTAAAGATCAGCATTTATCTGAAATAAAAACCTTTTGTAACGTTATACACAATGTTTGGAGTCAGTATGAAATTATAGAAATTAATACTTTTATTTAGCAAGGATGATTTAAATTGATCAGAAGTGATGATAAAGACATTTATAATGTTACAAAAGATTTCTATTTCAGATCAATTCTGTTCTTCTGAACTTTCTATTCATCAAAGAAACCTGAAAATATTCTACTCCGCTGTTTTCAACATAATAAATAATTTTTGAGCAGCAAATCAGAATATTAGAATGATTTCTGAAGGATCATGTGATTGGAGTAATGATGCAAAAAAATATAGCTTTGAAATCACAGGAATAAATTACATTTTAAAATATTTTCAAATAGAAAACTGTTATTTTAAATAGTAAATATATTTGAAAATGTTACTGTTTTTGCTGTATTTTGGATAAAAAAAATGCAGGATTAAAAGAATTTCACATTTCTTGTTTGAATGAAGACTAAATACAAATAAAAGGTCAACATTAATTTATTTGTGCTGGGTTTTTTTCTCTTTTTTTCAAAAATATTATATGAGGTGTCAGACTTGGCAAATTCATTTTTCATAAGTCTGTATGCACAGACATCTGTTGTGGCGTTACCAGCTAAATTTAATTATTGTACTAAATCGCAGAAACTTAGTACTTTAGTCTGGTATTCCGCGCTCTGTGAAGTAACGTGAGGGAGCAAACTAGTTGACGTTAGCTAGTTAATTAGCCATGTTATCTGCCTCGGTAGCAAGCCAAATAGTATTTATTTCAACACTGAAACAAACGGCGGATGGGTCTTGATCAGGGGTGAAAGAGGGAGAAATGAAGATGACACAGATATGTAGTTTATGTATGACCTGGAAGTATTTATTTAGCGATCGGAGCTAAAACGTCATCTGTACAGAACATCATTGTGTACGGAACATGGTTAGTCTACGTTACCCGAAAAATGCACTGACTGCACAAACCGGAGGAGGAGGGGTCGTGTGACTCGTTACGCTCTTCGCTGCACACAACTGAGGGAGTCATGCACTTTCTGTCTTTGATGACGCGTAAAAAAAACTGTGCATACCGCAGGAACGGTATAACGGAAAATTTGTGTGGTTTTGAAACCGTGACTTTTCCAAACCGCGTTATACTTTGAAACCGGTTATCGTCCCATGCCTACCCGCCCATGTTCTATGCCAGCTGCCAGCCGAACCTGCACAGCCGAATCATCAGAAGTTCTGCAGGTATTGTGAACAAACAAGCGAGGATAATAGCGAAAATGGCAGATCATGGAAATAAATGTTATGTTACAGACTGTGCAGGGGGTGTGAAGTGCAGGGATGGGTTGGTGTCTGTAATCAGAAAGGCACGGAAAACAAATAACGCGCGTTCTAATAAAATAACGCGAGCCACTAAAGGGACATGTTAGCTGCTTGCTAGCGGTAGCCTGTTACATTACAGTACATAAGATTTCACTTACCACATAAACAGAGTTAGGAGAGATGACTGAGGATGATGGCGAATGATTTACAGATCCCGAGTACCATTGAAAAGCATCTGATCTTGTAAAATGTGTGGTAAGTACTGCCGCTGTAGTTTACACAGATCACGTGCGATCGCAAATCTCGAAAGTGAAAGTAAAACGCGATCGTGCATTCGAATGCAGTTTCAATACTCCCTGATGTCCGCATTAAGCCAAATACCTTCTATGTAGATATCAGAGAACAATTTAAAATATTGTATCAATGCATTCTATGGCACCTTTAAAGTTGCACTAGATATCTGCTGGGGATTGTTCATCATCTGATGGACTCATTAGTCAATGATCATGCTATTATTTCTCTCTTTTTCAAATCAGAACATGGCCGATTCGCTCCTCGATGGCGCAACCCCCCTGGACACATTCATCGATGAGTATCAGAGTAAGAGGAAGCTGGCGCACATGCGGAGAGTCAAGATAGAGAAACTCCAGGAAATGGTGCTGAAGGGACACCACATGGCCCCAGCTGCACCTCAGCCCTCTCGCTCTCAGGACCTTCCCTCCAGGCCAGCCGCTCTCCATAGAGAGGTCAATGGTTCCCCCATGCCGATGCCCCGGCGGGCTCCTCCTCTTCCCCCTGTTAAAGTCACCCAAACTCCTCCTGCTCAGCCCACCGCAGCCTTCTCCTACCCTCCTACCTCTCCGTTCGCTGCGGCCTCTCCATTCACACCCACTTCTCCATACCCCCCTATTCCCCCTAGAGTAGGAAACATGCCACCCATTCTTAACCAGGGATACCCCAACATGTACATGCAGCAATATGCCCCACCTGTGCCCCAGAGACCCCCTCCACGCATGGCACCCCAGCCAGGCTTCATCATGTAGTGAGCGAGGGACATTACGGTCTATGGAGAGAGAAAAAATGAAATGCACACTGGACATTCATTTTTTTTTTTTTGTAGGTCCTTCAAGCTGCATGTTATAAAATGCATGCGCTAAGATGGAGTCTTGTCAAGTGTAAAATTAACAAGACTTTTCTGCAATCAAGGGGGCATCTGCAACATGATCTTCAGTTTGCACTTTAGACTACTTTTGTATTTGATCAGTCATGGCTGGTTATGGAGTCAGGCTGTTCCCGTTCTGCCCTTCTCAGTAGCGTTAGATCAAGTAAAAAAGTTCACATGAGCCTCAGGGGCCTCCATACATAATGAAGATATCAAAGTTAAAGAACAGGCGTTCTGTTAGGCCATCTAGACAGATATGAAGAGCTACGATTTGATGTTTTAATTTAAGTTGTCAAGTTCATGCTAATATGTCAGTTCAACCACTTTAATATCTTCTGACATATCATACCTGAAAAAGCTGCTTTAAAAAAAACGTAAAGCCTATGCAAACAGACTTGAGACCGAACGGTGCTGAGTTTTTTAGGGGGGAAGAAACAAATACATTTTTGCTCTTCAGGTTTTCTCAGACCTGCAGCCAAAGATGCTATTTGTTTTCCCAGTGGATCCAGTTTTGTGCTGGTGGCAGAAAAACAGGGAGATTTAATACAAAACTGAGTTAAATGTGGGTGAAGTCATTTGGTACTGATGTGGTGGATGAGATTGGGAGATCAGAGCTACCGCTACAATGGAGAGAGCCTTTTGTCTCAGATACGAGCAAATTCGCGCTGGAAGGAGCTTAATGGCTCGAATTTGAAAGGAGTGTGAGTGAACGGTAGTACATGTGGGGAAAAAATGTGCAAATGAGTTTTTTTGGCTTAAGTGCGAACATTTGTGAAGCATACATGCTTGTACTGTCATTACCATGCATACTTAAACTGATGCTGATGCATAATTGACCATTTAAACGTTTGCAACTAACACCATAATCCTCCTTGTGTTTATTTTTGCCATCTGGTGTGAAGATGTTTATCGGAAATGTGCTTCCTTTCCATAAGCCCCACATTTTAATTGATATTTAATATATTCAAACTAATATAGCCATACCATTTAACTCAGAAATTTTGTGGTAAAATTGGACTTCCCTACACCATCAGGTCTGTTACATATCATATCTTGTTTTCTGTCCTTAATATGTAGTATAACCTTCATTCATGCCTTTTGTTTTCACCCTGGATCTGTTTTCAATATGTATGTTGTTCTGGTCTCTTCATGTGTTTGCCACCGAAATAGCCACTTTGTGCCTATGCTGAGCATTAAGATGAAGACTTGTTCACTGTGGTGAGGTGTGTGTGTGCGCGCGCGCGTGCGCTTTGTATTCCTCCTTGCCTTCCCATTCTAAAACAGATTTCTTTAACAATTAGACATTTATTTTTCAACATATATGCTGTTTACACAGGTACATCTTTACAAGTGCTCTTTACCTAAATATCAGTTGTTTGTTTTACCAGTTAGAGCCATAATTACGTTGCCTCAAATTCAGGAAGTTGACATGATAGAAATGTTGTTTGGATGAAGTCCTCCATTTAATCACTGGTGCTACTACATTCATTTAATGAGCTGAACCAAGATGATGTTAGTATGCAGGCTCTGTTTGAATTAAATCACTCCGCGTTTGTCAGACTTGGGTTGGGTATCTGCTTTATGTTGATGCTGATGAACACCAGATCAAGAGGTGGAATTATCTGGGTTCCTCATGAATCAGGCTGCATTATGTCTAGACATTGGCTAAATACTTGTGAAAAACATTATGTACTATGTCAGGATTGCCAACCATCTGGAAAAACCAGCTTCCATCCTTGAAAACTGTTTGTTTGTGTGAATAAACATGGTCTTCCTTTGTCTTAAAAATAATAATGATCGCTAGGTTTGTAAAAGGTAACTCGGCTGAATGCTTTGGCTGGCAATAACATAGTGTTTTGTACATTCCTAATGTAAAATATGCAGACTAAGTGCTAGGTAATGTCTGTTCAAAGTGGTAGACTTGGTAAATGGAACTGACATCTCTATTTTAAAGATAATAAATTATATCCCATCACTTTTCTGTGAGTTCAACCTTTCCATGTCTTTTATTCAGGAATGAGGGTTATGTTCGTTTTAATTATTGAAGATAAAATATTGCTCTTTTGTATAAATCTAATAGGCCCTAACAAAGAATTTGACTCCCCCTGGTGGAGTAATAATAGTAATATCATACTCTCTCAACATTTTAAATTTCTGCTGTAATTATGACAAAGCTGCTTGTTTGCTGAGGCCCCTAGTTGAGCAACTTTTTGCACCTCATTTTGCAGTTGAAGCTTTCCATTTTATGAATATTTTTAAATAGCAGTGATGTGATTATATTCATGCTAATTAATTGATTATACAACGTTTAATTAGACAAGTGTTTATACACAATGTAGGGGTTTTTGCACTATATTTAGTAACTACTATGCATATACAGTAGGTAAACTATTGGTAGCCATATATTTATTTAGTCATTTAGCAGACGCTTTTATCCAAAGCGACTTACGAATGAGGACAACAGAAGCAATCAACTAGTATTAAAACAACTAAAAACCGATCCAAAACTAAAAGCTAAAACTTTATAAATACTGCTTATAAACATTTTAAAAAATAAAGAAATTAAATAAAAATGACAAATGCGTACAACACAATTTCAACACTTAACATTTAAATGAAAAACAAAAAATAAAGCTAAAAACAATTGAAAATACTAAAGAACAAAAGGTATAAGAGTATAATAATGATTCTAACATAACACTAAGCCAAACACCAAAAAAAAAACTACATGTGTATATGTACAACCACGCACACACACACACACACACACATATATATATATACACACACATTACATACATATTTATAAATTCAATATATTTCATTTCCATTTAAGTATTAAAAAAACTAAAACTTAATAAAAGAATTTAAAAAAATAAAGAAATTAAATAAAAATGACAAATGCATACAACACAATTTCAACACTTAACATTTAAATGAAAAACAAAAAATAAAGCTAAAAACAATTGAAAATATTAAAGAACAAAAGGTATAAGAGTATAATAATGATTCTAACATAACACTAAGCCAAACACCAAAAAAAAAACTACATGTGTATATGTACAACCACGCACACACATATATATATATATATATATATATATACACACACATTACATACATATTTATAAATTCAATATATTTCATTTCCATTTAAGTATTAAAAAAACTAAAACTTAATAAAAGGCCTAAACAGACATAAATTCAGACATAAAATTCAGACATAATTTAACTAAAATTTAAATAAATAACAAATACAAATCAAACGACAGTAGTTTATCAGTAATCCTAAAATATAACACTGCCAAACTGACATGCTAAAAAACAACAACTTCCTGACACATAGTAAGAAATGGTTATAAAAACTTAAACAGAAGCAAAACAAGTAATAGGAAAGAGGAGAAATAAAAAAGCGATACTTATCCTTTGCCGGTGTCCCTGCCCGGTGGAGTCGCATGGTAGAGTCGATGATCTTTACACTCTTCAGTCTTCACACGAGGAGGCTGTCACGTGACGGCTGCCGTGGTAAACTAAGCTTTTTTTATACCCGTGAGCTGCTTTTAACTTTAATATATGGGTCAAATTGAATGCCGAAAGAGGTGAAAAGCATTCCAGGTTGCTGATTTTATAATTCACAGCTTTAACACTGAAAATAAATCCTCAAAAATATTATGAGGAAGATATTTAGTTGTAGAGAAAAAAATATTAGAATTAATGCAATTGTTGATTTTGACCAGTTTAAAGGGGTCATATGATGCTTTTTTAAAGATCATTATTTTGTGTATTTGGTGTAACAGAATATGTTGACATGCTTTAATGTTCAAAAAACACATTATTTTTCAAATACTGTACATTATTGTAGATCCTCTATAGAGTCGATGGTCTTTACACTCTTCAGTCTTCACACGAGGAGGCTGTCACGTGACGGCTGCCGTGGTAAACTAAGCTTTTTTTATACCCGTGAGCTGCTTTTAACTTTAATATATGGGTCAAATTGAATGCCGAAAGAGGTGAAAAGCATTCCAGGTTGCTGATTTTATAATTCACAGCTTTAACACTGAAAATAAATCCTCAAAAATATTATGAGGAAGATATTTAGTTGTAGAGAAAAAAATATTAGAATTAATGCAATTGTTGATTTTGAACACTGATGCTATGATAGTTTCCAGTAAGAACATCTTTGACAATGCACTGTAAGTTGCTTTGGATCAAAGCATCTGCTAAATGCATAAATTATTATTATTATTTTTTTTAAAATATGCCCCCTAAAACGTTATCCTTTGTGGCAACAGGCCTACAGTGTGGTTTTAAAAGATATACATCACACTAACTTTAATGGACTGCTTTCGCCTTGTAGCCAGGTAAACTTAGCCAAATTACATTTCATCAGAAATGTAAAATCAGAACTTTCTGTAGCCATTTGCTGACATTTGAGTAATTGATCACCAGATGTTACACAAGAATAGTGTCACAGAAGCTGAATTTCTATTCTCCATTATTGCTTTGAGTTTGAAAAGATTATTTTGTTGGGTTGAGAAGCAAGAAAAAATGTAGACGCTAATATCACATTAGTAGGTCAGCACAGAAACCAATTTGCCTTTCAAATATCCAGGTTTTGAGTGAACACTTGTAGCCTGCTTAGTGTCTAGTTGTATGCAGGGCTGGAAAAGCCCAGAATCTGTGTGGCACGAAATGTCATCCTGAAGGCAGAGCCTGTCCTTGGTAACACTGAAATGCAAAGCGTTTGGTTCAGAACTGTGCCGTATGCAAATGTTTAAACTTAGGTTGAAGATCTGTGCGTCTAACCCTTCTCGCCACACACGCGTCTTTGTCTGTGTTTTAGACTCTTAACAGCCGTGAAAAAGTGTGTTTGTGTTTAATGAAGGTTTAAAGCGTCCCACAGAATTTTGTAGCTTGAATGTGTTGATGTTTCTCCACATCGGCCTTAACCCTCCATCCTCTCTTTTGAACTTTAGGGTCAGGATCTTGTTTGCAGTAGGAGGAGTCCCTAAATAAACAGACTCTGAACCTGGAATCCCTGGCTAATAAAGGCTTTGCCTAATCTGTTCTTAGTGCTCGTACCCAGCTTACTGTCACTATTCCCAGCATGTGTTGTGGACCCAGGGCTGCTTGCTGTTTATTTATACTCCTCAGCCGTCGTAGGGCTGCACAATTAATCGAATTTCTAATCGCGATTACAATTATGGATGCCACAATTACGTAATCGTTCAAAGCGGCAATTAATCGTTCAAAGTCCACTTATGTTATTCTGCACAATTAAGATATGTTTTTTTTCTTTCTACATGTTATCTTAAGGGTTTTTCCATTGTTTTAGTATAACATTATAATACCATTCATATTTTAACTTTTTTTATAATTTAAAGAAGAAACCATTCCGATGTATATTTGACATTTGAAGGCTTAATAGTATAGAAAAGCACTAAAGGTTTTTCAGTTAGTGTTTTCAGCTTGTTTATTTTCATATAAAAAATACGGCGTGCAGTTGCATCAAACAATGGTATAAACATCATTCAATGTAAATTGTGATAATCGTAATTAATAATCGCAATTACAATTTCAAGGGAATAATCGACAATTATGAATTTTGTCATAATCGTGCAGCCCTAAGTCAGAGTATAGATAATGTTCATTTATGCCCTTATGACAATGAGCTCATATTGTACAAATCCTTAACTCAGGTGAGGTGGAGTCGGCTGCTCTATTGCCCTTCCACATATTTTATTTTAGTGTGGATAAGTGTGGCCAAATTAACTCTTCTGCATGGGCTGAAAATGGTTCTTGACTGTAAGTCTGCTGCGTTCTGCTAAGATCAACCCTGTTCAGTCATGCGTCATATCATCACATCTTTTTTTTTAACTGTCAGTGCTCACTCCTGAGGATATCATAATGAATGAAATGTTTGGGTTATGTCATGCCAAAAGCAAGAGTGTTAGGTTGTCTTTTACCATAGTCTTCAGTCATCATTTCTTCTCAAATAACATTTGAGATCTCAATTTACAATTATAATTTTCGTATGATTTTGGCTTAGTTATTGCAGAAACAAACTTTCACTTCTATGCTATTATATTTTCATACAGGTTTTTTTTTTAAACTTTGGGGATTGAATTTAACAAGATATTAAAATGAAATGTTTAACTATTTTTGAGTTATGTACTAAATTTAATATTATTATTATATGTTAAATGTGGTCATCTAACTCATGAGATGAATCATTTTGTTTTATTGTATTTACAGGTAGGCCTGTCACGATAACTTTTTGTTGTGCGATATATTGCCCCAGAAATAATTGCGATAAGCGATATTATTGTCATTTTAAAGACCATTTTATGCCACTGAATATATAATCATAATGTAGCAGCATAATAATGCAAGAAGGCCTACACACTTCCAAATGACAACAAACTTT
>NW_015505374.1:193242-196181 GCF_001515645.1 Sinocyclocheilus grahami
GGAGTCCCTAAATAAACAGACTCTGAACCTGGAATCCCTGGCTAATAAAGGCTTTGCCTAATCTGTTCTTAGTGCTCGTACCCAGCTTACTGTCACTATTCCCAGCATGTGTTGTGGACCCAGGGCTGCTTGCTGTTTATTTATACTCCTCAGCCGTCGTAGGGCTGCACAATTAATCGAATTTCTAATCGCAATTACAATTATAGATGCCACAATTACGTAATCGTTCAAAGCGGCAATTAATCGTTCAAAGTCCACTTATGTTATTCTGCACAATTAAGATATGTTTTTTTTCTTTCTACATGTTATCTTAAGGGTTTTTCCATTGTTTTAGTATAACATTATAATACCATTCATATTTTAACTTTTTTTATAATTTAAAGAAGAAACCATTCCGATGTATATTTGACATTTGGCTTAATAGTATAGAAAAGCACTAAAGGTTTTTCAGTTAGTGTTTTCAGCTTGTTTATTTTCATATAAAAAATACGGCGTGCAGTTGCATCAAACAATGGTATAAACATCATTCAATGTAAATTGTGATAATCGTAATTAATAATCGCAATTACAATTTCAAGGGAATAATCGACGATTATGAATTTTGTCATAATCGTGCAGCCCTAAGTCAGAGTATAGATAATGTTCATTTATGCCCTTATGACAATGAGCTCATATTGTACAAATCCTTAACTCAGGTGAGGTGGAGTCGGCTGCTCTATTGCCCTTCCACATATTTTATTTTAGTGTGGATAAGTGTGGCCAAATTAACTCTTCTGCATGGGCTGAAAATGGTTCTTGACTGTAAGTCTGCTGCGTTCTGCTAAGATCAACCCTGTTCAGTCATGCGTCATATCATCACATCTTTTTTTTTTAACTGTCAGTGCTCACTCCTGAGGATATCATAATGAATGAAATGTTTGGGTTATGTCATGCCAAAAGCAAGAGTGTTAGGTTGTCTTTTACCATAGTCTTCAGTCATCATTTCTTCTCAAATAACATTTGAGATCTCAATTTACAATTATAATTTTCGTATGATTTTGGCTTAGTTATTGCAGAAACAAACTTTCACTTCTATGCTATTATATTTTCATACAGGTTTTTTTTTTAAACTTTGGGGATTGAATTTAACAAGATATTAAAATGAAATGTTTAACTATTTTTGAGTTATGTACTAAATTTAATATTATTATTATATGTTAAATGTGGTCATCTAACTCATGAGATGAATCATTTTGTTTTATTGTATTTACAGGTAGGCCTGTCACGATAACTTTTTGTTGTGCGATATATTGCCCCAGAAATAATTGCGATAAGCGATATTATTGTCATTTTAAAGACCATTTTATGCCACTGAATATATAATCATAATGTAGCAGCATAATAATGCAAGAAGGCCTACACACTTCCAAATGACAACAAACTTTAAATTTTTAAGAATATTTAGATCATGGAAATTAAGTATCAATATATTAGATACCTTAAAAGACTTGAATAAATAGTAAATAAACATTTTCTAACAAAAAGTGTGGATAAAAGTACAAAAAATAAAATAAAACGAGGTGTAGTCACCTCATGACTACATGTTATATACGAGAAGCTGCAAAAGACACAGGCGCAAGTGGAATGTACGAAACATGGTGACATTAATTTAAGTAAATATAATGGGCAATGTATTGCATCACCAAAAATGATTGAGGCCATAAAGATATATTGCGCGATAAGTCGATATATTGATTATTGCAACCGGCCTAGTTTTTAAAAATATCTTTAATTATATACACTACTATTCAAATGTTTTGGGTCAGACTTTTATTTATTTTTTTAAAGAAATGACTTTACTCTTTTTTTTCCTTTTCCTTCTTAGTATTTTTATTACTTTCTACTTTCTATTACATTTCCATGAACATATTAGGTAACAGTTGTTTTCAACGTGGATAATAATAAGAAATGTTTTTTGAGCACCAAGTCAGAATATTAGAATTATTTCTGAAGGATCATGTGACACCGAAGTAATGGCTGCTGGAAATTGAGCTTTGCCATTACAGGAATAAATTAATTCAAACTTTATCTGGAATGTCACCGTTTCTGTCACTGCAACTTCCCGATCAGGCGAACACACACACACATCGTCTGCCTGATGAAAAAATTTATTTTAAAAAAGGTAGTTAATATTTGCATCATTTGATTTATTTTATCCACCCTCGACCCACCCACAAATAATCAGAATGCATTTTTTTTACCCGACCCGCGGATTATCCGCAGCGCCCGTGGATATAACCGTGACCTAATATTTATTTTTGTCTTATATTAAGTATCCTGATATACATAATGTTATGCATAAATTTCATTTTAAAGGCATATTAAAATGTTCACTGTATAAAGAATCATTTTTGTGATTATTTATATAACATTATTACATATGTTCATGGCCGTAGCCAGGGTTTGAAAATTTGTGAGGGGTGCGGTTAAGAAATGTGCTATAATATCCCCTAGGGATGTAACGATTAAACGCGAGCCGGTTAAAAATTGATTTAAATATGTGACGATTCAAATCGGTTGAGATGCTAAACAAATCGCGATTCAATTAGGGGTAGGAGTTTATATGAATGTATGTCTGAGGAGAACTTACTGTCTTTCGATGGTATTTTTTCTTTTCCTCTTGCCTCTGTATAATGCATATTAAAGTTCATAATTGCAGCGCTGCTTTGTTTACAGCAGAAACCAGGAAACGCTTTCAGCACCACCTGCTGGCAGAGAGTGAATCTGCGTCTCATTCAGCTCGCCCTCTGTTTCATGCAGATATTTTTATTTATAGTTTCACAAAACTGAAGTCAAACCATTCTGTTTTTGCTTCAGATTTCGAAATTATACAATGTAATTTAGATTAAAAACTGCTCATGTTGCATGTATGCAGCATCTTTGTTTGGATCATGATTAAA
>NW_015505374.1:196191-229248 GCF_001515645.1 Sinocyclocheilus grahami
TATTTATTTGATTTGGGGCTTGTTTTAAAATTTCTATTTAGTTTTGTTATTTACATTTACATTATATTTAAATTGTATTATTTAGCAAACGCTTTAATCCAAAACCAATCAAAACCAACAAAAGAGCAATAATTTACAAGTGCTATATTAGTATATTATTGTAGTGTTCTATTTCAATTTCACAAAGAAATGTACAGTATTTTGTCCAAGCAATAATAAAAGGACACATTTAATTTATAATTTCTCTTAAATCTCATTTTGTTAAAAAAAATCGTGTCCGATTTTATATAAATATAAAGACATTGCCAACCCTAAACTGCAACTTCCCGCTCTATTAACTTTCTAAAGTGTCAAATTAAGTAGAAGAGACAAGTCCAAAGACGCTTGTAATAGCTGGATCCTGCGCCCGCGCACTCACTCACAATTCTCAAGCCTCGTTCACTCTGCCAGCGTCTCGCAGAGCTCATTTTCATATCACGGGCGCTAAACATCAAACTGTCTAAACTTAATTATACATGCAGACACTCATTTGAGGAGCTTTAAACAGCAGATTAGTCATTTAGAGAGCAAATTAAATTTTTAGTTTATTTTTGAACATTAAAAATGTACAGAGGTCCGTACCTCATAGCTGGCTATGGGCATGCATATGTTGTATAAAGCTTGAAGCATCAGAATCGGCATCGGTATCGGCCAATCACCATGACAAGAAATCGGTACTCGGTATCGGCTGCAAAAAATCCTGATCAGAGCATCCCTAATATAAAGCTTTTAATATGACTAAACTGTTTTCTTTTGAACTCTGTCTGATTAAATTCAGTTGACTCATTTGCATAGTTAGATATTTTCTTTCTGCTGCCCTGTCAAACATTTGCTGCAGCAACAGTGTTTATTCCTGCCTTGTACATGCATTTAAATTCACTATATTTTTAATAACGACATCTCTTAATCTTCAGCAGATAAGTGAATCAAACTGTTCCCTGTGATTGGCTGTTTGCCACACATCACACTTTCAGGAGTTAATCACAAACTCTGGATCAAACTCTAGGCACGTTCACACAGCAGCAGAATACGGTTGTCAGTCCTGTATTTGAGTCCGTAA
Organism: Sinocyclocheilus grahami; assembly: GCF_001515645.1. NCBI lineage: Eukaryota > Metazoa > Chordata > Actinopteri > Cypriniformes > Cyprinidae > Sinocyclocheilus > Sinocyclocheilus grahami. The sequence goes on from NW_015505374.1 coordinate 197,291, forward strand.
TACAGTTACGTTCACACACATTTCGGTTATTTACGGGTGTGAGAACCGCATTCTGTAACCGAACTCACACCTGTAAATTTTCAGGACTCACAACCGCATTCTCAGAACACACGCTCTTTGTGAACTGAACAGGACTGGACAACTAGTTGTCTGTCACGTCATACAGTGCGAGAGGGAGCCGCTCTCATGACACACGTGTCGAACGTGTGTTACGTGTTTTCATGTGTGTTTTCGGTAACTTACAGTGACGACGAAGAAATTAGCTGTGTGTCTGTCACCTGAAATTTTTAGATCCCGTCAGTTTTCCACCGGAGCCGCTCCCGTCAGTTTTGTGTTCTGCGCGCGACTCAAACTCTGCTCTCCACCCAAATTTAAAGGCTGCTGTCGGTTAATGAAGATTTGACGGATGAACTCGCAGCTCGATTGGACTTTTGTCGTGTCAGAAAGTGATAAGACTTTCAGTTTTATGGGCATCGCCATCTTTGATCTTACTTTGGTCACTGTCGCTATGCTTACTGGTAAGGAATACGGGCTTGACTCCTGTTGCATGTTCATACAGACAGTATTCTAAACACAGCTGTAAGCTGCTGTGTGAACGGGACATTTCGAGACTCACACCTGTAAAGAAAATGCGGTTTGTCAATCCCAAAAATTGACAGTGTGAATGTAGCATGTTAACAGAGAACATTTATATAGAGATTTGTGAGCCTGGCTGAACCTGATCTGTTGGATTTGTTTGGTTTTGTCAACTCTAAATTTACTCTGAAACGCAGAGTTTCGCTTCAGAGCTAGCTTCATGCAGCAGGCCACAGGTGTCAGAAAACAGGCAAAATCTGTTGTGCAGCTTGCATTGTTTCCATGGTTAGTTAATGAAAAAATTTTTTAATACCAGCAGCTGCTCAGAACTGAATAAAAAAAAAATAAAAAAAAACACCTAACCAGATTGTCTTCTATTTGATTGATCTGTCAACAGTGATGTTTTGAGCTGAAGTACTCCTGAAATTGACACATGCCTAGGTTGTGGCCTCAGAAATTTTTTGGGGGAAAAAAAGTTTGAAACCATGGCATCTGTTTTAATGAGACACTGCCTCACTGTTTCAGTCTCCTCGTACAGATACACAGCTGATTGGCTGTGGGATCCAGTGACTTGATTTGAATCCCTAATGGTTGAGGGCTCCGACATCATTTGCTCTGGCATTCTGGGCACGTTTAATAGAACCGCCAGATTAACTGGAGTATTGTCAAAGCCTGACTCGGTGCACCTCGCGGTGCCGCCAGACAGCTGCTTGTTCCCTCCAAACGTGTTGCAGATGTCTTTAGTTACATGTCCCTCAGCATCAGCAATCAAGCCATAAAACCCACTTACCATAAAATTAAGATCAACCCTGACTTCCTTTGAAACATATGGGCTCTCGCTGGCTATCGATCAAGCAGACATTCAGAGCCGGAGGCTGAGCAGCCAAAACACACTATGGCAGATGCATGCAAATGAGGTCGCGGTGGAAGCAGCAGCATCAACCCTAGCTTTTGTGATAGACTTGGGGGGGGGGCTTTTGCTATTCTGTGCCAGGGGCTTTTGCTATTCACACGGCTTCCTGTTATCTTTATGGTGTTTGAGAACTTCAGACACGCTTCTCACTTCATTCAATAATGAACTCTTCAGAGGATGCAGAGACAGAACAGACAGATATTAGCATGCCATACTCTTGATAAATCTATGCTTATTATCTTAAAAAACATCTGTTTACATCATCCAGAAGCTCTTATGCTTCTCATCATCCAAAATTCTCATTCCTATCATGCCTTGAGCTGCAGCCTTCTCTATGGCAACTTCTGCACTTTCGCTGAGGGATTTGGTGGAGTTAGATTACCCGGCAGTTCAGCGCAGGTGAGGGATTATTGCGCGACATCTCGGGATCCTTTCACGTCTGTGAAGGTTAAATCTGAGAGCTTAATCAATAGAATCCTCATGATACCATAACTTTTCTTATTAGCCCCAGCAGCAGCAGCAAATGTCATGATGCTCCAGAGAGCAGCACAAACTAATAAAGAGCAGATCTGAAAATACACGTATATGCGACCTTATTTTTTTCAAAGATGCATCCTCGGCAGCGAGAGTCACTGAGTGATGTGAAAATGTTTTTTGTCAACAAACATGTGCAATGGTTTTATAGATGAACCGATAAGTTATTACCTTGTTGTTATGACTGATAACTTATAAATGGCTAATAAAATAAAATAACTGTTTTGTCTAACTTGTAAAGTTACTACTTGTAATGTAACTAAATATTTTTAATAGATTAAAAAAAAAAACATTTTAATCTTTGTTTTAAAATGCGGTTAATCGCGATGAAACTGAGGTGGCGAAAGATCTTTTCCATATTGCAGCGAACATCCAAGTGGAGTGAATTAACAAAAAAGAAAAAAAGAAGGGAAAGTTCAAAAGTGACTAACAACATTTTTTATGTTTTTGTTTCAAATAAATGCTGTTTCTATTCAGCAGAGTATCCTGAAAATATATCAAGATTTCACCAAAAATATCAAGCAGCACAACAGTTTTCAACATTGATGATAATAAGTTTTTGTATTACAAGGATTTCTAAAGGGTCATTTAACACTGAAGACTGAATGCTGAAAATTTAACTTTGACGTCACAGAAATAAATTACATTTTACAATATGTTCAAATAGAAAACAGTTCATTTAAATCGTGTTGATTTAATTACTGTTTTACTGTGGTTTTTATCCAATTAATGTAAACTCTGTGAGCATAAGAGACTTTCAGAAACATTAAAAAACTTTTCTGACCTCAAACTTTTGGAATGTAGTGTGTCTGTTTGTCCATTTATGACGTTTTATTCCTTAACTATTTTAAAATGGCACTTTATCGTTTTTAGTGGGCATGAATCACTTAGTATTTCGTCTTTTACACTATGACTGAAGCTTGTTTCCATACTTGCAGCTGCCTTGTTGATGTTGTTAAAGTTGATATTTTGCTCTTGTTGCACCTACAGCAGTGCCACTGCCCCCTCACCAGCGGCTGACAATAAAGGACCTATTTGTGGATGGTAAGCCAAATGCCGAGCTACTGAAGAACCATTTGATCAAAGAGGGACGTGTGGAGGAGGACGTTGCGCTGCGCATCATAAACGAGGGTGCCAACATCCTAAGGCAGGAGAAGTGCATGCTAGAGGTGGAGGCACCAATCACTGGTAAGAAAGCAAGAACATATCTTTAGTAGGGCTTGAGGGAGATGACCATCTGTCCAGATTACAATGAACTTTGTTCTGACTTGCGGTTTTGTTCTGCTGAGGCTGAACCTAGTTCTTAACAAAAAAAAGGTGTTTTTTCCTTATGGAAACTTCATGCAACGTATTCATTATTACACTTCATTGGCATCAGCGTGTGTACCTTTAGCCAACAATAAAATAATAAATCGTAAAACGATTGGTTTGGTTGATAAGTAACTATTCAAGTAGGCCCATATGCTATCTGTGAAAGCAGTTTTCATCAGGCATACAAAATTGGCATTGCTGTTGAGTTTTTTGCAGAGATTACCTGATTTGTGTTACACACTGTCACGGTGGAGAATCAGCTGCGGAAAACTGACTCATATGGAGCTCCGTGTCAGTGCCGTTGGTTCATAAGGACAGATACTGTCTGCAGATCAGTGGCACGCAACACAGAAAACAGTCACAGATTCTGCCGTGGAATGTGGTCAGTGATGCTTCAGTGAACAGTTGGAGGGATGTGCAGAAACAAATCAACTAAATGAAGGGCTGCCTGAATGACAAGTCGACTATTTGCTCTAAAGGAAGACTTTTTGTCTGGTTTTAAGTGCAACTGACCGTGATTGAATGATGCTACTTTCCTGTCTACATTTAACTTTATTACATAAATCAGGGATACATGATATTTATTTTTATTTTTAATTGATCGATTGGTTTTGTATCAGACAGCCAATAGTGTATATTGCGCTTGCACATTTCCCATATTTCTGAAAATATGTTACCTTTGTTGTCATCAAGTTAATCTTTAAAAATGAATAATTTATAAACACTGCTAAATATAATCTTTAGCAAATCTCAAAATGAATATCTTTTTTTCATACTGTGAATAATTTTGTAAGTTTCTAAGGTCTAAATTCACTTGTAGCATTTGAAATGATGAAATAATTTTCATTATCTCCCATAAATTTAGTAGTATTATTTTTTAATTCATGACAAAAGTAAAAAAAAAAAATGTTGAGAGGCTGATTATACAAACACACTAAATAATGCCACTAAAAAATAAAAAAGAAATCCTAGTTTATAAACTGGTTGACCTCAATAATTTGCTAGTTAGATGTTGGATGACTAGTCAACTATTTTGATCCATCCCTAGTCACCCTGGTTTGTGAGAAAATGCATAATTGTCAATTAGTTATGGGTTTTGCTTCTTTTATTTGACAGATAGATTAATCGAAGAAAGTGACAGAAAATCATATAATGGCCATTTACAGATTATACAGGAGAGTCTGTATAGCATCTGAGTAATCTTAAAGTGCTTAAAGTGTATTATGGGTTATGAAAGGTTCATATTTTGGTTTTGGGAGTCCCCAACAACTGGTTGACATGCATGCAAGGTCAAAAAACACTACATAATATGCATTTATTTTTTCCTTTTTTGCTCAACGACTCCCAAACCCCTCCTTTGCGTGACGCTAAACTGTAGTGTTTGGTCTGATGACCCAGTCTGTTGTGATTGGTCTACTGCATGCAGCGCATGTCAATAACGGAATGCCCATTACCATTAGCTCGGTGGTAAACACCCAAACAGCCATAGTATATGCATTAGCCCAATGCAGAAACGTATTGATAAAGCACTGCAGTTTGTACACCAACGTATTGCTCTATTCGTTATCAGAACTCCAAGTAATAACAACTACAAACATTCACTATTCATCGACACATTTCTAGACAATTGCGAGCGATCAGATATTTCTGTTAGCCGGTTAGACAGAGACCTACAAGCTGCATGGAGCGAACACAACACACACACAACTAAATACGTATTTTGCATGCTACAGTACAGAGTACATGACAGCAACCGCTTTTAAAAGAATCACTCCACTTTCAGAATAAAAATTTCCTGATAATTTACTCGCCCCCATGTCATCCAAGATGTTCATGTCTCTCTTTCTTCAGTCGCAAAGAATTTAAGGTTAAAAATGCAGTTTCAATGCAGCTTTAAAGGGCTCGACACGATCCCAGCCGAGGAATAAGGGTCTTATCTAGCAAAACGATTGGTTATTTCTTAAAAAAAAAAACATCAACTAATATTTATACACTTTTTAATTACAAATGCTCGTCTCTGTGAGACGCATGTGTACTCTGTCTGTGTACAATGGTTCAAGACAGGGCATGTCTAAAAACTCCCAACACTTTTCTCCTCCAACTTCAAAATCTTCCTACATCGTTGTTTTACCTTTTTTTTTTTTGTAAAAGGTGTTTGACCCTCCTTGCACATTTACTTTGTAAATACTGAGTCAGTGCTTCTGCAGCAATGTAGGATGATTTTGAAGTTGGAGGAGAAAATTTAGTTGGGAGATTTTTGACATACCCTAACGCAGGGTTCCTCAAATTTTGCCCTGGAGGGCCAATGCGCTGCAGAGTTTAGCTCCAACCCTGATCAAAGTCACCTACCTGTGATTTTCTAATGATCCTGAAGACATTGATTAGCATGCTCAGGTGTGTTTAATTAGGGTTAGAGCTAAACTCTGCAGGAAAGTGGATCTCGTGGGCCAGATTTGAGGATCCCTGTCCTAACGGATTTACCCTCACACTGCAGAGCACAGCGTCTTCTCCACAGGAATCCGCTACGGTGTTTGAGGGAGGGGAGGTTCAAGTTTTCCCAGGTCTGCGCGCGCAACAAGTGGGCGGGCATAAATATGCTACTTTTTCATGTTAACGTCAACTTGAAACAGCTTAAGATTCGTTTTAAAAACGACTTTTCGTGACTCAGAGTCGACTCTTTCTTTTGAAAGACAATAACTTTATACACGGTGCACTTTTAGATTTAAAACTTTGCAGGATATTTTCATTCACTTAGAGCACACTGCATGAAAGGTAATTTTCAAAAATCCATAATAGAATCAGAAAGAGCTTTATTGCCAAGTATGTTTGCACATACAAGGAATTTGTTATAGTGTCACAAGCTTCCAGTACACGGAGACAACAACAACACAGATAATAAAAGTGAGATGTGAATAAAATACACATGCATAAATAGAAATCACACAAAAAAAGAATAAATTGTATGTACAGGTGTGCTATAGATGGAATAGGAATAGAATAAAATAAAATAAGTTGTAGGGATGTACTAGGATTTAGGGTGATAAATAAGTATAAGGTTATTGCACATACTGTACTTTAATTGCACAATGGGAGAACATTAACTATTTATGAGGTAGATTGCCTGGGGAAAGAAACTGTTCTTGTGCCTGGCTGTCCTGGTATTCGGTGCTCTGTAACGCCGACCAGATGGCAAAAGTTCAAAAAGGAGATGGCTTGGATGTGATGGATCCAGAGTGAATTTCTGAGCCATTAGGGGCACTTTAAATTCAGCTGGTCCTTATCAGTGACGAGCAGAGCTTGTTAAGCTTACTTAATTACTTGATGAAGATGTTGTGCTTCAAGGTTTAATTATTGTTTGCGTCATGCCACGGTATTTTATGATGCAAATGAATTAGCTCATCTGTCCTCTATAGATATCACTGCCATTGAGCATGAATTAATAGATGTCACAATACCCCTCTGGCTCTAGATACATTTTGTTTTATAAATGGATCCAGCTTCTGTTTTTTCAGATATAGTGTCGTTGTTGCTAAGTGACAGAGCAGTCTTGTACATGTGGCCGTTGTTGGCTGGATTGATTTAAGTGAAGTGTTTGGTCTCTGTACAATTCAGCACTTCCCTATGGCATTTGTTTTATAATGTGATGTGATACAGAAAACCTTTTACCACTTTGCTTACAGTTGCCGTTGATTTCAACATGAGGCGGGTGTTAAGTACCACTCACTGAATGTGATGTGCAATGTTAAGCTTTTATTTTGTTTCCCTTTCACCCCCAGTATGTGGTGATGTTCACGGACAGTTCTTCGACCTCATGAAGCTCTTTGAAGTTGGTGGTTCCCCCGACAACACGCGCTATCTCTTCCTGGGCGATTATGTAGACCGAGGATACTTCAGTATTGAGGTGAGTGGAAGTTCTTGAACTGAAGTAATCTGGGACAAGAGGCTAGCACAGAATCTGCACCTGCAGAAATCTGGTTCACTGGACACTGTAACGCCTGTTATTCACAGATTTTTATACATCCTCCATCCTTTGTGTGTGTGTGTGTTTTAGGGCTGCATGATAAATCGCATGCGATATTTAATGTGCATCTTGTCATGCACATCATATATGATCGTGGGTTTGCGCAGCTTGTCAGTGAACAACGGCTCTGTGTAGTAAATGCTGCTCAATGTGAAAGCACGCACGTGATGGAGATTTACCGTTGATTATAGAACCGGCTTTACTGACACGCATTAAATATCTCATGCGATTTATCGTCCAGCCTTAGTGTGTTTTTTCCCCAAAATGTTTTGCTAATTTATGAATTTAGCCAATAAGGCTGCATTTAAATTACATGGTTCAAGTGACCCAATTCTGATTTTTTTTTCTTCCCTTGTGGTACAGATCAGATACGACCCATGAATATGTAAGCAGGAGTAAAACACATCAGTTCTGATATTCTCAGATCGGTTTCAGGCCTTAAATCAAAACATGATATGGACTAGTGTCTGTGAATATTAAGCTGCAAAAATACCATTTAAATCTGAATCCTGCATGTACTGCGTGTCTCTGTGTGAATGAACATTGCAGATGCGCAGTTTCGTTTACTACACAAACTGAAGCATGCGTGATGCTCACGGTGCTTTCAGCTTCTGTCACCTCAATATATGAGTATATGAACACATGAATAATCTCTAGAACTGCTCTGAGAGTCACTTCATGAGCATTTTACAGTTTCATTTGAGAAAAACTATCATATGGGCTACAAACAGAAATTTGACCGTCTTCTCAGCAACCCCTCAAACTAAAAGTTCAGGTTAACTTGAAGAAATTGTGACAGAAATATATTAATGTAATGATAGTACTACTACTACTAATAAAATTATCAAAACATTTTTTAAGGAATATTTACCAAAAAATATTATTTACTAGAATTTATTTAGCAGAAAAATTTAAATACACAGTATTTATGGGGGGTGGGGGGGGGATAATAATACATTATTTTTTTATGAAATCAATTGATTGGAGATGCCTTTGATTATTAAAATTTAATGAAACCATTAAAATTAAATCTAAAAAGTAATGGAAAACACGGAATTTGGTAAAAATAAAACTGAATTTGAGAAAAAATAAACATAGGGCCTTAAAAATTAAATTTTTGTTAAACTTTTGATAAATTGCTGTTAAATTGTGCAAGTTTAATTAGACATGCTGTTTTTATTAATAAAATTTAATTTAACCATTAAAACGGAGTATAGAAAAAATGTAACTGAAACAAAAACTGAATCCAGAAAAATTAAAACAAAATTTGAAAAAAATAAATAAGTAAAAGCTGACTTCATAGGGCCCTAGTACTCAGGGATCTGTACATGTACCAGTGGGAAACTATTATTGCGTGCATGTCTGGGCTCATTCTTACTTGGCTGAGAATCTGACGTCTTCTCTGAACTATCTGTTAAGGCATTATCAATGGCTACACTGCCACATTGGCAACAGTGCATGAACTACCACACATAAGCACAAAAGAGAGGCAAAGCAGATTGTGCTATAATATCTCCAGTAAAGACAATCGCGTTTAGTTTTAAAGTTTGCCATGTCATCTTTTACATAGTTACCACAGCTGCTCTGATAGGACAATTATATTATGGCTTGCTTTGCCTTAATGTTGACTTAAAACACAAATGAGTATGCCTAAATAACCCTGATGAAATCAACTAAAAAAGAGCTGAGATGTAGGGCAGTTCAATTCCAAAATTTTTCGAAGCAACTCTGGAATTGATTCCTCAGTGTTGTTGTTGTTGTTGTTTTTTTAAAGGCTAAGTCATGGAGTTTGTAAGACAAGTGTATTCTTTTTATATACTTTAGACACCAAGAAAAAATACATGTGTTTGTATTGTATGTTTTACATTTAGTCATTTAGCAGACGCTTTTATGCAAAGCGACTTACAAATGAGGACAATGGAAGCAATCAAAATCAACAAAAGAGCAATGCTATACAAGTGCTATAACAAGTATCAGTTAGCTTAACGCAGTACACGTAGCAAGGGTTTTTTAAATAATATAATAAATAAAAAGAAAACCGATAGAATAGAAAAAGAATAGAGCAAGCTAGTGTTAGAGGTCTTTTTTGCTTTTGTTAATTGTATAATAAATTAAAAGAAAACAGATATAATACAAAAAGATTAAAAAGCAAGTGTTATTTATTTATTTATTTTAAAGAAAACAAGCAGCAAATGAACGCAAGTCTAAAAGGGACACGTTTTTTTTTTTTTTTTAAGAATAGAATTAGAATAGAGAGTGCTAGAGTTAGAGGGTCAAATAAAGATGGAAGAGATGTGTTTTTAGCCAATTCTTGAAGATGGCGAAGGACTCAGCTGCTTGGATTGAGTTGGGCAGGTCTTTCCACCAGGAGGGAACATTTAATTTAAAAGTCCGTAAAAGTGATTTTGTGCCTGTTTGAGATGGCACAATAAAGCGACATTCACTTGCAGAACGCAAGCTTCTAGAGGACACATAAGTCTGAAGTAATGAATTTAGGTAAAGGGGCGCAGAGCCAGTGGTGGTTTTGTAGGCAAACATCAATGCCTTGAATTTTATGCGAACAGCTACTGGTAGCCAGTGCAAATTGATAAACAGGTGTGACATGCATTCTATTTGGCTCATTAAAAATTGTAAAGGTTTGATGGAACTGGCTGGAAGACCTGCCAAGAGAGCATTGCAATAGTCCAGCCTGGACCGAACAAGAGCTTGAACAATGTAAGCGCATTAATTGTCTGTTATTTGTTATTGGTTATTCATGGTCACAGGGGCACAGGTGATCACTTCCGTTTTCTTTATTATTTCCTTTGTCGGATTGTTTGGGAGGTTGGAAGGGGCGAGGAGCGGGAGCCAACTTTCTGTTGACCGTATTGCATTAGTATAATGTTTCATATGCTTTAATAAAACTTAAAAGCAAATCAAGATCGTCAGTCTTCTTTTGATGAGATAATGACCAAGTGCAAACGAGTCACAAGCCCACTACCTAGCCTCTATGTGGCTATTGGAGGCCGCGAAATGCAAATGAAAAGGAAGGGGGGGGGGGGATTAAGATAAATGGATTTTAATGAGGCTGAAAAGAGTGTGCATGTACTCTGTACTGTACAGAAGATCAGGCATCTCACTCAAACGGTCAGTGTATTGCCAAGGCTTTGTGTTGTTTGCTGCCAAACATGCTCTGTACTGAAGAAAGGGCCTGATCTTCTTGATGTTGAATAAAGCAAATCTGCAGGACCGGACAGTTTTAGCAATGTGGTCTGAGAAAGTCAGCTGATCATCAATCATAACTCCAAGGTTTCTGGCTGTTTTTGAAGGAGTTATGGTTGATGTGCCTAACTGGATGGTGAAATCGTGATGAAACGATGGGTTTGCTGGAACCACAAGCAGTTCTGTCTTGGCAAGGTTGAGTTGAAGGTGATGGTCCTTCATCCAACAAGAAATGTCTGTTAGACATTGTTGTTTTGTTTTATGTACAAAACTTTAATATTAAGAACTATGTCCAAGACATAGGCTAATCAATATTTGTCAGTTGTATGCTATTCGACATGCAGTATCACAGAATGAAATGGTGACAACAAACGTCTTTAAATTAAGTGAATATAAGGTAATAATTACCTATATGTAGTTTACTCAAGCCTCTACTTTTCGTATGATTTATTGGTTTTGGTAAGCGTAGGCTGCGTGAGTTCACTAAATGTCACTCTTAAAAGAGACCGCGTTAAAGTGCAGGAGCTGTGGATGCTTTAGAATGAAGAACAGAAGTATCAGAGACCTTGTTAAGCTGTACGGTTAAATGGCCTCTCTTTCTCAGTCTGTCTCATTTGGATGTGTCTCTGGAGGAGTTGTCTGAGTGGAGCTATTTGATAACCTGTCAGACACTGTACCCTTTCATAAGAGAGAAGTCAAAGAGCATTAAAGCATGGACCGCTCTGCTTGTTGCGGGTCTCCGCTGAATGACTGATGTCACTGATGTCAGACTGGTACTGGTGAAACCGCTGCAGAGTAGCCCAGTACCTGCGTGATTCGTCATAGACGTAAACATAAACGGAGAGAAGTAGCTCCAGCTAAAATGTTCTTCTGCAAGACTTACACAGTTTATTAACCGCTAGAGCACCAAACGTTATGGACATTTCTATTCAGGCAGTCTGAAATCTGAAAAAATATGTCTTGGTTCACTACATTCAACCAAATATTTCTTAAATAGTGTGTTGGCTGTAACAACTTCTCATATGAAGTTTACTGTGCTGAAAGTCTAGCAGCACTCAATGGATGACTAGTTGTTATTTTATTAAAACCAGGCGGTAACCTGAAGCGCCATGTAAACTTTTAAGAAAAAAAAAACAGCTTCTCCTCTGTGTCTTTCTCTGTGTCATCTGCCATTCAGCAGTAATTGCCTACGTTCAGGTCCTCTTCTCATGGCCACTATTACCTGCAATTTTCAGCTCATTATTCCTCTTGCGTAGGCTCCGGTCGCAGCTCTCGGTGCTGCTGCATCCCATCCCCCGCTCGCAAGAAAGATTTTTTAAAAAGGTTTCTCTAGGGGAAATATGAAATAGGAAGATTGTATAGAATTCTTATTTTTATTTATTCATCTGTTTTATTTAGTTTGTTTGTAAAGTTAAAATTGTGAAATTATTGTATACAGTTCATTGAATTATTATTGTTATTAAGACTATTTCAAAGGATTAGTTCACCCAAAAATGAAAATTTGCTGAATATTTACTCACCGTCAGGCCATCCAGGATGTAGATGAGTTTGATTCATCATAGGAACAGATTTGGAGAAATGTAGCATTACATCACTTGCTCACCAATGGATCCTCTGCAGTGAATGGGTGCCGTCAGAGTTCGAACAGCTGATAAAGACATCACAATAATCCACATGACTCCAGTCCACCAGTCCACGTTTTGTGAAGTGAAAAGCTGCATATTTGTAAGAAACGGCTCCATCAAATTTTTCCAAATCTGTTCCGATGAAGAAACAAACACATCTACATCTTGGATGGCCTGAGGGTAGGTACGTTTTCATTTTTGGGTGAACCATTCCTTTAAATCTTTTTACTTTTTAGATTTCCATGTAGCCCTTGAAACTGATAAGATCTAAATTATTACAAATTTTCCTTTGCACAGGTAAGTCAACTATCTTCAGGATTGTAAGTCTCTTTCTCTCTCTTTCTTTTTAGTGTGTGCTGTTCCTGTGGACATTGAAAATCAACCATTCCAACACCCTCTTCCTCCTCAGAGGCAACCATGAGTGTCGGCACCTCACAGAATACTTCACCTTCAAACAGGAATGTAAGTGTTGTGGGAATGAAGCATCTAGGAGTGCTGAGAGCTAAGTGATGTGTTGGCTCAAACTGTCCGTCGGGCTTTTCCTCCGCTTTCACTGATGTCGTCTCTTTGATGTCTGAAAAGCTGAGTTTTCAGCCAGCTGTCACCAGCTAGCACTTTCATTTACAGTGCAAACAGTATAACATTTCTCCTGGAGCGAAGTGTTCAAAATCGATTTGCCTTATTAGAGCGGACTCTATTTTGTAGTGTTTCTTAAAGTGTATTTACTTGATATAACTGGTGCAGATTTTTATACTGCACCAACTGCTAGTGGTGACTATAATTTTCTTTTACTGCTTTGCCTATGGCTAAATGTCACATCAGTGCAGTTTTGTTGGAGTTGGAGGGTCAGTGTGGTCTCACTTATCTTGTTGCCTGAGAGAACCACTTTAGTGAAATAGTAAGACTTTTACTTAAATGAATTGAATAACTTGTTTTTCTTAATGTGGGTTAAAACTACATAAGGGAGCTGCTCACGCTGTGAAATCTATTATTACATCAAGTTTGGCTGGAACATATTTACTGTTTCAATCTCCCAGCATACCAGAATCACACAATATGGTCACCGCCTATTGGTGCCATTGCTGACAGTTTTGGATCAAATTTAGCAATCTTCCTAGTAGTTAAGTATTTCTGATTAGAAAAAATGCAAATTAAAATGCAGTTTTAAAAATAGTTCTAGGTTTGCTGTGCTTATTTTTAGTGCTGCATAATTTGGCCTCAGTTTTTGTGATTTATATATCAATGACTATGATAATAATAATTATTATTTATATTATGAATATTGTTATTACCAAAAGAAAGATCTGAAGCAAAATAAATATTATTGTAAGTATTAGGTGTGTAACGATACACACATTCATATTGAACTCTTTGGTACGAGGCTTTCGGTTCGGTACACATTACAAACTGAACGATTCATTGGACTAATCCTGTTGCATTTGGAAAATAAAAGGGCTAAACTGATGAAATATAATGTTCTCAGTGCCACTGTTAGGCTGGCCGAGATTGACGGTGATACTGTTGTTAAGCTGCAACACCGGTTACGTCACTTGCCCAACACGGCACCGACCCCCACCGTCGTTTTGATTTTTTATAGTAATAAAAATGATTTAGTGCAGTAAAAGGACAGACACTACAATTAAAAACTGAACGCGGCTGCTCAATGTAGCGTGCCGAACGACAGTCACATCACAGATCAGATTTCATTTATCCAGTGAGGAGAGTAAGTCGAGCTGACTGACAAGAAGAGTGAGGTGAGACCGACAAGACGATGGCGGATGATTTAGTTTCTAAACGAAATGTAAAAGCGCCTGTTTGGTAGTATTTTGGATTTTGAAAAGCCTGTTGACTTTTGCCGTTTATCTAAGGTGATTTTGGACGTTTTTTTAAACATTCGTTTCTTATTTAATTGGTTCCACAGTGTTTGCTGATTTTTACTTTATTTAAACTTTGAGTAGTTTATTTATTTTATTTGACATCAAGGTGTATGCCGTGCCTCCAAGCTTTCTTATTCGTTTTGCTAATAAACATTCTACGCTTATTATTTATTTGGTTATATATTTACTTATTTCCAGTTTTATATACCTATTTAAACTTTATGTAAGTTATTTGTTATTTTATATTAGGCATAGCCTGCCCTGTAGCATGGTGTATTTTTATTCGTTTTGTTAATAAAAATTCTATGTTTTATATATAGGTTAAAGTGAGTTTGACGTTGTATTTTGTTGTTGCATTCAAGCAATTGACGCCGAATTGGCGCTAATTCGAAAATGTAAGCTATTTAAAAGCGAAGGAAAGTGAGGAAAAGAGGGAAAATTAAAACGAACAATTGCTTTAGGCCGAATTGCCGCTATTTGAAAGTGAAAGTAAAATGCGCACACCGCTTTTACAAGCTATTTAAAAGCGAAGGAAAGTGAGGAAAAGAGGGAACGCCCCTGCCCCCACGGTGATACCGGTATTATCTGTGTTGTCACACGCCGATTAACTGTTGGAAAAATTTCCTCACCGTCACAACCCTAGCCACTGTGCTCAACAAGGCAGCCCAAGCGACGAAACAGACAATGTGCTGTCTGCCCAGTGGCGTAGCAGACAGACATGCAGGGCACGCACTGCGAAAGGTCCCGTGATAACTTCCCCTTGCTGGGGTGCGTCGAAAGACGATGATCTTGTATCAACGATAGCCAGAGATATTGACAAAATCCATAAATTATTGGCAATATTAAAGGGTTAGTTCACCCAAAAATGAAAATTAACCTGTGTTTTACTCACCCTCAAGCCATCCTAAATGTATATGACTTTCTTCTTTCAGATGAATCCAATCGGAGTTATTAAAAATTCTCCTGACACTTCTAAGCTCTATCATTGCAGTGGATGGGTGTTTCTGTTCAACAGTCCAAAACACGTTAAATAAAGTGCGCGCATCTGTAATAAAATGTGCCTCACACGGCTCCGGGGTGAATGAAGGCCTCCTATAGCGAATCCATGTGTTTTTGTCAGAAGAATTTGTTTTAGTAATGCTTTCATATTTTTTGTACATGTCACATGTCATTTGTAACATGTGTAGAGGTTAGTAGATGTCATACTTAATTTGTTGCCTATTAGGCTGTGGGGGCGGAAGTGCAGTCAATTCGTTCTGGCGAACTCTTGTGTTCAGCCAACAGTATTTGTGTTCCATCCACATATTTCCAGTGGGCGTCAATGGGTTGTGAAAAAAAATAAGACACTTTTAGGACCTTAAAGGGATAGTTAACCCAAAAATGAAAATGTACATGATTTACTCACCCTCAAGCCATCACAGGTGTATGTGACTTTCTTCTTTCAGATGAATACAATCAGAGTTATATAAAAAAAAAATGTCCTGGCTTGTCCAAGCTTTATAATGGCAGTAAATGGGTGTCAAGTTTTTTAAGGCCAAAAAAGTGCATCCATCCATCCATCATAAAATGACTCCACACTGCTCTGGAGGGTGAATAAAGGCCTTCTGAAGCAAAGTGATGCATTTGTGTAAGAAAAATATCCATCCGTTCACCTAGTATGGCTTGAGTGTGAGTAAATCATGGGGTAATTTTCATTTTTGGGTGAACTATCCCTTTAAGACTTGTCCCTCACTGTCTGAAATGGGTCTACTCTCCCTAAGATCTATAGCAACCTTTTTAAGACTAAAAGAATATTCCCACTGCTGTGAGAGAGAGTTCATTAACAGGTTCTGTCTTTGTTTTACAGGCTTTACGTGCTCTGTTTTTTGCAAACAGCACTTTGTCCCTCTGAGAAAACAGGATAACAGACAGCTCTATTAGAGTAAGGTTTGTAGAGCTGCCAGAAAGTGTCCAGTTGTGAGTTATTAGTATCCTGCATAGTGAAGTGGATGGGGCTCATCTGGCTCACAAAGAGACAAAACCGATGAGCCGTTGTACACTATACGCAGCATTACCTCTCCTGATTTATGAGAGAGTAATGTCTTTTCATTGTGAAGCCTCTCATTAGCATTCTTTTACAATAATTTACTTAAAACCTTAATTCAGTGCAGCATGACCAGCCAGGATAGAGACGCAAGAAGCTGTTTAGCTTCTTTTCTGGCTTGGGTTTATTCTTACTCCTGTTGCTTACAAATACAGAGACATATTTGTTATCCCAAAGAATATTTCTACACAGGGATTTCTTCTCTCTCATCTGATGTGGTCGAACCGGGTTTGCATCTACTGAGCCCGGAACCCGTCTGCCAGGAGGTTATTACAGGATTTCTAAAGCCACTGCTTGGAGATCACATGACCAACCTGGACAACCAAAGTGTCCATACCCTTCTGCCCTTTGTCATAGCAGCAGCAACCACTTTTTTAATTTAATTTTAAAACACTCGTCATATGGAATATATTAGCTAGTGTGCTAGCATTAGCTAGTGTGACATCTTGGTTTCATTTATAGGTTTGTAATTAGTAAAATACAGAGTTTCGTATATATAGCTACAAAATGTAAACCCTGTATGTATTAAAGGGGTCATATGATGCGATTTCAAGTTTTCCTTTCTCTTTGGAGTGTTACAAGCTGTTCGTGAATGATTAAGATCCCTAAAGTTGCAAAGACTAAAGTCTCAAACCGAAAGAGATATTCTTTATAGAAGTTAAGACTCATCCAAGCCCTCCTAAAACGCCTCGTTTAAACATGCCCACACATGTCTACGTCACGATGTGGGAAGATGGCTGCCTCAGTGCTTGGCTCTCCAGTGTTTGTGCTGTTTTTGTTAGTTTTTCCAGTTTTTTTGTTTCTCAAACACGATCAGTTTTACCAGGGATGAACTGCTGAACATTCGGCAGAACACACCAAAAAATCTTCTACCGGATTTCGATTGGCGGAGCAGCGGCGCTGATCAAGCGCTTCAAGACGCGCAGACGGGGGAAGCGAGCCGATGCGCTTGTCAAGCTCAGACTGCGTGGTTTTCGAACGGCGTTGCCTAGCATCCATCTGGTGGTCGAACCGGGTTTGCATCTACTGAGCCCGGAACCCGTCTGCCAGGAGGTTATTACAGGATTTCTAAAGCCACTGCTTGGAGATCACATGACCAACCTGGACAACCAAAGTGTCCATACCCTTCTGCCCTTTGTCATAGCAGCAGCAACCACTTTTTTAATTTAATTTTAAAACACTCGTCATATGGAATATATTAGCTAGTGTGCTAGCATTAGCTAGTGTGACATCTTGGTTTCATTTATAGGTTTGTAATTAGTAAAATACAGAGTTTCGTATATATAGCTACAAAATGTAAACCCTGTATGTATTAAAGGGGTCATATGATGCGATTTCAAGTTTTCCTTTCTCTTTGGAGTGTTACAAGCTGTTCGTGAATGATTAAGATCCCTAAAGTTGCAAAGACTAAAGTCTCAAACCGAAAGAGATATTCTTTATAGAAGTTAAGACTCATCCAAGCCCTCCTAAAACGCCTCGTTTAAACATGCCCCCACATGTCTACGTCACGATGTGGGAAGATGGCTGCCTCAGTGCTTGGCTCTCCAGTGTTTGTGCTGTTTTTGTTAGTTTTTCCAGTTTTTTTGTTTCTCAAACACGATCAGTTTTACCAGGGATGAACTGCTGAACATTCGGCAGAACACACCAAAAAATCTTCTACCGGATTTCGATTGGCGGAGCAGCGGCGCTGATCAAGCGCTTCAAGACGCGCAGACGGGGGAAGCGAGCCGATGCGCTTGTCAAGCTCAGACTGCGTGGTTTTCGAACGGCGTTGCCTAGCATCCATCTGGCGAATCTCCACTCTCTACCCAACAAAACGGACAAACTTCTTCTGCTCTCCCGGACAAACAAGGATTTTTCAAACTCTGCTGCTCTGTGTTTCACGGAAACCTGGCTGAATGATGCCATTCCGGACAGCGCGCTTCATCTGCCGGGATTTCAGCTGTTCAGAGCGGACTGCGACGCAGAATCAACGGGGAAATCGCGCGGCGGCAAGACATTCTTTTACATCAATGAGAGGTGGTGTACAGATGTAACTGTGTTGGAAAAGATGTGCTGTCCCGATCTAGAAGTGCTCTTCATTAACTGTAAGCCTTTCTACTCGCCGCGGGAATTTTGCTCGTTCATTCTCGTGAGTGTCTACATTCCTCCGCAAGCGCACGTGAGCCTGGCTTTACAGAAACTAGCTGATCAGATCACAGAGACAGAGCAACAACACCCGGACTCTGTTTTAATAATTCTCGGAGACTTTAATAAAGCAAATCTTTCCCGTGAACTGCCAAAATATAGACAGCAAAAAGACAGTATAAGTCATTATAATCCGTAATTATGTCGCCACTGGATGCAAAAAATGCCTCGTTTATAATGGGTTTTATTGGTTTTGTCTCGTCGCTCTGGGACACGGCATCACAATATGGTAAGAGGCGTAACATTTCCGTCACACGCTTGAGGTATTCGGCCAATCAAAATGCACTGGATAGCTGGCCAATCAGAGCACACCTCGCTTTTCAGACCGATAAGCTTTGAAAAAATGACGTGTTTCAGAAAGGCGGGGCATAGAGGAGAAACAATAATGTACAGTATGTGGAAAATGTGTTTTTTGAACATTAAAACGGATAAACACATTTCATTACACCAAATACACAAAATAATGTTCTTTTTAGCAACATCGTATGACCCCTTTAACATGTGTGAAAAAATTGCTTACTAATCTTGTTTTTATTCAGGTTTTCAGCTAATGCCATGACTACCGTTTTGAAAAAGTATGTTTCAGCATACTTATTTTGGAAATATATTTTAAAAGAATGTACTGAAGTACGACCTGAATGTGATGCTTTCGCAAGCCGTGAAATTAAAATGTAATAGTTTAAATTTATATTAAATTCAGTTAGATGGGCTTTAGAGTGCTTATTTTGACCCACCTAAGACTTAAGTTTTGTATTACTATGTAATTCCATAATTACTTATGTTGTTTTTTTAAAATGTTGTTAAAGTGTATGTATTGAGAACATTTGTGGTAAACGAAAATGTTAATGTAAGTTTGAAACTTGTATGTCATATTTAAAATAGGTTAACTTTCATTTTTACATTTTAAATGTGGTATTGAATGGCACACTATACAGTGGGGAAAATATTTATTTGATCCCCTGCTGATTTTGTAAGTTTGCCCACTTACAAAGAAATGAAGGGTCTGTAATTTTTATTGTAGGTTTATTTTATTTTTATTTTTGGATAGAGACAGAATACCAACCAAAAAATCCAGAAAAAAAACACATTATATAAAGGTTAGAGATTGATTTGCATTTCAGTCAGTGAAATAAGTATTTGATCCCCTACCAACCAGCAAGAATTCTGGCTCCCACAGATTGGTTATGTGCCCATGTGGAACACCGATTAGTCCTGTCACTTTAAGAAGTTACTCCTAATGTCAGCTCATTAGGTGTATAAAAGACACCTGTCCACACAATCTATATATTCTAATCCAACCTTTCCCACCACCATGGGCAAGACCAAAGAGCTGTCAAAGGATGTCAGAGACAAGATTGTAGATCTGCACAAGGCTGGAATGGGCTACAAGACCATCAACAAGAAGCTTGGTGAGAAGTAGATAACTGTTGGTGCGATTATTCGGAAATGGAAGAAATACAAAACAACCATCAATCGGCCTCGGTCTGGAGCTCCGTGCAAGATCTTGCCTCATGGGGTAAGGATGATCATGAGAAAGGTGAGGGATCAGCCCCGAACTACACGGGAGGAGCTTGTTAATGGTCTTATGGCAGTTGGGACCACAGTCACCAAGTAAAACATTGGTAACACACTACGCTGCAATGGACTGAAATCCTGCAGCGCCCGCAAGGTCCCCCTGCTCAAGAAGGCACATGTACAGGCCTGTTTAAAGTTTGCCAATGAACCTTTGAAGGATTCAGAGAAGGCTTGGGAAAAATTTCTGAGGTCAGATGAGACCAAAATGTAGCTCTTTGGCATTAACTCGACTTGCTGTGTTTGGAGGGCGAGAAATGCTGACTATGCCCCCAAGAACACCATCCCTACAGTCAAGCACGGAGATGGAAACATTATGCTTTGGGGCTGTTTTTCTGCTAAGGTTATAGGACGACTTAACCGCATTGAGGGGCAAATGGACGGGGCCATGCACTGTAAAATCTTGGATGAGAACCTCCTTCCCTCAGCCGGAGTACTGACGATGTGTCATGGATAAGTCTTCAAGGATTACAATGACCCGAAACATAACCGCAAAGGCAACAAAGGAGTGGCTCAAGAAGCAGCACATTAAGGTCATGGAGGGGCCTAGCCAGTCTCCAGACCTCAATCCTATAGAAAATCTGTGGAGGGAGCTGAAACTTCGAGTTGCCAAACGACAGCCAAGAAACCTTAAGGATTTAGAGAGGATCTGTAAAGAGGAGTGGATCAAAATCCCTCCTAAGATGTGTGTCAACCTGGTGACCAACTACAAAAAACGTCTTACCTCTGTGCTTACCAACAAGGGTTTCTGCAAGTACTAAGTCATGTTTTGTTTGGGGATCAAATACTTATTTCACTCACTGAAAAGTAAATTTCTAACCTTTATATAATGTGTTTTTTTCCCCTGTATTTTTTTGGATGGTATTCTATCTCTATATGTTAAAATAAACCTACCATAAAAATGACAGACTCTTCATTTTTTTGTAAGTGGGCAAACTTACAAAATCAGCAGGGGATCAAATAAATATTTTCCCCACTGTAGTTATAAGATGAAATAAGATTATTAAAATGTTATATTTTATTGTTAGAACATTATATATTTTATTTCATTAATATTTTTTATCTACAAGTACAGTTTTTTTTAAATGTACCTTTAAAATGTATCTTTAAAAGTACACTACAAGAAGCACGTTCAATACCTTTTTCATAAGGTTATCCCGGCCATGTGTATCATCTTTGCTAATGTACCGGTTATAGCATATTACATTAAAACTTTGCTTTTGCTTCTTGGTAAAATCTAAATTACATTTAAATGAAGGTTCTTTTGAAGGTCTGATTCAATCCCTGGTTTTGATTTTGTATGAGTCATTGGTACTAGTCTATTGTGCTTGAAATGAGCACTGTTTGCTATTAAGCTCATACAATAGCATAGCTATTGTGCTCTGCATAACAAAGATGGAGGTGGTTTCATGGCTGAATGTTCAGTGGAAGCCCAAGTGCTCTCCATGAGACCTCGCTCGAGGAGCGAATGTGTAATACGGTTTGGTGAATAACCCAGCTGTATTTAGTGGAAACCAGAAGACAAGACTAATGAGACTACTTCAGTCCAGATACTAAAGTATTTATAAGCTTAATCAGCAGCTGAATTAAGGATTCGCATTGCACTAATTAGGCTCATTTGAATTTAATTGAATAGTCCCTGCTGCTTTTGTGTCTGCTTGGTGGCAGGTTTTGTCGCTTTAGGTATAGTTATTACTGTCTGCCTGCATACAGACATGCTGGTTGTGAAATCATGGAATATTATTATCATGTACAAATAATTTAGCATGGTTTTGATTGACTTTTACTGCTTTACTAAATAAATAGTGTATGTACTGATTTGAAGAGCAGGTCTATTTCAGCAGCACATGGAGATGCTTGTTATTGTATTTAAGTCCTGATTTGATAAATTCATTAATAACGTACATTTTTAGCAAGCAATGTACTGGAATATGTTTTAAAGTACCGCTCCAAATTATTTGTTGTGGGGGGCAGTAAAATGTTTTTTTAAGAAATGAAATTATTTTGAGCAAGGATAACTTAAATTTATCAAAAAAATGTATGATGTTTCAAAACATGACTATTTCAAATAAATACTGTTCATTTGAACTTTAAAATGATCATAAAGTTCTTGAAAAATTTAATGGATTCCACAAAAAATATTAAGCAGCACAACTGTTTACAAAATTGATAAAAATAAGAAATGTTTGTTGATCCTTCACAGGAATATTACATTAATATATATATATATATATATTTTATTTTTTTTGTTGTTGTTGGGTTTTTTTATTATTATTTTTTATATATAATATATTAAAAAATATTTTATATTTAATTAATGTTTTACTGTATTTTTACTATATATTTAAATAAATAGCCTTTGTTAGCATAATATACTTTTTAAAATACATTTGTTTCACATTGAATTGCATATGGAAATCAAATTGAATTGTTGTGCTTTTGAACTGAATCAAAAACCAGTGAACTGAACATTCAATTCAAATATTCACACTTTTAATTAGATGTATTTAGACACATTCTTATCGTTATAAGTTATGTCATAAATTGGTTGGGACAAAAGCGACCATGGCAATAAGTGGTGGAGATATGTGATGTCCCACCTATCATAAATGGCCTATGATCTCAACCTGTATTTCTTTAATCAATTATTTATTCAAATGCCAAAATCGGCCTTTGATAAAAATGTTACTGAATGAGTGATATACTGCCATGTAAATGACTTTGTAGTTTGTTGTTGAAAGGTTTGAGTTCTTGATTGCTTTTATTATTTCATGAAATATATTAATTATTGTTATTATTTATTTATTTCATGAAATAAATGCAACAGTGCAGCTCAATGAACCATATCTGATCTTTAGTGATAGGCTGAGGGAAGGAGAAATTAGTCTGTCTGGGGTTTTCTTGACTTCAGTGCTCTGAACTCTTAATATAGTCGTGCTTGTCTGTCTTTGTTTCTTCTCAGGTAAAATAAAGTATTCAGAGAGGGTTTATGACGCATGTATGGAAGCCTTTGACTGCTTGCCTCTTGCAGCTCTTCTAAACCAGCAGTTCCTCTGTGTACACGGTGGCCTCTCACCAGAAATCAACTGCTTAGATGACATTAGGAAAGTAAGCATCTGTTTATGTCCTGTCCTTTCCTTACAATTTTTTAAATTATAAAACAAGATGTGTTCATGCCTCTTTCTTTCTTTGTCTGTACGCTGTATTTTGCAGTTAGACCGGTTTAAGGAGCCCCCGGCATTTGGGCCTATGTGTGATTTGATCTGGGCCGACCCAGGAGAGGACTACGGCAGTGAGAAGACGGCAGAGCACTTTAACCACAACTCAGTCAGAGGCTGCTCCTATTTCTTCAGGTACTGAAGCAAAGCTGTATTCACTGGGTAGATCTCCCAGATTTTTGAGAAAAGGAGATTTATTCAACATTATAATAATATTATGAAATCTAATATGAAAGTTATATTTACCTTCATTTTTCTTTTTATTCACACATAACAAATCAGTGTAGAATTGTAAGTTATTATTATCCAAATTATATTTATAATTCTGTTATAATTATACTTGTAATAATAACTGTTTTATGCATCATTTTTGTGTATTCTGTTCTTGTTTATGTCTATACATAAGACTATTGAAAAGTAGCAAAAAAAGTCATTAAAAAGTTTGTTTAATAACTTTTTTGTTTGTTGTTGTTTTTTCTTTTTATTGTTTATTTTTAAATCTTGATATTTTTTATTAATACATTTTGTAATTTATGCAAAAAAAAATTGAATGTAGCTTTTATATATATATATATATGTATGTGTGTGGCATGAGTAATCAGTTACCTTTATCAGGCTTAATATTTAGAACTATAAAGCTCTTAGAGTATTGAGGTTTTAACAATATGCCTAAGCAATACGCTTAGGTTACGTATTGAGGAAAAAAGCTGATTGGAATGTTGATGTAAAACCTTTTTTTTTTTTTTACTTTCTCATAATCGTCTGAGTCAACTGAGTCATTCGGGCATCTGTGAGCTGGTGCGGAAATCCTGTCTGATTTTCAGCGACTCCTGGAAATAACCTGATCTGTGTCACCCAGCTGGTTTCGTTCTGGGTGTATATAGAAGTGTGCTTGTTCACTGTTTGCTTGTCCAGCTGGCATTTGCTTGTACCACGCCAACTGAATGTTAACAAAGTGCAGGTGGTGGTCTAATAGCAGGGCTCGCAAAATTTCAAAATCGCTGGTAGCCCTTCGGGCAGACATTCTCCAGATTTTGGTAGCCCAAAATGAATTTAAGTAGCCCGAATAAAAAAAAAGAAAAAAAAGGAACTTCACAGCGGAAAAATCAGCATGATTAAAATCTTCAGTGATTGCTTTTTTCTTCAAATAACAAGTCAAGAGAGTAAACGGATCACAAAACCCACGGCTCAGATCATATTGTATTATCATACCAGATTTTGAGTAACAGATCGGATCATTTTGCAGAAGAGCAAAATATGGTTCTTTATTATTTAAATAACAGAACACTACTTTGATACCTCAGCAAAAACTAGTAGTATGTAGGGATGTAACGATTCACTCAACTCACAATGCTATGCGATACGATACTGATTTCACAATACAATTTTCTCACAATATTTCTTTTTAACAAAATTAGATTTAAGACAAATTATAAATGAAAAGGAAGTCCTTTTATTACTTCTCCAACAAAATGCTGCACATTTCTTTGTGAAATTGAAATATGTCAAATAATAAAACTAACTAAGTTTTTAAACAAATCCCAAATCAAATAATTAAATGCAAATAAAACACATCTCTTCATATAAACAAACTAAGACTTTGGCTCTGCTTTTTCCATTTAAAGTCAGAGGCAACCACTGCATTTGAATCATGATCCAAACAAAGATGCTAAATACATGTGATTTAGATTGCAATTAGATTGTATAATTTTGAAATTTGAAGCAAAAACAGAATGGTCTGATTTTAGCTTTGTGAATGAGACGCAAATGTCACTCTCTGACAGCAGGTGGCGCTTATGGAACAGCAGGTATTTATAGGCTGCTGCCCATTTAAGACCGAATACACGGATCCAATATAATGATGAACTTGAGATTTCTTTCACCACTGTTTACGTTCACTTAAGACATAACCAACTGTGTTTACGAGAATACTTGCCGAGACAGTTATTTTGAGATTATTTTGTGTGTATGTGTTCATTCAGATGCAAGGATATGCGAAAGAGGAATCAATTCTGTGTATGCACATTGTCTAAAACGCGGCTCTCTATGCGCGCTTTGAATGAGTGCGCGCAGCTCCAAATGGTCGTGAATGGTTTAAAACACTTGAATGTTTAAATCAGCAAAACTTAGAAACATGTGCAAACGATCAACTATGATCCGTTTTACCCCTATAAGCTAGTGAACAACGCAAATCAAGGAAGGAATTTTATATCACTGTTCAAGATAGCCCGTCGGGCAGGACGGTGATACATTTTGGAAGCCCGAATAGAAAACACAATAGCCCCGGGATGTCGGGCTAGCGATTTTGTGAGCCCTGTAATAGCTTGAGAGTTTACTGTATCGAGACCCCCATTAAAGAGAACCCCAAAAAGCTGTATTCAGAACCATCCAGTACATTGGCTCGTACATTGGTTCAGTATGAGCAAGAGGGGCTGAGATGTTTACAGGGCTGAAAACATGCTGGCGGTCTTTCATTATGAGACCCTCAGAAGTTTGTCTTTCTCTTGTTTGACAGTTATGCAGCAGTTTGTGACTTTCTGACAAACAACAACCTGTTGTCATTAATCAGAGCACATGAAGCACAAGACGCAGGGTAAGTATCGATTATGATGTTTCATGATAGTGAGATTGAAAAAGCTAAATTGCGCTTTTGCTAGTTTAATCTTGTGATGTCAATGTAGTCCTTCTGTGTCTGCCAGTTAAAAAATATATTTACCATCTGCAACTGTGGATCATTGGATCATTGCTCACTGAATTTGACAAGAGTACATTATCTAACAATGACAGAGAGTGCTTTGCTTATTGATCTATGCCAGATGCCTTATTGGCACGCTGAGCTAATCTACAGATTTTGGGTGTTTCTCTGTTTCAGGTACAGGATGTACAGAAAAAGTCAGACAACAGGCTTCCCTTCATTAATTACCATTTTCTCAGCACCAAATTACCTAGATGTCTATAACAACAAAGGTATGTTAGTTTGTTAAAGTATGTTGGTCTCACATTTCGTGCTTTTCATAACCTCAAACTGTTCTCAGACCCTGAAAAAAAACCTAGCGTCATTATTACTTTGGAAACTTAACTCGCAGCCCCTTTGATAAAGCATTACGAGTGACGTAACTGAATTCACAATCAACTTAGCAGTCCCACATTCTCAGCTAATAAGAATGAGGTTTTTCTTTACTTATTTAAATAATTTACAATAGACTTCTGATTTCATATATTTATTGTTGGAGCCTCTAATTTGGACTGCTGAAGGATAATGTAACAATCGCCAGCTGTGCAAAGAAAAAATATTCCCTGCAGATCTGCTGTAATTATTACCATATACTGACTCTAAAGTGTCTAGAAATCTAGAATGGCAAAGTATTGGATGACTGTTTGTGAACCTGTGTGGCAGCCTATCAGGTTGCTTTTTTCTTTTTTGTTGTTTTCATGAATGTGAATGACATCTCCCCTTGTTTTTCCTCCTCAGCGGCTGTATTGAAATATGAAAACAATGTCATGAACATTAGACAGTTCAACTGCTCTCCTCACCCGTACTGGTTACCCAACTTCATGGATGTGTTTACGTGGTCGCTGCCCTTTGTGGGCGAGAAAGGTAAGTGCCCAAACTCGAGGGTTGTGATTTGTAGGGACTGTGAGACTGAGATGGTTGGTAGTATTTGACAGGCCATGTGGAGGTGAAGGAAGAATGACCTTGCTGATGACGTGTCTTTGGTGGCTGACTGTGTCCTCTCAGTGGGAAGAATACAGAAAAACTCAAACCTGAAACGTCATCTTAACGTCATTCTATTTGTGCCAGCGTATTCAAGGGCACCTTTTACAAAATCATCTGAGACTTGCTGAGCCTTTCCATCTTTACATGGCTGTAAGCCATATATATTTTGATTAAACTAGGAATTCTAGGAATATTGTAGCACAGAATAAAGACCTACATAGATATCATGTAAAATAGCAGCTTATATTGCAGCTCTAACATGGAAGTTTCGCTTTTTACAGTGACTGAGATGTTGGTGAATGTCCTAAACATCTGCTCTGATGATGAGCTCATGTCAGAGGGAGACGACTTGTGTGAAGGTAAGGGTGTTCTTGTACGCTCATGTATTACACATTTGAGATTAAATAAAGTTTGGTAAACTGACAACTGGCTTATATGCTGATTTCCTCTTGCTTCATGTTCAGTGACATAATTTAATGCAGAACAGCTTGAATGTGCTTGCTGAGAGAGAGAGAGAGAGAGAGAGTGAGTGTGTGTGTGTGTGTGTGTGTGTAAGCACATGTCTGTCTGGTCATCATCAGACAGCAGGTCCTCAGAAGTGTCCAGCTGTCATTCTAGCTGTCTAAGATGTTTTCCCTGGAGGTCTGATGTCTGATTATGTCATCCTATGATACTTCCTGCTTAGTCTGTTGTGGAGATTAGAATTCACATGATGGTGCACTCATATAAAAACAGTAGTATTGTGAAATATTATTGCAATTTAAAATAATTAAAAATATTTTTAAATGCAATGGATAGACTATGTAGGATTGTGGTTTCGCCTTGTGTAATTATTGAACTGGAAACAGATCTGCTTAAATAATTAGAGCAAAGGCGTGACACTCTTCTGCAAATACTCTCAAGCCCATGCAAGGCTTACAAAATGCTCTCTGGAGCTCTTCAGGCTCACTTTATTGTCTCATTTGAGTAATTCCAAACAGTTTAGACCAATGCAAGTTATTATACAAATCTAATAATGCAACTTTTGGGTTTTAAAAATGGTGGAGATGACAGCATTTCCCCTATATTTAGAATGAGAAATATATAAAATTGTCAACTACACAGTGAAGCACTGATGTTTTCATTCAGTTTTTTGATGAATAAAAGCTAAAATAATAAATATTAAGCAATTGAATAGTAATCAATAATAATGGTAATAATGTAAAAAAAAAAAGTTATTATATAATTTTTTTTAGAATTGCTTAAATATTAAGCAATTAAACATTTTATAAAAATTGTGATAATGTATAATAATAATAATAATTATTATTATTAAATGTATGCATTTAGCAGATACTTTTATCCAATGCAGCTTACTTATTATTAATTATTATTGTTATTATTATTAGTAGTAGTAGTAATATGTCTGTCGCTAAGTCTTTTTTTTTTGCATAACATTTTCGAGCCTTCTGTATAAAACCAAGCAATTTGGACAGAAAACAGAAGACATTGCAACAGAAATATATTACTTGTATCATAAAATTCTAACAATAATAATCTTTTTTTTAATTTTTTTATTCAGTAAATGTTATTGTTTTTTTATTATTTATTTATTATATTATTATTATTATTATTATAGCTTTATTAAGTCGATAAAGAGTAATAAATAAATAACGGTTTCAAATGCAATTCAAAATTCAGTTGTCATCATTTTCTAAATAAACGGTTATTGTTCAGGATGTCTGATTCTCAGCATTTCCACATTTTTGGTTCTCCCTTCTTAGCTGGTTTGGGGGTCAGAGGTCCTATGCGGTGAGTGTTTGATGCTGATTTTTTTTTTTGTATTTTGGAGCAGGTGGAGTTCCAGCTGTCCGTAAGGAGGTGATCAGAAATAAGATCCGTGCCATTGGGAAAATGGCCAGAGTCTTTTCTGTTCTCAGGTCAGTCTGCATGCAATTATATATATGTGTGTGTGTGTGTGTGTGTGTGTGTATATTCACTGTGCTGCTTGGGAGATAATTACAGTTGTCAAAAAGGGAAAAAAAGTGTTTGTATAAAGAGCAGGAAAAATTTCCCAGTGAAGTTTTGTTTTAATGCCACACGTGCACACACACACACTTTTCCTCCATTAGGATTAATGAGCTGGCATCAGTGAGTCATCATGCAGAATAGTGGTCTAATTATATTAGACATTATTCCAGATGAACAATGCCATAGATAATGGAGGAACAGAGGACATTTTGAAGTCTTTTGTCTTTGGATTTCTGAGCAATATTCAGATTAGGCTGGCGCTGCAGCAAAGTTTCAAATGACCATATATTTCCTTTCCTTTTTCCCCCAACCCCACCCTAATTGATTATGTGCCGTTTAGTTCTTTGAACGCAACCCTAATACTGTGTGTGTGTGTGTGTGTGTGTGTGTGTGTGTGTGTTATGCCTCAGGGAAGAGAGTGAGAGTGTACTGACCCTCAAAGGGCTCACCCCAACCGGAACGCTACCTCTAGGAGTGTTGTCTGGAGGCAAGCAGACCTTACAGAATGGTAAGTGAGCATGTTTGTGGTTTTGTAATGGTAGGTTAATAAAGTGGGTTTGCAGGCCTCTCGCATCCAACCTGGAAGTCGTAGTATGTCATCATCGCCACGTGTGACCCAGCACTGCTCTCATCACCCTCTTACAAAAGCAGAAAGTACCAGCATGCAGCAGCTAGAATAAGCTTTGGTATGCGAGACACTAATGATGATGATGATGATGTGTCTCTACCCATCATGCTGAACTGCATCAGAGCTCATAGCGGCAGATACTGATGAGGGCTGTGCTCTCCATCTCCATCGCGTGAGCTTTTCTGGGCTGTGTCTGACTGCTTAATTCACTTCTTAGCAACTTTCCAGTGCTAGCTATAAAATTACTGCCCACTCCCCCAGCCGCTCAGATCCTTATTGCTGGTCTTTTAAATGGGTAAATCTCATGACACCGTCAGGGGCAAAAATCATGCTAAAATCAGTGTATTATGTAATGAAAATGAAACAATTTTTAGGACCATTAAATTAGAACTTTTTGCATGGAAATTTCATGCAAAAATTAAAATTCTGCGTTATTGTTTTTGTTTCTTTGATGGGAGTATAAAGCTTTTAAACTTTCAAATTCAAAAGGATCGGTACTAAACTTTTCATGATGTTTTTGAAAGTCTCTTATAGTCAAGGCTTCATTTATTTGATCAAATACATACAAAACAACAATATTTAAAAATATAATTACAATTTTAAAAATGTTTTAAAATGTAATTTCTTTCATGGCAAAGCTGAATTTTCAGCATCATTACTCCAGTCTTCAGTGTCACATGATCCTTCAGAAATCATTCTAATATGCTGATTTGGTGAAATTTTAATTTTTATATATTATATAATTTTTTTTTTTTTTTTTTTTTAGAAATATTGATGAATAGAAAGAACAACATTTAAAATAGATGTTCTTTTTTGCATCAGTGTTAAAGTCTTGAAAGAATTTTATGCATTCTTGGTGAATAAAAATATTCATTAAAAAAATCTTACTGATAGATAGATGTCAGGAAAATAATGTCTCAATTAAAAAAACTTTAATGGTCTTAAAAATTGGCTTACATTTCTTTAATTGCAATATAATATTGTATTATTATCACAATTATACAAACAACACAGTCAAGCTTTTTTCTGCACTATGAACACCTGTTACATCCTGTTTTCCACCTATGAACTAATGCAATGTTTACTCTGATTATTTGCCTATGTGCTGTGTAAAGCCCTTCCCTGTAGGCTCACATTAAGCCATGTGATTTAGCCACCTGCACTACTGAGACTCAATCAGAGGCTGATTGTCATGAGAGCCACATCATGACTCTCTGGATTGACCTGTCCGCTCTGAGTAGACGAATCTGTTGGTGAGGTGTCCAGGACTAAAGCTCATTAAAGGCCAGTAGCGTAGGGAACTTTGTGCAAGTGAGTAGTGATGGAGTCAGAGAGGGAAATCAGAGGGAGACAGTGGGTGGATGTCACTGTTTGAAGTGCATATAGAAAATTCAGTGACCTTTAAGAGGCTGGCTTCATTGTCTAGGTGGGTCAGACATCAAGCCAGCCAGACCTGCAGAACAGAGGAATATTAAAGAAACTAAGAAGCTGTTGGCCTCATCTTACGAGAAGACCTTAGGATAATAGAACATTTCCAGCTATAACCATATAGTCTGAAAATAATATATCAGGAAATGGCTTGGTTTTCTGACTACCGTCCTCTCACATCAGCCGATACAGCATAGATTTGTTGTGTCTGGCTGAATTTCTTTCCTGTAGAAATCTCCAAATCGGACATCAATTCAAAATATATATTTAATATCAATAATACTTTTTATTCAAGATCTCTGTGTGTGTGTGTATATATATATGCTGCATTTATTTGATCAGAAATACAGGAAAAATTTTATATTGTGAATAGGGATGTCAATTTTCGATCATTTCCATGATCGATCGTCGTTGAAATTAACGATCAATTAATCGATTAATCGTTAACTTTAATGCAGCAAAATGCGTCTATTGCAGCAGCACGCAGTCACCGGCATGACAGGATGTGCAAAACCCACTCAAAAAAAAAAAACTCACCCGAGTTAAAGGGGTTTTAGTTTGAATAAAATGCTAGTAGCAGGATTGTAAAATGAATAGATGTGATTATGATCATTTGATAAAATGAAGAGAGCTCGTTTGAGATAATTTTACTTTGTTGGCTGTTTCCTATCCCGACACGCTGAACGCGCCTCTTTAAATGGTTTCGTGGTGCTCGTTATTGTATTTTAAAACACTATTGCAATGTTTTCAACTGACATTATGGCATTTAAAATAAAATTATCCCAAACGTAACTGTGGTGCGTGTGGATGTGCTGCGCAGTCAGTGAACCGCTTCCATCGGCGCTGCTGCAGCAAAACGCACTGTTGCTAACATGAAACATTTTTATGTGAGTATTATGACCAGTACTTAATTTGATCCTGCTGGATCCTGTTCAGGAAAATGTCAGATTTTAAATTTTTGCGTTCCGGTAGGCCTATTTGTTTTTTAAAAATCCGGCATTTACAGTGCATTAGATCGTGACGGGTTTGGCTAGATGTATTTGGAGCTTATTACTC
>NW_015505374.1:234258-306367 GCF_001515645.1 Sinocyclocheilus grahami
GAAAAACTAGCATTTTTGTCCAAATACAGCCAGATGACACACCACATGCAAGCAGCCATAACATTGAAGTTGTTTGATTCTAAAAACAAAGCATGTCTTATGAAAGCATCACGTAATCTTTCTTCTGCATCTGTACTTGAGGCTATTTCAGTCTCTTTAGAAATATCATTTGACAGTCTTTCAGGCTCACTTTCCCTCATTTCTTTCTGCCACACTTCTCTTTTTGCTGTTTCTTAAAAAAGATGATAGATGAGTTAATATATACAGTGAAATCCGTTAGTATGCCTATAAGCTCATGTACACTTGTAACAGCCAATGTGGGACGTGTGAAGTTGCTTTGATCGACTCGAAAGCCAAAGTCTTTTTTTTTTGTGGTGTGATGAGTTCACTGCCAGAGCTCTAACCAACCCTAATTTAGGGTATGATGGGGAGGTAATGAGGAATATTGCACTAAACGCAACTCACTGTAAATAGAGAATGCCTACATGTTATATTGAATATCCTCTCTTTAAAGAATGTCCTCCAGGCCATCACTTAATGCAAAGTATTCAGCTTTCGCTCGTACAGACTATCGATTTCATCCAGTTCGTGCTTGAGACATTAACAAAGCATGCTGAGCTTGATAAACGTGTCACAAACTGACTTGGTTGTTTGAGCTGTAACACTATGTGAGCTATTGTGGTAAGGTTTTTTATTACATGGCTGCTTGTTTTAACCGGTTTAGGGAATGTTGTATGTCTCCACCTACTGTTGAGATACAGAACTTCAAGAGAATATAGAGGAAGAGCATTAAGCCTTTTAATGCACGTTTTTATTCATTTTACCAAGAGCAGCAAGTTCATCTGGTTTTAAAACAGGTTTAATCATGAGTTTGCGATGGTGTTGAATGTCTGATGCTATGCACATGATCAACCCACCCCATTTTCTGGAAGCATTTGAAATGTACATTTTAGACAACGGTTCATTTTGTAAAAGTGTTTTTGTGTTTTATTTAGACCAAGTTTTTCACCTTTATTTTCTTATTTAAATACTGGACTGGTTCTTCATATGAGACTGATTTATTTTCATTTCAAAATCAGATTCTATGACCAATATGTTGTGCTCATCTTTAGGTGTATGAATTCAGCTTTTATGACAAATAAATATGCGATTCCAGTGACACCTTCCAACATACAGCATTTTCTGAAGTGTGTATGTGTGTGTTTTGCAGGATCAAATCAGTGCAGTATGTCTGTGGACCCTAAAGGGAACATTTGCTACATTTATTTGCATGTATTTCAAATGATACCAGTGGAAGTACTGAGATTAAGCAGCTGATCTGGGATCAGCTCTACTGTTTTCCTAGAATGGTTTAACAGGGTGTGAGCTGGTCTTGGTATACTGGCAACGTGAACTTCTAACGGAGTGATGAGGAAGTTTGAATCTTAAGTTTCTGTTTGCATTCAATAGTTGAAATGGTGAGTATTAGACCTTCAGAGGCTCAATGAAGTCCCTGAAACACATTTGTGGGGAATGTGTCAAAATGTTGCACAATTATAGCATCATTAAAAATACAATATGGGAATTTAATCGGACAACCATTTTATCAAGTACTTGTAACACAAGGCCACCGTAACCTTCTTGATGTTATGTAGATGTATCAGTTAAGACGACAAATAAAAACTGAAATACCATGGACCTCATGTTTGGTCATATTTTCTTGATTTTTAATCAGTTGGTTAAAAAAGCAATAATCAGAATGTGATTCAACATGCAATATTTTTCAGTCATACATTCACATTGCATTATACAAAACAATACATTTTCATATAAAACTAAATAGTAACCACAAACATGTAAATTTTTTAAAGCATCTAAAAGCCATTTTTAAGTATACCAAAAAGTTGTTGACATTATATAATAGCGTCACATCTAGCAGGGGGGGGGGGGGGTTTATAAAATTTAATAAACTTTAGAAAGTCTTTCGAATGTGAACTTTCTGTGGAAGTGAGTCGGCTATTTTTACTGACTTAAAATCATTACTATACAGAAGGCAGGCTCAATTATACAGGAACAGACTGTACAAATAAATAAAGTGAAATTTAAAAATCTTTTTCGGTTAAAAACAAAACGTGACTTAAAATTCATCATGTCACTCAAGGACAATCTTTTACACACTGTAAAATTTATTTAGGTGTGTTGGTCTCATGCATGTGGCTTATTTTCACAGACATTTGTCTTCTCTTGAGTTTAGCAAGCCTCAGGCTCTTAACACACTTATATCTGATCTGCAGGGTCTGGAGTGTGCTGGTTCCACTTCTTGAGGTTTGACAGGTGCTAGACATCACACTCTTGGAGGAGGTGGTCTAAGGGCCTGTGAGGGAGAGAGTTAACAAGGCTCTAAATGGTCAGAAAAATATCTCTTATGTTTCTAAAGTAATTATAATGTATTCTCTTTTTTTTCTTTTAAATAAACGTGGATGCTAAATGAATAAATAAGTGTCAAATATAGTCACTATCATTTCATCCAAATTTTCTTAGCCTCAGACTGGAAGCATAAAGGTATAGTGCACCCAAATTCTTCCTTGTTTTTATAGCAAAATTAAATACACTGTATGGTGACCAAGGCTGTTTAGCAAACTTTTAAGGCCACATTTTCAGTCAATAAATTACATAAATTAAGTCTGTTACACTGTAAATAATATATCACTATTTCAACATTTCTTCAGTGGACGTTGAATATTACACGAGTCACATGGATTACTGGTACTTTTGCAAAGCTTTTTCATCATTTTGGAACTTGACAGTCCCTGATCTCCCTCTACTTCTGTTGTATGTAAAACGTATGGGTTCCACAGAAGACAGTAAGTCATAATTGGTTTAAAACAACATTAGGAATTTTCATTTTAGGTTGATTAACTACTATTCCTTTAAATACTGATGTAAACATCAGTCATTACACATTATGTAGAGTTAGCTTTGCTACCTGTCGCGCATTTAGGTAGTCATTATGCAGAACTCTGGATTGAGCTGAAGAGGGTGGAGATGGAGGAGGTGCTGTAGGCCTTATAACCTATAGAATAAACAAGAGATCACAAAGTCCTGATAATGCTTTCATTTGGTATAGATTGTGCTTGTTGTTAAATGAGATGATGAAATTTCATCAGATGTGACTGCAAGTTACCAGAGACGGCTTCTGATTTGGTGTCGACTGATGGCTGTAGTCAGGGATGTCGACTACATGAACTTTCTGCTGCCTTGGATGGCTATTAAGAAAACAGCAGCATTAAATGCACTTGATTTATTGACTTCCTCCAGTGTTTAAGTGTTGGTTTCCTATACTCTTACCTGAATGAATGTGGCGTGCTCTTTCTGCGCTTGTAAAAGAAGACGGCCAGTCCAATTAGAAGTATCCCAATCAGGATGCAGACAACCACGACAATGGCTATTGTCACCACTAGAAATGCAAAGAGGCAAAACATTTGTATTTGTGATTATCCAAACAAAAAGAATATGAGGCTATTTTGAATACAGTGTCTGTGGTATACCTTTAGAAGAACCTTCACTTTCTGCTGGTGTTTCACAATCTGGAGGCAGCCATCCAGTTTCACATCTGCACTCCTTTCTGTGGTCACAAACCTGTAGCATATACACTTACATGAATTCTTCTAATACAAGTTGTACAGTATGTATAACTTATGAAAGAATATTATATTAAGACCTGAAATAGTCAAAAAGCATAACATGGAAATGTCCCCATTGTAGGACGAATAAAGGTTTATCTAATCTAATCTATTTGTTTCATCTTATGAGGAAACGAGACGTTCGTGTTTGAGAAAGGCATATTTTATACCGCATGGCCTCTGCACTTGGCGGAGCAGTTTGTTGCTTTGTAAGCCGTCTCTAGGTCAACACACTCATTCTGGTTACAAACCTGAGAAAACAAACACATCATTAGTGTCAAATTATAATGCTTCCTGATAGCAAACCTATAAAGTTTCTTTTATTAGAGGTGATTGAAGGAGTTCATTGTTATTGAGCTACAAGGAAGTTTGGGAATAACTGGCATGTATCTAGAGACCAGTCTTACCAGTCCTTCCCCACATTTGGTGCCTGTGTCGACTTGACCATAATCTTTTTCAGGATCGCTGTAGAATGTGGCTTTACAATTGTTGAATTTTACTAGCCGTCCATAATTGGGATTTGCATTGCCATCTTCGCAGAACAGTTTTCCACACATCACATCTCTGCAGATAGACAAAAAAGATTGGTGTTTGATCAGACAGTGAAGGGATATGTTAAGGGATTAATGGATGGACTGATAAATGTAAAATCTTACTGTCTTTGGCATCCAATAAATGTATTGCCATTGCGTTTGCAGTAGGCGAAGTATTCCGCTCTTGTGTTCTGGTTGAAGCAATAGTCTCGAGCCACCACAGCAGCTTGATTTATTTGAATAAAAAGAAAAATTAGCACAGTCATATGGGACTCAACACAAATTTTTCACTATTGTGTTGCATCAATACTGTACTCACTTGGACCCCACATTTTAATGCACTGCTCCTCTCTCTGTGGGCACTGGCCATTGTAGCAATAGCCTTTTCCATTCTTGCAAGGGAGTCCATTGACTGTAAAGACGTCTTCAGGACACTCGGCTGATTTTCCAGTGCATGACTCTGGCAAATCACAGTCATAATTGTTTGGACGACACACATGTGCGGCTGACATGATCTGATGGGGAGGAGGAAAAACATATTGGTATTGGCCTATAAATGAATGAAAGCAGGCCAGGCCTACCTTTTTTGAGATGTTGACATTTCAAATTATTGAAAACAATGACACATTATTTTGAATGTATTTCTTGTAATATTAATGTTATATTTTAAACTATTTAGTTTAATCCGGTTTAAAAAGTTTGAAATGTGATTGGTACGAAAACCCGCGGAGAAGCTCCATTTAATTCTATTAATTATTCATGAGGGGAACGCCCCTCGAATCATTTTCCTCCAATCACTGCCTGATGCAGGAGAGCAGAGTTCAAAACCACTATCTATGAAGCAACGTTGAGAGAGACAATCTTTTGTTGTGCTCCAAGAATCAGAGACCTTTAGTTGCACATATTCCATTTACACAAAGAAAGGCATTGGTTCAGCGGCACCCGGGCTGATCATGAAAGCGATTTATTAGTGATAAAGATTTTTGCCAAATATATGGGCCTTCTTTAGCAGTTAAAGAATTGTTAAAACTTATAGAACTTGAGTGTATGCTGCTACCAAACGCACTAAAGCAGCTGTGTTAATCTGATACTTTATTGATTTGATGAATGTTATGGCAAAATTCCCCCAACTCTTTGAATCTTACCTTACAATTCTCACAACATTCCCCTGTTGCACATTGTGAGCCCTCTGTCAGTTTGCAGGTGGTGGCATTGCAGCATGGGTTTGTACACTCCTATAGGTTGTGAAATAAAGACAATGAGTATGTCTTAAGATGTCTTAGCATTTTAGGTGTGTTTGCTCTGGGCACATAATAAATTGTATTTTAAGTACTAGTTCTGAGGATCTAGAAAAGCTCTTGGAAAGTAATGTACACGCCAAACAATGAATAAATGAACATCCAGTAAAAGTATGCTGTCCATCCTACACAATTTCTGGCCAAAAAGAAGAGATGACTAATGTAGTGCATGTATAAACAGATTTGCAGTAATTAATACATGCATTCCATCATCTTATTTTCACACTGCCGCGAAAGATAATATGAGAGATTGACAATCCCATCTCCTCACATAGGCACACCAAACACAACACTACTTTAGTGATTCATTGTCAAATGTAGAGTATAGCCTACTGGAAAACATTCCTGTTGAGAATTGTCTGTGCATGTCTTGACATTATCTTGCTTCTGATAGTATATAGATGTGACTTGTTGAGTATACATTTAAATTTTAGGGTCTTCCCATGTCATTCTAAGGCCCTGTCCACATGAACAGGGTATTTTCAAAACCGCAGCTTTTTCTATGGGGTTTGGCCGTTCGTCCACACACAAACGCAGCACCAGGTCACTGAAACCAAACATTTTTGAAAACTCCTGCCAGGGTGATGATTTTCAAAAACTCTGGTTGCAGTGTTATCGTGTAGACAGTGAAACCGGAGATTTTGGCTTGTGACGTCAGAGCATGTGCTATTATCTCCACCTACTGGAAACTTTTTCAGGCTTCTGATTGACCAACATGGCTTTACGGTTGAGACTATATCGCCACCTGTTGGCTTGGCATGCTTTTGACAGTGCTTCATAGCATGCTTTTGCATTTTCATGTGGACAGAGGAACTCCGTTTATAAAAATACCCATGTACATGTGGACATGGCCTAATTTGACCTTTTTCCATACCTTTCAACAAATAAGTTTGTTTGGTACTTTTCTTTGATGTTTTGAGTAACTTACTTGAAATAAATCTGTTGACATTTTTCAGACATTTAAGAAACCCTAGTCCGCTTACCTGCACTTTTCCACAGTCACATTGTTCTCCTATCTCCACAAATCCATTTCCACATACAGGTGGCTGAATCAATTCTTTTGGTTTGGGCATATTCATAAGACATTCTGGGTTTTTGCTGTTCAGGTAGTCTACATAGCTACTACTACTGCAGCTGCTGAAGTGTTGAGGGATGAAATAGCTGCGGAGATATGGAGCAGTGATATTATTTGCTCAGACCTTTTGTTTTGACTCTCCATAAATTTCAAAATAAAACATTACAGTAAACATTACAAAAAAATACTAAGCTAATGAAGTTCAACTGGTACACAGTAAGTACCTGAGAGCAGCTGTCATAATGCATGTGCCATCAGAACAAACGCAGCTGCTGCTGTCATGACTCATGCCCAGATTGTGCCCCATCTCATGGGCCATAGTAGCCCCCACTGCTATAGCCTTAGAGTTGTGATCCTTTGAAGAGGAATAAACAGTTAGGTCCAGGCTTAGCATGGATGAAAACATAGATTTTTCATTGAAATCTTAATTTAGTCTATATTATGGTGAAGTATTAAGATTA
Source organism: Sinocyclocheilus grahami (assembly GCF_001515645.1). Lineage (NCBI taxonomy): Eukaryota > Metazoa > Chordata > Actinopteri > Cypriniformes > Cyprinidae > Sinocyclocheilus > Sinocyclocheilus grahami. Next base: position 241,288 of record NW_015505374.1, read on the forward strand.
ATTTGGCACAAAGTAAAGAAAAAGGCATTGCAACAAAAAGTGATACGCTACGTCAAGACCATGTGGTAGAACATTTTTTATTCTCTTTAAAAAAACATGCAAGTGTATTTGTTCGCAATATTACTGCATTTGATGAATTAATTAATAAAACAGCCTAAATCCATCTGCATACATCTACATATATCCCCTTTTTTATTGTAATCCTATCAGATTATTTATTTATTTTCATGAATGCAAGTTTCATTACATATTTTTGGCAAATATGTTTGTGACTTGTTATGAGTGAATATTCCTACCTGTACAATCCCTGTTGAAAGACCTCCACACAGAGTTCCAATGTAAGCTAGACCCACAGTTGCTCCATCAAGGTTGATTGCACTGAGAGAAGGACAAAAAAAATCAATGTTTAATCCAAATTCAACTGATCCTGCTGGATTACATTTAGTTAGTGGTTAAAGTGTGTCTTCTTTCGGTTTCAGGTTTTAAACAATTTCAAAGTAGAACACAATATCACAGCTTGAAGCAGGCAAAGTATTGGAGAAGTTCTGAGCTGATCTGATTAACAATATTGTATTTTCCCCACATGTGAGCTGACCTAAGGAGGTGGGCGTTGTCGTGCTGCTGTCTTTTGATGAGATCGTTGTTCCTCCACTGGGTAAAGCTGTCCAAGGTAGCTCCAGCAACAGGAGAAACTGTTATCTTATCGCTATCTGTCCAGACTTCAAATCCAGTCAGAGCAATGAATGTGTTGATTTCTTTATATACCTGCACACCAAGAAAAGAGTGAAAGAAGATAATTGTATGTTATTGTATATTGTGCACAGTGGGGTCCAAAAGTCTGAAACCATTAGAGATTTCTTTTTCTGATTACATATCTTTTTAAATGACAAATTGTATTATTAAAAAAATCAACAATATGCTATTCATCACAAGTTGTTACAATTAGTGTTTTGTTTGCAAAATACTGACTCGCGAGCTTATGGAAAACTTTGAGCCATGTTATCCTGCATGATTTGCATCTTGTGTGCTTCAGTGGAGGAACACATAGACCTTGTCAAAAATGTGATAAATCTAAAACCTAGAAGTGCAGAATCTTAAATATTTCTTACTCATTTTATGCCATTATGCCACTTTTGAAACAAGCTTTTAAATGGAGTTTTTTAGATATTTGGACTCCACTCTTTATACGTTTTGTACTGGCGCAACACTATAAATGGTTTAAACTAAAGTACTAAACCAGTACTCATCAGAAGATCTGTAGATGGCAAAGATCTGTATCTAGTCATGTGATTAATTATCACACTCAAGAATCCTTGTTATCACAGGTTTTAGTTGCAATATCCTGTATGATGATCCATAAATGTTGGCATGCTGGAATTTTTTGATAACATGCATCATATGTGACTCACATTATTGATGTAATTGATGATCTCAAATATCCTCTTTCTCAGCTTCTGAAGATCGCTGTCCATTTTCTTGTACTGAGGGGGAACAAAAAATTTAATGATGAATCCAAGCATTTTGTCATTCAATCACGCGTCTATAAGGATACACTTTCTGAAATCTGTTAGCATCAGTGTTTTTAAATGCACTGTGACAAATTTAGAAACAGTTTGATTCAATAAAAACCACAATGCTGAACAAGCACAAAATGTATGTTACTTTAAGCCAGGGATTTTTTTTCTATATCATCTGATAGTCACTGAGGTCCCAAAAAATGAATAAATAAAAAAACCTTTATCTGTGAATCATTTTTAGATTAGTTATTCTTCATCAAGGTGCATTTATTCCAGCTCTTACTTCGCTGTTGTCTGCCACAAGGAAGAGCTCGATGTATTTTTGTTGCTGGAACAAAGTTGGCCCCTGATCAAGAGGAAGCAAATAGATGGAAAATAGAGAACAGACTAATTATTTCAGTGACAAAACAAAAAAGAACTACCATACTTTAGTGCATGTACTGTACAAATATTAGGTTAATCTGGGACATTTTTTGCACTTCAGACTTCTGCAATTTATTGCGATCGTCACCTTAACATTGCAGAACAACGAATAAGACTTTATCACATGACCTGTCTGAATGTGGTTTATCCTTGTGAAACTTTAACTTTGCTTTGCTGCTTTTTGCAATGCTAAAGTAACTGAATAGACCGTCTTACTGAGGAACGAGAACGACTTTTGAGAATGCGTGGAGGAGCGCCTTCCTCACTCTCGTCCCAAGTAGTGTTGGTGACCCCACACACTCTAGCCGTCTCTTCATTTACATCTTCGTTCTTAAAGACAGCATGGTCACCATCACCATCCTCGGACAACGGCTCGATCAGAAACCTCTGCTCCTCTGTTTGGAAATAGCCTCTGTGAAGACAATTCACATAATGGGCACAATGTCTTTTGTATGTCTTTTGTAGGGACTTTTGGCCTGGTTACAGAGAGTAGTAAGCCTGTGGAAATCAAAGCAATTGGCACAAGATGTGACTTAATCAGGGGTGCTTGGGAAACCATGTGTAATTTGTGTGTCTCATGTATCTAAGTAGGAAATGCAAGTCATGCTGTAACTTCCGTTCATTGCAGAAAAGCGAAAGAATGTGCTTGAGGCAACAAACTGACTGAATACAGTCATAGTAATAGCAGTAGAGATTGTAGAAAGAAGCGTTTTAAAGATGTATATGTGTACTTTTGTTAAAGCAAGTTAACATGAGATTGTAAAAGTTCAAAAGAAATGTTTTTTAAAATTGTTTCCTTACCGTAATCCATCACAGGTGCTCATGCTAACCGATGACTTGCTGTCATTGACTATTTTCCCATGATAATAGCACAAGTCCTATGGAAGAAAAAGAGTATTAAATAAATCTCTCACTCTATGGATTATATGTTATGTATGTCATATGTTAGTAATACTGGTTGTAGTATACCAGATCCTCAGGTGTGGTTGTGACAAGCATCCCATCTTCAGTGTAATAAGTTTCGCTATAGTCTTTTGTCAATAGGCCACTGTTGACCAACACACATTTCTCAGATCAGTAAAAATCGCAATTTGTCAATTAATGACATGACATACAAATGTTCGACTTTGACAATCAGGAACTTTTTTAAATGACAACAAGCGGATATACAAAAATGATGACAAAGGAGTAACTGGGGACACAGGCTTACTCATTTTTCTGGAGGTGCATTTCAATGTCTCTACCTCCCAGTGTCATAGCGTATTTCACTGTGTCAGGTCTTGACTGCAGGGGATGAAAATAAATCAAATTTAGTTTGATTAAAATATTTAAACATGGAATTTAGAGGTGGGTTGATGATAACTCACATTTAAGTCTCTTTTTTGAAGTGCATGCAATCTGATTGGTCGAACAATCTCATACACCTTTTTTCCATCTAGTTCAGGAATGTGACCGACTATAGCAGATTGACAAACAGAGGGAATTATTGATACTGAATCACAGATTAGTCATAAAGTACATGCATACAGTAATGTTTTTTTATATATAGCCTGTAGATATAGACTTTTAGACATCAGAACTATTCCAACTGATCCAGATATTTTAGTGAAAGCACAAGTGTAAACTTTTAACCTGCTGGTTTAGGTGATTACTGCCAACAGACTTACGGGGATCTGTTATTTTAATGTTATGTGCAAAATCGGTAGACAATAATCTCTGTCCAAGTTTGAGCTTCTTTTTTTCCTTAAAGCGTGTTTGTTTTACTGTAAAAAAAATCTCCCCTAATAAAAATTTGTTGTTAATGTTCATTAGGGCGAAACAATGGTATCTCATGTTCTTGTTTTAAAAGTAGCAAATGTTTCATCTAGAGATGCACCGATTGCAATTTTTTTGGCCGAGTCCGATTTTTTTGTTAGTGTGATCTGCCGATACCGATTTTTGCCGATTCCGATTTTCTTTCTAAGAACTATAATTGACAGCATACACAAACAAATATCTAATTTTCTTCAACGCAAAGTTTTTTCTTAAAAAAGCAAGTAAAAAGTCAGTAATAAAACAAGAACACAAATTGCAAACAACAGCACAAATAAATGCAATAGAATAAAAAGAGCTATGAAACTAAGTTTTTCAGGTTAAGTAAGTTTTTATTCAGGTAAGAAATGGTACAGAAATTAAAGTAATCAAATGTAAAATAACGCATCCAGTGTTATCTTTTGCATCAAACTTATCTTTCTAGTGCATCAGCAACAACCAGTTTCAACAACCAGATGCATTTACACTTGTCGAGTTTCGTCTGGAATGCGGCCCAGACCACCTCCTGAAGTGGTTTGAGCAATCGGATTTATATCCATCTCGAATGCGTTTCGGAGGGCATTTACATAGCTATCCGATCAGAAAAAAAACGCATGAAGTGACCAGGTGTAAACAGGCCCATGTTTGGTGTTTGGTGTAAGCGTGAAACCTGCGGGAATGACTAAAATAATGCACAATACAAGCATTTAACCGGAGCAAATGAGATGTGTGTGAGAGAGAAGGGGTCGTCGGAGAGAAGAGAGCAAGAATGCGCGGCTGATGTTATTGCCTGTGCCACTGGTAACAAAACGGATCGGCTCGGAATCGGAAAGAAATGAGACTGATCGGCCGATCATGAGGAAAATCGGCCGATTCCGATCCCTTGCCGATCGATCGGTGCATCTCTAGTTTCATCAATTTAGCAAATTAGACTCTGCAAAGAATAGATAAGCATGGTATTTTTTTAGGGTGTAGCTTCAACATCAGCAATAGCACAATCTGTCTCAGATCTGATACAAAGCAAATGCATTAATCAAAGGGTGTGCTGTTGTTATTGAGCCTAAAATATTTAACTGCACTCTCAGAAAAAAAGGTACAAAAGGTATGAAAGCTGTCACTGGGGCAGTACCACCTTTTCAAAAGGTACAAATATGTTATATGTACCATACTAATATGTACATTTAAAGGTATATATTAGTTATTAGTTAAAGGTACATATTAGTCACATACTTAAATGCACTCTTTCGGGATAAATAAGGGACAAAGCTGTAATTTTTTTTAAAAAAGATAACGCCCCAGTGACAGCTTGTACTTAAAAAAAAAATCAAGATGAGATGATCAGATGGTTCGTCACGATACGATACGATATCGATTCTCATACCCAACGATATGATATTTGCCGATACTTCAAAAAATTCTACGAGACGATTCAATACAGGAGAATATCGATCGATATATCGATATTATTATATTATATACCTATTTTAAACATCCATCTACATTTTTATGTGCATGCAACCAAAACATATAACATGAACATTTATCTTACATTTTCACACCCTGTTCCTCAATTGGGACATTCACAGCAAAAAGTAGGCCTACACTTTTTTTTTAAATAATAAAGAATTTTTTTTGCAGCCCTTTCATGTAATCAAATAGTCTAATATGCACCAGAAAGTGACAGGGAGATTAAATAAAACAAAAAGAATTGATAACAGTTTATATTATATTTAAGTACTGAATTAATATGAATTCATAATATGCTTGTGAATTAACCTTTTTAGTATTAATACTATTTATTATACTGTTTTGGTATTGGTTCAGTTGTATTTTGTTATATTTGCATGTAATACGTAGACACTACAATCTAACGTGTTACCAGCGTTTTAATATGAATTAATTGCTTCATGTTTTCTTGGGCATATTATCTAAAATATGCAGCAATGATTTGAAATGATGTAAAACAATACTGTTTTAAAATTATATATATATATATATATATATCATGCAGAGCAAATACTGCATTGTATATCATTTGCATGATTTACTTGACTAAAGGATCAAGATAAAGATCAAGGATCTGTACAAATAAAAATATCACATACTTTTACAATGTAAGTTCTATAATTCTAAAATCGAACACTCTTTCAATTCACTCTTTTTTCAATTCACAAAACACTCTTTGACTTAGTCAGCGCAGTGCAGTATTACAGCTGAAGAGTCCACAGCAGTGCAGTGATAAGTTAATCAGTCATTGTGGAGCAGAGGCACTGGTGTATCCAGTATCTTACCTGTGGGATCGAGTGAAACACACAGAGCAAATATCCACAACATCAGATGTCTTCTGGCCATTGTCAGTGTACAGAACTGAAACAGGATCGTTTGGTTAAGCAGTTTTATACTTCAGTTAAAGTGTTTTGTAGGCTCCACACAAGCACTTTCAGGAAATGACACAGAGGTATAGAAGATTAGTGACATGCTTGGACACGCCCCTGAGAGTGTTAAAAGAATGCAGGAAATATACAGACAGACCTTGACGTAGTGATACTCGCTGTTGACAAACACTATATAGAAGCATTATGTATGAGTGTTCAGTGGCCTTATTTAACTGCTCCAAAAAGGGACCAGTATAAATTGATCACTCTGGGGAAATATCTTTACTTGTGTGTTCTAGAAAATCTTGCCTTTTAACATTTGCTGGTCAAAAACAAACAAAAAATCTCAAATGAATCATCCAGACACACAACGAGGTAAGGTGGTCAAACAGGTCTGTTATTTTACACCACTGTACACATGATTCAGGCACAATCTGATTCTACCTTTCCTTTTTCCAAATTGTTGTTACAGTGATATGTAAATGTAAAATCTTTTCTTCACACTAAAACTAAAAGAGCTTCAGTCTACAAGCAGGCAACTATAGGCTTACCTCAGAAGTACTACTTTAGTGAAACTGCAAGTGTTGCAAACATGTTTGTCATCCTAATAACAGCCAGAGTATCAAACCACTTTCTTTCATGTACATAAAATTTGCAATGCATCTATGTTATCAAGATATATTGTAATATGTTGACCCTTTTTGTTTTACATAATTTATTCAATAAACCTTAAACTGACAAAGAATGATTTGGATAGATATATTGTACATTGCTTGCAATGTAATGATTCATTCTCAAAATGTTACCAGATGAATATAGAAAGCAAATTGCCTGCATTTGTAGATACATAAAAGTGTAGAGACAAAAACAAAAAGCCTCCATAGGATGAGCAAAATACGTTGCCTTACCTTCACTTTGTTGCTCCTCGTGCTGTTTGGCTTTAAGTTTTATTCAAGACTTGCAGATTCATACTTGCTAATACTGGGTCTGTATGTGGACACTGTCTGATCGTCTTGTGAATTTCAAAACTGCATCTATCCTTCACTTTTTCTTCAGATTTTGGGTTTTCTTAACAATGTGAGTGCATGAAAATGTGTAATGTGATCAAAAAATAGGAAACTCCATGCCCTGTCATCTGTAATTTCCTCTCCCACTGAAATGCATTCTTGCTCTTCTTCTAATACACAAGGTCAAGTCAAGGACAATAATGCAGTTATTGTGCCTTCTCCTGACGCCTCCAACAAAGCCATTGTTCACTTGTTGGAGTGGAGAAAGCATGCAGTGTCCATTAGGGCCGTATGTGTTGCAAACTGGCCCTTTTCTCTCTTCCCTTGTCTCCTCCTGCTCTCTGTCCTTCTGTGATCTATTGCTCAATTGTCTGTTCGGTCATGGATCTACACTTGTGTGTGTGAGAATAGATTGAGATCTGGTAGATGAAGCTGATCATCGTCAAAAACCAAAATGTGACCCTGCCTGTGAAAACTAAAGTCTTTTTTTTTGTGATTTACTGTTTGCTACATAAAATCATCCTTACCCATCATCCTTACCCCTCACCCATAAAGATGTAGAACATTCTGTGAAAATATAACCTTTATAAATTTTATATTGACTGAGTAAGGCCATGTCAAAGATTGAAATCATTGTGAAATTAATGGTTGAAATCAAACTTTGATGCTTGTTATCTCATAATTAGATTTGTGAGACTTTAGCCTGGATTTCTAAGAGACAGGGTCACATACGTATGTGGTCAAACCCTGTTGCTTCTGGTAAAAAAAGACATTTAATATTCCCCAATGAACCTGAAAGGCTTACGTAAAGAAACACTATTGACACAGTCAACATTCAGATCCTGAGCATAAAAGTGTGACAAGACACACATTTGTAAATACACTACTGTTCAAAATATTTTTTTTATGTTTTCATAATCTGTTATGATCACTAAGGCTGCATTTATGTGAAAATGAAATGTAAATTAAAAAAGAAACAGTAATATTGTGAAACACTATTGCAATTTAAAATAACGTTCTAACTGAATATATTTTGAAATGTATTTTTTAACCCTGTGATGGTAAAGCTGAATTTTCAGTAGCCAGTAGCAGTCTTCAGAGTCACATGATCCTTCAAAAATCATTCTAATATGCTGATTTGGTGCTCAAGAAGCACTTATTATTATTATCAATATTTAACACATCAGCATGTTGTGCAATATTTGTGAGAAAACAGTGATAATAGAAAATTCAGAAGAACAGCATTTATTTGAAATAGAAATGTTTTGTGACATAATACATTTCCTTAATGTTACTTTTGATCGGTTCAGTGCATAGACCGATTCCTTTCTTGGTGACTGTTTTAAAGCTGCTGACATGCTTACCAGGCCTTGTTTTCCACTCACTGCACAGAGCCCGCTCCAGGCGCACATATTAAATCCAAACCATGATTTCTGAAGCTAATTTGAGCAGGGCACTGAACAGAAAGGAAGATTGGATGTTGCAATAGTACAGTGAAGAATAGGGGTTAATTACAGTTCATTGGTCTATCCTCCTTTTTTGGGTTGAGTGAAACTTAAGGGGCACTAAACTCATATCTGTCTCTCAGACGTACTTAATGCACATTGTTGCACGTGTCTGCGCTTCTTCTTTACAAACTTCTGCTGATATAGAAGTTCCAGTTTCTGTATCCTGTATGGCTCAAGTGCTATTTTCTCTCTACCCAAATTCTAATCTGGAACAGATGTTCAGATTTCTGTGCATATCTTCTATATCTTCAAGTGAAATATTAATATGAACAATTACCAGTAAGAAATTGGGCTTTTGCTATTCTTTTAAGAATTCTTTACAGCAATGGAATTAATACATTGCCAGGTTGTTGCATCATTTATATTGCAGTAATTATTTATTTATTTGAAAGTGTGTAGCGTAAGATAGATAGATGAATATGAGCTCATCCATTTTAGTTTGTAGGCATTTCAAATGAATAAATACATAACCTAATACATTTTTTTACTTTATACTGTGACTAAACCCCGCCTCCACAGAAGATCAACGCCTGCTTCTACATCACTGTCTGTTTAGCCCCGCCCACCGATTAATGCATGTAGTGTAAATAATGAGAGAGACAAATGGTCCAGACAGCATCAGTAAGAACTTGATCCTTTTCCGCTGATTCGTTTACAAACACAGCACAATTCCACACAGGATTTTCACTTGTGTGTGTGAGAATAGATTGAGATCTGGTAGATGAAGCTGATCATCGTCAAAAACCAAAATGTGACCCTGCCTGTGAAAACTAAAGTCTTTTTTTTTGTGATTTACTGTTTGCTACATAAAATCATCCTTCATAAAGATGTAGAACATTCTGTGAAAATATAACCTTTATCAATTTTATATTGACTGAGTAAGGCCATGTCAAAGATTGAAATCATTGTGAAATTAATGGTTGAAATCAAACTTTGATGCTTGTTATCTCATAATTAGATTTGTGAGACTTTAGCCTGGATTTCTAAGAGACAGGGTCACATACGTATGTGGTCAAACCCTGTTGCTTCTGGTAAAAAAAGACATTTAATATTCCCCAATGAACCTGAAAGGCTTACGTAAAGAAACACTATTGACACAGTCAACATTCAGATCCTGAGCATAAAAGTGTGACAAGACACACATTTGTAAATACACTACTGTTCAAAATATTTTTTTTATGTTTTCATAATCTGTTATGATCACTAAGGCTGCATTTATGTGAAAATGAAATGTAAATTAAAAAAGAAACAGTAATATTGTGAAACACTATTGCAATTTAAAATAACGTTCTAACTGAATATATTTTGAAATGTATTTTTTAACCCTGTGATGGTAAAGCTGAATTTTCAGTAGCCAGTAGCAGTCTTCAGAGTCACATGATCCTTCAAAAATCATTCTAATATGCTGATTTGGTGCTCAAGAAGCACTTATTATTATTATCAATATTTAACACATCAGCATGTTGTGCAATATTTGTGAGAAAACAGTGATAATAGAAAATTCAGAAGAACAGCATTTATTTGAAATAGAAATGTTTTGTGACATAATACATTTCCTTAATGTTACTTTTGATCGGTTCAGTGCATTCTTAAAAGTGTATTATATATAGATAGATAGATAGATAGATAGATGTATATTATACAAAGCCTTATTATGAAACAGCCTGGATTCCAATACCTTGCCGTATCTTTAGGTTTTATTTTTTAAGTATTAGAGGTAGTAATTAGGTTGTTAGAGTTATATAACATTAAATATTTGATGGGTAGTCTAAAACTGTATTTTTATTATCATACTTTCTGTAAAGTCCACATGAATAGAACAGCTTTTGGTACTTCTAAGAACTTGTGCATGGTAATACTGTTTGAGACAGAGTTTTGAGTTATGCAGCAAAGATGATTTTCTATGTTAAAGCACATCCAGAGAATTGTTAGTTTCAAGAGGCGTGCATGGACCCGCAGAGACCTATAAAATCATGTGTCCACATTCTTCCTCCGAGTAACAGTTACAACATGTATTTGAGCTGCTGAATGCATTCACAGATTTATATGCTGTTTCATGCCATGGACCATCTGTACCCTTGTCTTAAGATTTTATTGTTTAGTGGAACTTAATAACAATATCTCATTCTGCTGTTCTTTGTATGACACAAGTGTTTTACAGAATATCAGTGTTTAAGCTTAACTGATAGACTTTATTCTTTAAGGTTGTTAAATCCCTGTTCAGTTTCATAGGTTTTGGGATGAAGATTTTCGGTTTTGTGTGAATATGTTGAGAGAGAGATCATGAGAGTGTAATTATAATTTTTGACCACATGGTGGCAATGTCCCCAAACTACTCAATGCCAAGTTACATGCATAATAGTCTTTATTGAGATTTATTTTAAATAAAATTTCTCCTTGCAAAGATGTTACCTCACTTCCAATGATTATGCATTTTTTCATAAGTGTTTATATAACTAATTTTTAAGGGTGTCTGGGGATAATGTGCTCTGTTGCTAAATCCTAAAAACTAAACCATTGTGGCCATAAGAGGGCAATCTATGACCACTAAGTGGATGCAAAAGTTTATGCAAAACTATAGATGCTTTTTCAGTGTATAAAATAATTCTCTTACATCATGGGAAACCTATGAAATTCACTTCTCAATTCTCCAGTGGAAACATTTGTGTTTAATTTCTTGGTCTGTTTTTGTCCGTCTGCATCACCCTCCATAGTCACTGATGAAAGAACTTATATAAAGAGAAAAAGAGACTGGCAGACTTGTTATGTGATTTGTTTAGTCTTCTGCCTTTTAAGTTTTATAGAGATTAAGTGACGGAGATCTCATCTCGCAGATGTCAGCTTTTGGATGATGTAATTGCTTTTAAAAAATATGATGTCTGCGGCTTGTTTTATTCATAATGCAGTCCAAATGTCTCATTCACTCTTTATGTGAATATGTGGGGAAAGTGTTGTTATTGTTTGTTTAATCTGCGTAATATGATATGGCTGACTGTGTATTTCTCTTTTTGGAACGATGGTCATATTTTGATATAGAAATGCAGTCAATGTTCTGTGTATTATTCTGTTCCTGTCTGTGAGTTGGCATTCAAATGTGGCACTGTACAAAGGCAAGATTGTTTGCATACATGAAACAGAACAACAGCAAAGCAAAACAGTGCCTTTTGTATTAGGGATAAATGATCGGATTATGCCACAGCAAATGGCATGACTGACTGAACTTTATACCTGTAGTTTGTGTGCACTAGGTTGTGCTTTGTTTGTAGATTTTTGCATTACTTTGTTGTGTGTATGTCTTACATTGTACTGCTGATATGACCTCAGTGACCTGCTTCCCCATTGTCTGTGCTTCTGATAAATATCCAAGGCTTTTCTGGTGAGTTAAATCATCCGCAAGACCGATTCCTTTCTTGGTGACTGTTTTAAAGCTGCTGACATGCTTACCAGGCCTTGTTTTCCACTCACTGCACAGAGCCCGCTCCAGGCGCACATATTAAACCCAAACCATGATTTCTGAAGCTAATTTGAGCAGGGCACTGAACAGAAAGGAAGATTGGATGTTGCAATAGTACAGTGAAGAATAGGGGTTAATTACAGTTCATTGTTCTATCCTCCTTTTTTGGGTTGAGTGAAACTTAAGGGGCACTAAACTCATATCTGTCTCTCAGACGTACTTAATGCACATTGTTGCACGTGTCTGCGATTCTTCTTTACAAACTTCTGCTGATATAGAAGTTCCAGTTTCTGTATCCTGTATGGCTCAAGTGCTATTTTCTCTCTACCCAAATTCTAATCTGGAACAGATGTTCAGATTTCTGTGCATATCTTCTATATCTTCAAGTGAAATATTAATATGAACAATTACCTGTAAGAAATTGGGCTTTTGCTATTCTTTTAAGAATTCTTTACAGCAATGGAATTAATACATTGCCAGGTTGTTGCATCATTTATATTGCAGTAATTATTTATTTATTTGAAAGTGTGTAGCGTAAGATAGATAGATGAATATGAGCTCATCCATTTTAGTTTGTAGGCATTTCAAATGAATAAATACATAACCTAATACATTTTTTGACTTTATACTGTGACTAAACCCCGCCTCCACAGAAGATCAACGCCTGCTTCTACATCACTTTGGATGATGTAATTGCTTTTAAAAAATATGATGTCTGCGGCTTGTTTTATTCATAATGCAGTCCAAATGTCTCATTCACTCTTTATGTGAATATGTGGGGAAAGTGTTGTTATTGTTTGTTTAATCTGCGTAATATGATATGGCTGACTGTGTATTTCTCTTTTTGGAACGATGGTCATATTTTGATATAGAAATGCAGTCAATGTTCTGTGTATTATTCTGTTCCTGTCTGTGAGTTGGCATTCAAATGTGGCACTGTACAAAGGCAAGATTGTTTGCATACATGAAACAGAACAACAGCAAAGCAAAACAGTGCCTTTTGTATTAGGGATAAATGATCGGATTATGCCACAGCAAATGGCATGACTGACTGAACTTTATACCTGTAGTTTGTGTGCACTAGGTTGTGCTTTGTTTGTAGATTTTTGCATTACTTTGTTGTGTGTATGTCTTACATTGTACTGCTGATATGACCTCAGTGACCTGCTTCCCCATTGTCTGTGCTTCTGATAAATATCCAAGGCTTTTCTGGTGAGTTAAATCATCCGCAAGACCGATTCCTTTCTTGGTGACTGTTTTAAAGCTGCTGACATGCTTACCAGGCCTTGTTTTCCACTCACTGCACAGAGCCCGCTCCAGGCGCACATATTAAATCCAAACCATGATTTCTGAAGCTAATTTGAGCAGGGCACTGAACAGAAAGGAAGATTGGATGTTGCAATAGTACAGTGAAGAATAGGGGTTAATTACAGTTCATTGGTCTATCCTCCTTTTTTGGGTTGAGTGAAACTTAAGGGGCACTAAACTCATATCTGTCTCTCAGACGTACTTAATGCACATTGTTGCACGTGTCTGCGCTTCTTCTTTACAAACTTCTGCTGATATAGAAGTTCCAGTTTCTGTATCCTGTATGGCTCAAGTGCTATTTTCTCTCTACCCAAATTCTAATCTGGAACAGATGTTCAGATTTCTGTGCATATCTTCTATATCTTCAAGTGAAATATTAATATGAACAATTACCAGTAAGAAATTGGGCTTTTGCTATTCTTTTAAGAATTCTTTACAGCAATGGAATTAATACATTGCCAGGTTGTTGCATCATTTATATTGCAGTAATTATTTATTTATTTGAAAGTGTGTAGCGTAAGATAGATAGATGAATATGAGCTCATCCATTTTAGTTTGTAGGCATTTCAAATGAATAAATACATAACCTAATACATTTTTTTACTTTATACTGTGACTAAACCCCGCCTCCACAGAAGATCAACGCCTGCTTCTACATCACTGTCTGTTTAGCCCCGCCCACCGATTAATGCATGTAGTGTAAATAATGAGAGAGACAAATGGTCCAGACAGCATCAGTAAGAACTTGATCCTTTTCCGCTGATTCGTTTACAAACACAGCACAATTCCGCATTTCAAATGAATAAATACATAACCTAATACATTTTTTGACTTTATACTGTGACTAAACCCCGCCTCCACAGAAGATCAACGCCTGCTTCTACATCACTGTCTGTTTAGCCCCGCCCACCGATTCATGCATGTAGTGTAAATAATGAGAGAGACAAATGGTCCAGACAGCATCAGTAAGAACTTGATCCTTTTCCGCTGATTCGTTTACAAACACAGCACAATTCCACACAGGATTTTCAGAAAGATTGAAAGTAAAAGACGATGCTGTTCCAACTATATTGAATCCGACAGTAATGTCGCACCACACAAGTGTGAGTAACTTTTTATTACAATTGCTTTGTCTGTTATTACAGATCGTTTGAGTATTTATGCGGTTTTAACCTAAATCATAGCGTCCATCTATGAAGGATATAGGCTGTCAATCATACACAACTATTAGCCAATCATAACAGTGGGCATTTACTTCAGAGTCTACAATCCGCCATGCCTATTCAAACGGAGCGTTCTGATGAGGGGGGTCAAAACAAGACAGAAAATAGCCTATTACTTCTAAATTATGATGTTTTTTGATGTAAAAATTTATAACATTATAAGTGGACCTCAGAGAACAGTACAAAGTTAAAAAAACAAAGGCAATTCATGACACTTGGTTACACTTGTATAAAATCAAGTCGAACGGATCTAATATAATTCCTTTCTACAGACTTATTATTAAATATTTAATAGGGCTGTGCAAATAATCGAATGCGATTTTCATGCGCATCTCGTTAGTAAAGCCGGTTCTGTGATTAGTAGTAAATCTCCAGCACGTGCGTTCAGATGGAGCAGCATTTACTACACAGAGCCGAAGTTCACTGACAAGCTACGTAAAAGTGCGTTCAAAATCACAGGCGATTCATTGCTGATTATGAACGAGATTTTGCATAGCTTGTCAGTGATCTACGGTTCTGTGTAGTAAATTCGCATTCGATTATTTGCACAGCCCTAATATTTAACTGGTTACATGTAAATCACCTCTGCCAGCTTTTGAGCCAATACAGGTCTGCAATGAGCATTAAAACAAAGAGCTTTAGGTGATGCACAACCATTTGACAGGCCCTGTTGTCTGTTTGTCCAAACTAGTGTCTTGGCATGGGACTGTTATAATTAAGTAACATAGGAAACAGCTGAGGGGGTGTGGGTTGTTGGTCAAAGCCTTTTGGCAGGCAGGGAATTGCAGCCTTTCTCGACCTTGTTCCCCAGCCAGGATGAACAATAACATGCCGGCATGCGGACTCCAGACTCTTCTTTCTCTTTCTTTTTTGGCTGTCCTCCTAAGAGATCTCGCCTGTCATGGTCAGGTCACAGGAGTGAGACAGACTGACAGGCTTTGGGAAATTAGCCTTGAGCCACTGAAGAATGCTAATGAGCTATAAAGTCTATTACGTTTTTTTTTCTCCGTTTTTAAAAAAAATGCTTTACCTTTCAGTTTTATTTTAGTTAAAGCTCTTTAAATTATTGTTTTATTTCTTTTACTAGCTTTTATACATTTTAGTTTCAGTTATAGTAACTAAAGTTAAGGAATCCGCTGAGGAATCAACTGAACAACAGTTTCCATCTAAAATAAGTAAGATCCCACACTTGTGTACACACAGAAATCACAATCTTGGAAAACATCGAATTAACTCAATGCATCTGCCCCTTGTTGGTTCTCGTAAGCAGACAAAAATAGGTCCGGTAAACTCTACCACAGTGTTTGAAAAGAAATTATTTGCCCATGCAAATGATTTCCTGTTTGGACAGCAGTATGTGGACACAAAACTACTAGGCCCTCAGCGATAGGCTAGTGCTAATCTCACTTTAGCTAACGTGGCTACAGGAGTCACGGTTTACTCATCGCTAATGAGGATCATGTGGAGAATGTCTGTCAATGTGGCGGTGCTATGACGCAGTTTGCTTTCAAAGCATGCTCTGCTTATGTTTGTGACTGTGACAAACTATTATGTTTCTGTGAGTTTCCCATTTGTAATTTAAGAGCACAGATTCTGAATGATTTTTAAGAGTGCGCCAAACAATTTTCAAAGTCAACACATGCTTTAGCTCAGTTGTATTTAGGCAATGCTTCCGCTGTCCCACTTTTACGCTGTCATGGGGACAGTGGCTCACGGAGACCAGATACTATGGCGACACTCTTTGGTAACCATATACAGTATAAACACTCCTGGTAGTGTTTACAACACAATGAGTCTCCAAAGCAGTGATAAGAAACAGTAGCAGTTTTGATGCACCACAGAAGTTTTTAATAATAATAATGAAATAACTCTACCCATCCCACCATTTATAAATAATAATAAAATAAAAAAAATACAATAAATTGCATAATAAAAAAAAGAAAAAAAAAAGTTTTCAACAAAATGATATACAGTTCCATTCAGTGGATATGGTAGTCAGTGTTTATTTATTTATTTTTAAAGAAATTAATACTTTTGTTCAGCAAGGGCACTTTAATTTGATCAAAATTGACAGTAAAGACACGTACAATGCACTGAGAACATTCTTGTCAAAGAATTCTAAAAATCAATCAAAGCTGTCCACAAATATATTAAACTGGATAATGGTTTTTAACATTGATAATAATAACAATATATTAAAATAGAAAAATTTTAGTTGTAATAATATTTTACAATATTAGTGTTTTTACTATATTTTTGATCAATTAAATGCAGCCTTGTTAAACATTAAAAACTCTAACCAAGTGCAAATTATATGATTTATAAATGTCATAATTTTTGCATTATAATAATGTTTTTAAACTTCTATTCTAGGAATGCACAATATATTGGTACCATATCAGTTATATGCCTAATATCTGATTTAAAAAATGTATTTACTTATTTTAAGATTTAAATAATATAGCACTTAATTAAAAAAGTATTAATTAATTTTTCGATATTTCAATATTATTATTCTTTCATTTGTTTTCCTAACTACGTAGTATGGATTTATCGGTTATTATTGGCCATAACATGGAAATAATCATCAGCTTTGTGTATCCCTAGTTTATTCTTTTTAATGACTGTCCTACACACACATTGTAACACACTGACTGTTGAAATGCTTTTCTGTGGTAATTGACAATGATGTCACAGATGCTGTAAATGGAGCTTAACCCAGAATATTCCTGTGAGTTTTATTGTCATTTGTGAGTATGAACGATTTGCTCCAGGACAGGGTGATGTAATATACATATACTGTTCTATGTCAACATTGTTGTCCTAAAGTACATCTCCCTATTACCACTTCATGATCCAGAGTAATCAGAAAGGCGATCGGAATAGTCAGAGCAAGCGTCTCTTGGTGTGAGATATTTAAGTAAGCAAGGGGCTTTGTGGAACAGGACACTGAAACCACCCAGGGAGAAAGAGAGAGTTGTCTGTGCCTGACACTGTGACCTAAAGCTATGGCTCACATATGGGGTCCGGCTATCATCTGACTTTGAGATATCACGCTCAATGAAAAGAGTGGTTGAAAGAATGAGAGAGATAGGGAAACAGAAATTGAGGGCAAGGCGCTGGCAGATAAGGAAGGGGTGGTGCTTTATCCGGTTCTGGCTAGTTTAGTGCGTAATACTGCCTGGGTGCCTGTGTGGGAGCAGTGCTGATGACTCATGTAATCCTCATGCTGGGGCTTGTCCCTGGATGCTGAGAGCGCATGTGGAAGTGTGGGGAAACACAAGCTGTCGGATTGGTAGTGTGCCAGTGGCCACTCTAGTGTGTTCTGTGCCCTTGTTGACCAATTATACACCCACTCTAGTTATGTCTATGTTATGCAAACTCTGAGAAAAGAGGATTAATCAGTTGTTGTTGTTGTTATTATAATTGCTTTTTTGTATAAAAATCATTATGGATTATTCCAGAAAAAATTGAAGCTTTTTCCTGGGTAATTAGGCTGTCACTCATATTATGTTTGTTCTTTCATAAATCTCCATGAAATCAAAATTGTCATATTTATCTCATAATTGTGACTTTTAAAGTAATAATTATGATTTGCAAAAGCAAGATAATTTTGTTCTCATGTGGTGAAAATAGGTTTCCATACATTTGTCTTAAAATTTAATTTCAGAAATTTACATTTATTAATTTTTTGTCTGAAGTGAACTTTATTTTTTTCTATAATAATAATAATAGTAATAATATGAAAAATTATTATTCTTATTAAAATTAAAAACAAAATGTACATCAAGTAAAATGTGACCTTGGACCACAAAACCAGGCAAGTTGCACAGGTAACCTATATTTATAGCAATAGCCAACAATACATTGTATGGGTCAAAATTATCGATTTTTCTTGAATGCCAAAAATCATTAGGATGTTAAGTAAAGATCATGTTCCATGAAGATATTTTATAAATTTCTGCATTAGTCAAATGCATTGCTCAGGACTTTATTTTGAACTTTAAAGGCGATTTTCTAAATATTTTGATTCATTTTCAGATTCATTGATTTTCAAATAGTTGTATCTCGGCCAAGTATTGTCCTACACTCTTAAAAATAAAGGTGCTTCAAAAGGTTCTTCAAGCGATGCCATAGAAGAACCATTTTTGGTTCCGCAAAGAACCATTTAGTCAAAGGTTCTTTAAAGAACCATCTCTTTCTTACCTTTTTATAATCTGAAGAACCTCATTTCGCCACAAAGAACCTTTTGTGAAACAGAAAGGTTCTTCAGATGTTAAAGGTTCTTTATGGAACCATTTAGACAAAAAGGTTCTTCTATGGCATCGTGAAGCACCTTTATTTTTAAGAATGTATATCCTAACAAACCATACATCAATGGAAAGCTTTCAGCTTTCAGAAAATTTGACTTATGACTTTGTGGTCCAGGGTCACAAATAGTTTATATTTGGCAAATCATATAGGCCGCATAAACACATTTCATTACACCAAATACACAAAATAATGTTCTTTTTAGCAGCATCATATGACCCCTTTAATACAAATCCTTCAAATGAGGTTTAGGAATGTTGAATGGGATCAAACAAGTGTGTGTGAAACAGTTTATTAAGATATTGTTCATGTTTGAGTAATATTATCTCCAATGGCTTTTCTCTCCTAATATGGCCAGGATACTTCCGTTTCTGTAGTGATTTTGGCCGGAATCTTAGCCAGGCAAGACAACAGAGGAATGGGAATGGTATTTGGGCCAAGATTTAGCAGTACTGGCGGGCTACCAGCCATAGTGCCTTTGGTGTTAGATGCCTGTTTAATTGCTTTTTCTTAAGAAGCTGCCCTCCCGTGCTGATCAAACTCTGGTTTTACTGTTTATGATGGTTCAGGTCAAGACATGACTAGAAGTATATGGCTGTTTAAAAAACTGTTAGACGCCAACTCTTTGTCTTTTATTGTGAATGCATGAAGCTCAGTGCCAAAACTGTGTTTGCAAAACACAGCACTTGAGTCCCGGAATCAGGCTGTCATAAAAGATGATTACAGTTAACCTCACATCTTCCTGTAAACGGCCTCTAGCAGGCATGATTAAAATGTGCTATTTGTGAGTCTGTGGACTAACAAATGTTGAGCTATTAGATCAAGCTGCATAGTTGTGGGTTTGGAAGACTTGTGGAGGCCTGTGATTTGAATGGTGGTGAGTTCAGTTAAAATTTTTGTATAGTATGACCTAAAATCTTTTAAATGATTTTTATTTTAAATAATATCTCTTAAAGTTGAGTTTTTTTTTGTCATTTTGAATGAAAGTTCTTGGAAAAAATCAATTCTCTTTGATTTGACTTTGACTGTTTGTTAAATTTTCTGCATCTCTACACACTGATGCAAATGATACTATAAAAACAAGTCGAGTAATTAAACTGGAATTCCCTGCCACAGACATTCCCCTGTGGGCAGATTTGACTGCGATGCCCTGATGTCATTATACAACTGTTATTATAGCAACAGTGCTAATGCTTCTGAGAATTGTGCTAAAGGATTCTTCACAATGTGTGTGCTGCTGAGTATGCATGTTTATGTTTTATATTCTAGTTTATTCGGTTACAATTTACACAATATGGCAACACAGTGTTACAAATAAATTATAAAACATGGATTTTAACATTGACTAATCAAATTAAAATGCATGCATATTCTGGTTCGCTATTATTGCTAATTTCTTCCATTTATTTGGCAAAAAAAAACTTCAAATCTGCAAAGAATGGCTGGCATTTCATGTCTGAGTTATTGTAGTGAATTAAATCAACAGAAATAAGTCTTGAACATTTATTATGCATTATGAAACAAAAAGATTAGGCCACTTTGTTTGTCTTTCTAGTTTCAGACTTTTTTTTTTCATAGGCAAAAATAAAATTATGATGACTGCATTACAAAATTTGATCAATAATTTCTTGTCAGAGTATAAAAATTAAATAAAGTTTGGTAATGTGCTATGTAGGTATGCTTTAGCATATCAAGTCATCTGCTCCAGGGACGAATGCTGTCATATCCGACAAGCTGACGACTCTGGCCCCATGGTGCTTAGTTAAAGGGGTCATATGATGCTTTTTTAAAGATCATTATTTTGTGTATTTGGTGTAACAGAATATGTTGACATGCTTTAATGTTCAAAAAACACATTATTTTTCAAATGCTGTACATTATTGTAGGTCCTCTATGCCCCGCCTCTCTCAAACGCTTCGTTTTCTACAAAGTCCCTCCTTCCGACAAGCGCAGTCTGCTCTGATTGGCCAGCTGACCCAGTGCATTGTGATTGGCCGAACACCGCAAGCACTCGTCGGAAATGTAACGCCCCTTACCATAATCGCGAGCTTCATCTTTCAAAATAAATGTAAAGACAGAGCCCGAAAGGGGAACAGAGTCGCGTGACAGACAGTGATGAAGCTGGTATGTGTTTGCAGTACACAAGCCACGGTTAAGACAGCTGACTCCACTTTGATGTGACCCCCTCTCTCTCTCTCGCTCTCTCTCACGCTCTCTCTCTCTCGCGCTCTCTCTTTCTCTCTCGCTCGCTCGCTCGCGCACACACACACACGATGCGCAAAACTCCGCATTTGAACAGTCAATAGCAAATACTTAAACTAATAACAAAACAGTAGCTGATTCATAAGCGCCAGATTGTCATAGCAAAGTCAGAATGACCTCCTCTCCTAGGTTCACGAAACGGTCGTCCATAAAATGCATTGCTGTTCTGTTGTAAGTCATCTTAAAGATTCCTAAATGCATCTACTTTCGGAAGGCCAAATAAAGTGCTTTTGCTTTCGCCTAGAAACACACAGCGTCTCCCTGACATGCTGCTTCAACACTAACTGCGGTTACTGAAACCACGCCTTCTTTCTTTGCGTGAACATTTGGGCGGCATTATGCAAATATTTCCACATAGTGAGGTAGATATGTGGGGGCGTGTTAGAACGAGCCATTTTAGGGGTGTGTGGCAGAGACCTAACTTTGATAAAGAATATCTCTTTGGTTTTGAGACTTTAGTCTTTGCAACTTCAGGGATCTTATCTATGCACAATCAGCTTGTAACACTCCAAAGAGAAAGGAAAACTTGAAATCGCATCATATGACCCCTTTAAGCAAAGCATGCAGGAAGGGATGAAAAGAAAGAACAACATTCTTTACTTCATACAGCACACTGAGGTAAATGCCATTTTTTAAAAACATCTTCACAGCTGCTTCCTTCGATTTTTACTATTCAGCAGCAGTTACATACAGTGAACACTGCGTCACTTTTTTTGTTGTTGCATGACGTCATTCTCTACAGAAATGAAAGCAGAAAGCTACATTTATAAAACAGTAAATAATGAAGTCACGATTCCAGACACAATAAATCTCTGCAATTCAGCCACAACGAATGTTATTATCTGTTAACATGGCAATCCTGATCTCCAATTTGAATATTTATTGTGATTGTCTGCAAATCGCATAACATCAGTGGAAACAGCACAGTAAATAAAATGGCTTCATGTGTAAAACTACTTCATTTTCATCTTCTTTATTGCTCACAGTGTTTGCTTCTCATCTGCTTTGAAGTTTTATGGGCTTCAATATGGACAGCCAATAACAGACTGGCAATGTAATCAGAAACTGATGAATGTTCATCTCTATGAATTGAATTTTAGAAGTTTGATCCCATGGTTTATATTTTATAAGGTAGTTGATTTATTTACATTATTTATTTATATATTATTATTATTTATATATCAATGTATTTATTTAAATTTATTTTTTTTCATTTAAAACACATTTACTGATTAATGCACTTCAAAATAATGCAAAAATATATAGTTTATTAAAACCACTCTATTTACAATATCAAGTATGATGTGCACAAATTTGTGTCAAATTCAAATGAGCACAGTAATGTCTATGTCAGTATGGGTTCTCAGGGTTAAGTGGGCATAGGGAAAACTGGGTTTACTCTTTTAATCAGCAACTGGCTCCAGGCGTGTGCAGGGGAGGGAACTACTTCTCCTTCAGGCAGACCAGCTGACGCGACCTTTGACCTGAGTTAAATTTAGTTTCCCCATTGTTAGGATTGATAAAGTACACTTAGCTTGTGTTTGAGAGGGCAGGACTAGGCTCTCAATCCAATGCTTCCTTTACCCCGTCAAAAGGTCATATTGTACTTGTGTGCAAGACTATGAAGAACTCTCTGCTTACATTTATGACATGTTCCTGGCGTCTCTTTCCACACATTTCCCATCCTCCTTGACTCCAGTCATTACTGTTATGCCACCCTGAGAAAGACGGGTATCCTGTTTGGCAGCACACTCACAATGAATGCCAAGTAACAGGCATTCCACAAGATTATTGCAACAATGGTACATTTTTGGGGAGTCTCTGGAGGCCAAATAAAGTGTCACTGCAGAACCTGGTACTTTTTTTTTTTTTTTTTACAGATTCCTTTGTCTGACATGCTTGTTTTCCACCATGACGGGTTCAAAGGGAATTGCTTTAAAGCAAACCAGACAGAGAATAAAGAGTGTGCACAAGTGTGTTGAGCTTTTTTTAATACGGAGTTTCTTACAGCATGCAAAAATGAATTCCTTGCTGTGTTATCTGAAAAGCCCCCAGCGATTTAGCAATTATCAGATAAAATAGAAAAGAGGCTATTTATAATTTTCACCAGAATGCCTTCTCATTTTCTCAAGTTCCCAGTCAGTTTAGTTAGTTTAAACTTATCTTTCAATCAAGCAAAGCAGTTTTGAAGAGTGCTAGTTAAAAAGACACAACTTTGGGATCTACTGTTCATTTACAGGCGGCTGTAAAACTACAGCATATACAATGTAATAATATAGATGTTTGTTTCAAAGACTTGCATCAGTCTTTTAAACATACATATAGATAGGTCTATTACATCATCCATGGCATAGTTAGTAAAGAATTGGTTAAACAGGTTAATACAGTTAATAACACCTAATTAGAACACCATTGTGATGACACCATAATTATTCAGAATTCTATGATGAGAGTCAAATGAGTTTTGTCACGAAACTACAGTACAGTAATTTTTTATTGTTTGCAGAGAACGTTATTACGTATGAAATGACCAGTCAAATGATGGGGTCTGTTAGATTTATGACACAAGCACGCCCTTACTGAATAAATGAATACAAAATAAAAAAAAAAAATTACTGACCCCCAAAATTTTTAATGCATGTTTTTTTTTTCAGGGAGTGAGGTCATATCATCTTGCATAGGGCGCACCAGACTTTTCACCTGATTTTAGGTTTCCCACATCTCCAAAATCCCGCA
This sequence comes from Sinocyclocheilus grahami, assembly GCF_001515645.1. Lineage (NCBI taxonomy): Eukaryota > Metazoa > Chordata > Actinopteri > Cypriniformes > Cyprinidae > Sinocyclocheilus > Sinocyclocheilus grahami. Next base: position 265,203 of record NW_015505374.1, read on the forward strand.
TTCCTACAAAATGTGGTAAGATCTAAATGAAAAGCTATTATAATATTTCTTAAAGGTAAGCTCAGGCAGAAAAAACTCCATAGGTTGCAAATGCACCCCCTATGTGATAAAACTTGCGCACTCATGTCGTCAGCGTTCTCATCCATAATTACTGGCATTTCCAAAGCTAGAGGCATGTTGGCGAAATAGTAGTTGGCTGCAAACGGGAAGGCGTTCCTCTGGGTACGCAGCGCGGAAGAAGTCATCTCCGTAAGCGGGACCTGCGCAGTCGCTCTATAAAGAGCTTGCCCTCACTGTAAACTCCTCACTCGACTCACAGCCACCAAAGCGGCTCAGACCGGTCAAGTTGGCGACTCCAACGCTGCTAAACAACACCAAAGCCGCAAGATGTCGACCGACTTGTACTCAGAATCTCGCCGGGTCTGCCCTTCGATCCACGGCAACAAGTTTGACACGGCGAACCGCAAGCGAGCGGTGGCCAACATCTTCGAGAACGTCAACCAGGACGCGCTCATGAGACTCTTCCAGAAAACTGGGGACATGAAAGCCGAGGAGAGAGTAAGAAGCATCTTCTCCTTCGCGCACGACCCCGAAGAGACGGCCAAAGCTCTGATGGCCCTCAAGCAGAGAAAGAAGGACAAGTTCCTCCGGATCGCGGGGATGGTGCGACACTTTCTGAAGCTGCGTTGAGCGTCTTCACGCGTTGACCCGCGGCTTGCATGGTCGTTCATTTTAGACTGCCGGTGACATTTACAACCTGGCGATAACAGACACGTCCAGAGTGGTCGAGAAGGAACCACACCGAGATGAAGGAAAGCCTCGTAAATGACACGAGTCCTTTCATGAAGGATGGGACGCACGGGAGCTGGAGCTGTGGAGGCGCTCAGTGTGAAGGAATCCCGCGGCGCAAGCACGCCGAGCCCCTAGTGCATCATAAAGTGAAATACATGTCTCGTGAACTCTATGCATTTTAAAAATGGACTTTATCACGAACTTCTGCACCTTATAGGTGTACTTGTTGGTGCACAAGAACTATGACTGGAGACAGACGTTATATTGCCTGAAAACTGCCTATAAACATCATGCCTTGTCTCTATGCCAGTTTAATATTGTGATATGTGTTAACACTCAACGCCACTTATTTATTTGTCACAATGTTATAACACCAGTTATGCATTTTTCACAATATTATTTTTCATTGTTTGTATAATAAATTATTAACTAAACACTTGGACTCTCTTCTCTTTCTTGACTTGAAATAAATTGTAGAAATTGTGGGTTCTCCTGAACCCATGGGTGATCCCATGTTTCACACAAAAGGGTAAAAGCTGTCACTGGGGTGGTACTCTTTCAAAAGCCAGGCTACTATTTGTACCATTAAGTTACTAATATGTACACAGGTACTGTACCAATATGTACCCTTAAAGCTAAATTAGGTACAAAGTAGATATGCTGCCTTGTTTACAGAAATGTTAAGGTACAGAAGTATTTCAGCAGAGTTTGACATTGCTGTTGTGTTTAATCTAAAAACTAGTCAGTTACAGCGAAGTGTAACCCGCAAACCCAGCAGTCATCCTGGGAGCTGTAAAAGATATTGTCGTCAACAATAAAATGTTTATTAGCTCTTAGGGGTATTTGTTTTTTAACTTTCACTTTTTGGGCTGTTTGCAGGATGGTCACACCTGTCACTCACCACAAGGTCTGGTTAACTTTCATTCAGGCTTGTCCCTTTGCTTTGCAGATTGCCAAACCGGCGTGAACCAGTTTCTGGTTGACTCAGCCGTGTTTGTTAAAGGTGTATTACATTACCATGGTGTGTAGTTTACCAATCTCTTTAGATCCTCCTCTGTCATTTAAAAAAAAAATATATATATAGCGATAAGTAATTTTGTACATTCAGGTGTTTTGTCAGACTTTTGGCATGGTTTAGGATTAGGGCTGGCAGAGGGGAAGATCAGTGATGCCTGTTAATCTTAATGCTCTGATCGGTCACTACTGGCTCAAACCAGTTCTGATTGCCTGGGAATGCGTCATCTGACATCTGACTACCTGGCGGTCATGTAAGGTCTAGACAACAGAGCCCAACACCTTACCTCTTCTTCTTCTTCGCTGCCAAGAGGGAATTTCCTGTGTAAACATTCACCTGCCAAAGGTGACTATGGTGGAGAGACACACACACACACACTTAAAAGTGATTGCTACAGGTCGTGTGAAGTGTGACCTATTATTAAAACCTTTGAACTAGAGCAGCTGCGGAAGTTCAGTAACACAATGAAATGCAACATGATACTGTTATAAGACAGACGCTGCAACGTGCTTAATGTTTGAGTTATTCAGCTTGCATCCAATTTTCCGTTCAAGCAAACCACTATTTTTTTTAAATTCGTCTGTCACCTTTCATTTCCGTGTTTTTTTTTTCTTTTTTTCGTTTTACGGTAACATGCTTGTTTAGGTCTACTATGGCTAAATATTTAAGCCAGTTGTCCTGTCTGTCTTGTGTGTTGTATGATATGCTTGACTCAGGATGGTCCTCTCTCTCCCACCCTTTTCCTGTCTTTCACTGTATTCAGGGCAGGGAACTTTGAAGTGAACAGACTGTGTGGAAGCAATATGTGTATGTGTGTGTGCATACGTTTCTATAGTGACAGAAGGAGCCAGGTAGAACTGACAGCAAAGCTGCTTTTATCAGTTTACACAGGACTCAGGCCTCTCCGGTACAAACCGGTTCAGGGACTGACAACTGATAAAGGAACCAAAACTGCTTGTGGTGTTGCATCAGTGTTAGTGAGGAGGAAAAGTTAATTTAGGTGAACAAGAAAATAAATTCTAGTAGCATGTGGTGGTCTTCTGAAATTGAGCAAGTTTTTTTTCTTTTAGTCCAATATAAATTTATTCCACATGTCCATTTGGTGTTACCTTGTTTTCCATATTAAAGGCATGTGGAACATGCTTATGTTTATATTAACACACTACTGTATGCATTTAAACCAAATCACATCAGATTCTCAAGTTTACATATATATAGTATATATAAACCATTAAAAAAATTAAAATAATACAATAACATTTTCTGTATCTGTAATTTATAGTTATTAATTTTACTATTAATATTAATACACATCATTCTGGTGCAGGTGTTTTTCATTTTATGCCTTTAGGCTAAGAAATTCATATCTGGCTGTAACATTAAAATTCATTCATAGCTTGGCATGCTATTGGTTATTTTTTGTTTTACAATCCAAAAAATGAGGTGTAAAATTTTTCACTAATTTCATTTCATAATTAATTACAAAAAAACGGCAAGTAACACACTGAATCTTGGAGTATAAAAACTGAAATGGTATTTTCTAAAACAAACTCCAATCATTTTGGCTTATTTATTAGCTTAAAAAATTTGCAATATAAAAGTGATTAAACTTAATGTCTGTGGTTGTCACAAAAGCAGAACCAGACAGCTTTTCAACGTCATCACTCAAATGCTTCCGAAAAACAAATTTTCCTCAGCTGACTAGTTAGAAGTCTAGTTTCTCTACTGGTCATGTCACCAGCCCAACCCAGCTGCTGACAGACTAACTTCTCTACATGCGAATGCCCATTTATGCCCATTGTGACCAGGTTCCTCTATTTGCATCAAATAACCTATAATGACAGTGATAGGGAAACATCCACCACATTGCGGCCGTCCAGCAGATGTCAGTCAGGATGAGAAATGGCTGTTTTACAGGAAAGAAGGGATTACAAGTGGGGCAGGCGTTAAGTGGTGTGTTCAGACATTTCCGCTATGCATGCGGACATAAGTCTCTGTTTCCTAAATCACATACTTTATTTGTAAGTCACTTTAAGCCTAGATGGCGCTGGGTTAGCGATGGCTCACAGTAGTGATGAAAAGCCCATTGTTACCAATGGATGAATCAATTCTTTGTGTTTGTTTGTATGTGTACGTCTACTTTTGTGCGTATACATGGTACGTCAGTACGGTACATTGCATCTGACCCCTACAGCCCCGGCGTCACTCGAGACCAGCTATGCTGACTCACTGACGCAAAGTCCACATCCCAAACAAAATATTTGGGACATTTCAGCCATATTTCTGCAATTTCCTGTACACTGTATCTCCATCACTAGTGATGATTTGATGATTTTTGCTGTGGATAAATGAAAAAATGTGAGATTGAAAATAAAAAATGCATACAAGTCAATGTTTTTAAGAATGAAAGACATAGTTTAAGTAAATTTAAATGACAAAGTGACACATTTTAACTACGCAGAGTTCATTATTATTCAGTATGAGGTCTTGTCTATGCATCTACACTATACTGTTCAAAACTGGAGTCAGTAGGATTCTTAGAAAGAGAGAGGTGAGAATGAGAGACTTCTTTTAAAAACATAAGAAAAGTTAAAGCACATGGGCTCACCGCCTCCCGGTGGCTTAGGAAAACAGCAAATGGTCAGCAATATGCATTTAAAGTGATAAATATAGGGTGGGATATGTCAAAGTCATTTATATGTGCCAAACTTCCTGCTGCCAGCTGGTGGCGCTATGACATAATTGAATATTGGCATGTAGATGTCTTCAGGCCAGGACTTTTATCCAACATATAAAGTTTGGTGCAGATTGTACATGGTATGTTTGAGCTAGTGTAAAACATGACACATCCTGTTGCCAACAGGTGCTATGATTATAACTGAATATTGTCCTTTAGATATCTTCAGGCCAGGACTCTTACCAAACATGTGAAGTCTAGTGCAGATTGGACATTGCATGTTGCATATTGGCCTTCAGGCCAAAACTCTTATCGAACCTGTGAAGTTTGGGGCAGATCGGAAATTATAGAGTTACAACAACTTCCTTTTCCATGGCAAAACACAATGGGCTTTAGATTACACTGACCAAATTTGGTGTTGATCTGTTTAAATCTCTAGGAGGAGTTCATTTAAATACAATGCCTGAAAATGGCACAAAACTTGCCAAGAAAATTAAAAATAACAGACATCCTGCTGGGTTTCGGACTTGGTACCGGGGGACCTTTTTTAAGGGATTGGTGTGTTACATGTCTACTGAATTTCGTACATGTATGTGAAACATAGCTCGAGGGGCACTTCGCTGAAATTTTATAGGTGGCGCTATTGAGCCATTTTGCCACACCCACTTCTGAAACCCAAAATAAGATGTACATTTTCGCCGCTTCTGCTGCGTATGCAAAGTTTTACAAGTTTTCGAGCATGTTTAGGACCTCAAAAATGCGTTTCACTTTGGATAAGAAGAAACTAAGCAGTTCCAATAGGGTCCTCGCACCACCGGTGCTCAGGCACTAAAAATCACTGATCCCATATTTTTGAATTATAGTGTCTACAATGAATTTTATTGCATGAGGCATAGATAATGGGAAAATACTTACAATATATTGTTATTTTAGAAAATATATGCTTTACACACTATTTGACCTGATGCTTTGTATTATTTGTTTACTTGTATTTTTTGTACTGTCTGTTATTTTCTCTGAATTGTTTTTAGAAATCCACTGGAGAAAACACCCATGTCACATCCATACAAAATAGCTCAGAAAATATGATCTGAGATGGAACATATGACAGAAACATTGTTCTCCAGTCTTCTATTATTTCCTATAATTTTAGTGTAAGTTCAATGTTATATCTTCAGGTTGAGAAAAGAAAATCTGCATGTAACATTGAAATTAATTCTTATCCTTCAAAGTTGTTGATTGTTTTTCTATTTTGCCATATAAAATATAAAACGTATTTGACTATAAACAATATAAAATACAGAAAAGAATGATGACTGTGACCCAAAATAATGGATAAAACTCTTGCAGTTAATTTCCTTCCGATTTTGCTTACGGCCAACACCCAAAATTCTAAATCTAAAATTTTTATTTGTATGTTCCAGGCCAATCTGAAAGAAGGCCATTATTTGCTGCATGCAATTACATGCACTGTCCTGTATTGCACTTTGACCCTGTGTTTCTGTAGGACCTCGGATAGACTCAGTCATCAAATGCGTTCTCTCTGGAGGGGATCTCCTCTCTATTGTTCTTTGCCTGTCGTGTGTGTTCTGGACAGAGGAGTGAAGCCTCTTCCTGTGTGGCTCTTTTGGCTGTCCCCGGGGCAGGGCGGCTGTCGCGGCCGGCAGACTCTCTGTCTCGCTGCAGTTCCACTGACCGGCCTTACCATTGTTCAAGCCCTCCTCTCCTTTGTCCTGCTCCCCTCTCCACCTCTCTCCCTACTCCCAGCATCCTCCTTTTTCTCTGCAGGTGTTGAGAAGGAAGCCCCCTTGATACCACACAATGGCAGAACAACCCTCCTATTTATATATCCATTTCTCCGCTTATTTATTTGTTCTCCTGGGTATTTTTGGAGTGCTGTTGATTGTGATTTACTAATAATGGGCTAAAACTACATGCTTACTTATAGAGAGACAGACAACTTTTTGTATACAGCTAATCTTTTCTTTTTATAACTCTTTATTAACTCTCTCCCTCAGTCACTCTTCACTGAGAAATCACCTGTGATGTAACATCTCCTGATAATATTATTCATCTGTATGGGCTTTACCCTTATTACACAGAATGAGGGAGTGTAGTTAGATACGTCACAGAGTGTTTCAGTGTTTCATTAGGGCGAATGAGGTAACAGTCTGTTTCAAAACCGATGACAGGCTAAACGTCTTCAGACTGCTGCTGTGTTAATCTTTTAAAGACTTTTAAGCTTTAATCTTGTGTTTGTTTGCAAAGTGCACTGTGTCAAGCACACAGATATGAAGATGTGTGAACTATTGGATTCTTAAGCCAATATTCTGTTGACAGATAGACAGTGTCTCTCAACTTAGTAACAGAGAAGGTGCGGATGGTGTTAAATGTAATGGATAGTTTAGGTTTTGGACAGACATTTGTGGGAATTTCAGAGCTTCTTAGAGATCTTAGTAACTTGCAATATAGATTCCTGGTTAAATCACAGATGTCATCGCTTTTACATCACATCAGCGTTATACGAATTAGAGAGGCTGTCCTTTGGCCCTGTGTTCAATGACTCATTGAGCGTTGTCTGAGGAACCTGGTAAATGCTGTGCTACTTATTTATCCACAGTAAATGATTTCATAGTACATCCTGTCTGCAGTCATCTAAAGTCTGAGGATGCAGCTTCAGAAATGACACTTAGGTGACTTATTGTGACCATATCATATGGCATGTATAATATCTCATGCAAGTGGAAACCAAGACAAATGTACCTGCAAAATGAGGGGCCAATCAGGCTCTTTTTTTCTGAAGAGCTTATATATATATATCTTTCATCAAAGTTGTCCTAAAACCTAAAACAAAATGTGTTCTTGTCTTAGGACAACTTTGATTAACTTTTTTGATCCACTTCAAATGTCGACAAATGTTGTATGTATGTATATATATATATATATATATATATATATATATATATATATATATATATAAAGGTTATATATATAGGTTCAATAAACTGTTCCTTCTATATATACTATATATATATATATATATATATATATATATATATATATATATATATATATATATATATATATATATATATATATATACTGTAAGCAGATATTAAATGAAAAATTTTATTTTTGTAAAATTATTTTGGTAACACTTTACAATAAGTTTCCGTTTGTTAACTTTTGTTTACTAATACGGAATTTAAATCAAATGTGGACGTGAGCTAACAAAAAATGAACAGTTTTATTTCTATTAACTAACGTTAACAATGATTACTAAATATTGTAACAAATGAATTGCTTATTGTTAGTTAATGCATTAATTGGCCCTTTTTAATAAAATAGAAAATACTTTCTCTGATATTTTTATAAAGAGGCTCCTCAGAAAAAAACACCTCGTACTCATACAAAATGACTAAATGACAATATGCTTTACAATATGTCCTCTGGTCTTGATATCTGCACACATAAATTCAGTACAAGTGTGTTTCCATGTAATGCCTTCAGAAATATCTGGGTGTAACATTCAAATTCTTAACCTGAAATATGTAAATGTGAAATATATAAATTATTTCCCTTTATGTGTACTTCAGAATCAAGATCTTGGCCAATAAAAGTTCATTCATTATTTAAGATGGACTTCTGCAGAACTACATAGCTGCTCTCTGTAGAGTTTAATACAGGACAATGATAAGGGAAGCTGATGCTGATAAGATCCTTATGAACAGTGTTTGAACCTACCAACAACTGGGCAGGAAGTGAAAGGAGCCTGGCGTTGTCACCTTATTCCAGTTGAGTCTTGCGCCACTCTGAGGCCCTGCAAATGCTCTTAACTTCCTATATATGATGTTATCGCACAGTCATGGGGAGGACTCATTGTTGTAGACTCAGGTGAAGCCATTATGATAACATCACAAAGAAAAGCTTTCATAAATTATGTCAACTATTGTGAAGTACTCGGCCGTTTCCTCAGTGCGTCTTCGGAAAGATCTCATCAGCGTTGATACTGATTCTGAGTAACTCTTCTCTATAAACTCTCACTCCCTTCAGTTTCCAGAATCTTTTGTCTGAGTTTGCGAGCTGTTTTTATGATTTATATAACTTGTGATATATTTTAAGAAGTATTATGGGAGTCTTTGTGTTTTCTTTCTTTGACTCTTTTGCTCATTCCATCCATCTGGGCTTTTTATCGCTGTTTCTGTATCTATTTTCATAAAGAAAAATATGTCAGAAGAGGAGGGAAGAGAGAAATCAGCAAGAGTAGGAGAATGAATGCAAAAGATGAGATGGATGCTGTAGTAGTTTGGGTGGTGACGGTGAGGCATCTGGCAGGACAAGGAGGCCACATGATGGGAGTATGACCACTGCAGTGGGGAGGATTAGACTGGGTAACCAATGGGAAGTGAACCGGGTCACATCAGTGACACCTATAAAACAATGTGACCTAAATTGGCACCAGCTTACAAAATTCTTGTATTTATTACTGGAACAGAACATCTTGAAGCCATCCCAGACAGGTCAAATTAGACTACAGTTTCAAACAATACAGACCCACTGTTTGACATTACTGTGAAGGTTAACTTCTGGGAAAAAGTAGGAGAGATTAAAATGGTCATATGCATTTTATTCCTCGACTTTGTGTTCCTGTAGCTCAGACAGAAGAACAGTGCACTGAACAATGTCGAAGTCATGGGTTAATTCCCCATGGAATGCAAGAACTGAATGCTTTGAATGCAGTCTGAGTTGCACTGATACATGTGAATTTTGTTTCTCTTGCTAAAACAGTAGATCATGGGTTCGATCCCGGGGAATGCATGAACTGAAAATGTTATGTATGACCCTTTGATTGAAAGCATCTGCACAAAAGTCTGTGCTGTTTGAAGGAATTTTCCATATAGGGTTTTCACAAGCGTTTTGACTATATTCTGAATTATGTATTGCATTGTGTTTTAGAGTTAAAGGAAATGGGAAATATCTATAAACTTAGCAGATAAACTACCAGCACCTTTTCTGTTTTTCTAAGATTTTTTTTTTTAGAAATGTGTAAATGTGTGAAAGACTTTATCAGGGAAGCTTTACTACTAGTTGTGGCATTGTTACTGTTAACTAAATATATATATAATAATATATATATAAAAATAATCTGAATTCAAATAAAAACAAATAATAGATTAAACAAAAATGAGAAATGTTGAAGTACTAAAATTACTAACTGAATTAAAAATAAAACAAAAGTAAAACTGAACTAACACTGAAATAAAAATACATTACAACTACTTAGATAGTAACAAAAGCACAAAACAAAATAGCTAAAATAAAACTAAAATTATAAATTACAATTAAAAATATAAAAATAAAGCCTTATTCAAAATATGAATTAAAAACTGTAAAAATAATACTAACATTATAATGGATTATTTTAGTTAAAAATGAGTAGATGTACTAAAAGTCCTTAAGTGTAAAAATGGAGTTGAGGATTTCGCACTCATCTTAAATTATCTTTATTTTTTAACTAAATAAACCAAGTGTTACTCTCCTGTCATTCATAATAACAGCACTGATTACATAAGTCTTCAGTGCTTTGTTTCAGTATACTTTGTTTAGTGCTTGGGAGGGGTTCCAGCATAACAAAACCTTGTGTCGACTTCTATTATAATACATAACATCAACAGAAAAGACCACACTGAAATGATCAAAACAACAGACGCAGCCCTAACCACCCAGTGACGCTTCTTGAAGCCATCTGAGACCCAAGACATCTGGCTGTGTTTTTCTAAGCAGCAGTCATAGTATGAGTGAGTGCATGTGCTCTGGGCCTGCAAAAGAACCGGTTTCAAACCTGTTCAGCTTAACCACAGCCAGGTCAGTCCAGCAAGAGTAGAAGGGAGAGGACTGCCGCCTGGTATCTAAATCCATTAAGCAGCTCAGCTGTCCGAGCCGTGCACTGTAAAATCCACTTCACACCCAACCTGTGCTGAGCGGTACACATTAAATACAGCAGCACACAAACCAGCTGCTTTTGATACTTTTGACAAGCCTGTTTGATGTAGCACACCTGAATGAGAAAAATAATGGAATCTGTTATATCTAAAAGTAAATTGTGAGACAGTCCAGTTTATAGATTTCCTCCAATCCCCTGCTCGTGACTGAAGCTTTAAGTCATCTAAACACTCATCCTTACCTCAGGCTTTCAACTATTCCTACTGGAATCTGATTAGCTGGTTTGGAATAACCTCTCTGACTTTAAAAGACACTTAAGTAATAATTAGTATTATTATTAATTATCGGATGAGAACAAAACTTGAACTAAATTGAGATGCATAATGACACTAATGTCTTCTGTAGAGCTGCTTCATAGTTGAATCGGCTTTTTGATTTGATGAATTGTGCAACACTGAACTGAACTGACTCAAGTTTAATATCCACACTACTGTCTTCAGTAGAGCTGCTTATAGCTGAATCGAACTTGTTTTGGAACTAAACTGAATCAACGCTAACCTGACTAGAGTTGAATACTAACACTATTGTCTTGTTGTTAGAGCTGCTTTACAGCAGAATTCGGATTTGTCTAACATTATCATTGATCATGTTACTTTCCTGTTTAATATTGTAAAGATGCTTTACAACAATCCCTAATGTATAAAACACTAAAAATAGGTGACTTGACTTTATGCTGAGATTTTAAGATATTCATTTTACTGTGAGTTCGGCTAGAATTCGATTAGCGTAAGCAAGTCTTGGATCAAAAAGGTAAATGGTAAATTTGGCAGGTGTATTGCACATGAAAGAAAACATTGGACTGGGTGTAAATAGCTATGCAAAGAAGTAGACTAGAGAAACGGCAACATTTAATAAAAATGTACTAATAAATTGAGATTAATAGTTGGTAAATAAACATTAATTTAACTAAAGTTAATTAAGTTAAAGTTGGATCGGAGAGACAGTCTTAATTCTGTCTTGCCCCACATTAGTTCTTTCCTAAACATGCATTTGTATCATACATCTCAGAACATGTTAGTCCACAGAACTTTAAGATCTTTCTTATATATTACAAAGACAACAATAAAAATTTGAATGTGATAAACTGGACTCCACACAAACTTGAGCTAAGTGTACTAAATCACCCCAAGCCCTTCAGAGAGCAAGTAAAGAAAGTTTGTTTAACAAAAGTGTGTGGCTCTGATCCAGTAGGCACCAAAAATAGTGTCTTCAAATTATTTATCAAACTTTTCATCTGTATTGTATAACCTATCCAACTGAATGTGCCAAAATGACAAGTGCTATTTATTTAAGTAGACTTCTTGTAGAAGGCCAGCCAGGCACGTGGCGTCTGCTAAGAACATCCAGAAAACATGTCTGTGTCTGTGTGTGTGTGTGTGTGTGTGTGTGTGTGTGAAGAGGAGAAAGAAAGAATAAGCATACTTAGCTCAAGTTAGGAATGTGCTTCCTAAATGTGTTTTTGTTGACCTGTAAAAGAGTGTACACAAACAGAAAAGAAAGGAGGGAAGTCATTAATTTTTCAGGCCGTCCAAAATAAGACTGATCTTTCATCTAATTGGCATGAATCCATAGTCCTGAATGCTCATTAGTGTTTTTGTAATTGTCAGTCAGTGTTGACCATTGTAGCATTCTGTTCTTTTGTTCTGCTATTCTGAGCAGACCTATTATGTTCTGACTGCAAACAAATGAAATAACACTTGTTGCTTCTTGACTCCTTTTGGGAAATGGTCAGGGGAGCCATCTAGTGGATGATCAGAACAATTTTGCATCACTATGTACAGTATATTATATGATTATAAAATGTTTAGCTATTTGGTGTGCACTTTCAAAAATGATAAAATGATAACTGATAAAAATGCCGCAGTATTGTAGCAGTATTCTCCATTAGTTTTTTTGAAGCTCTTTTATTGTATAAACTAGAGTAACTAATTTTGTGGTTATAAAATAATAATTTAAAAAAATCTGAATTAGGTGTAAAGTTCATTTTCACAAGATAATTTCTGACTAGAATTGATATCAATGCACCTTGTGCGATAAACAGGTGTTGATCATGTTTGTGATGGGCTACTACCATCTTGTGGTGAAGTTGTGTCAAATCAAAGGGCAGGGCTTAGCTGGTAACCATGCTCCAGTTAAATTAAGCTTTACGTTTAGATTATAACAAACATCTGTCCTAAGAAACAGAAAAGTCGATTTAAAATGGCCATTTCGTGGCAAAACTAGAGAAAACTTTTGAAGACACCATGCACATATTCTATCCTAAATTTAATGATGACCTCTTATTAATAGAACTGAAATCACTGGTTGCTAAAATAAAATGAAGGCTGACTAACAGGGATGTCAAGGTTGGGCTTGTTAGCATTTCCTTGTTAACCCACGAAAAAGATTTCTTGAGTGAAAAAAGTGAAAGGAATATAATTTGGCTTATTATAGCGGCACCTAGTGTCTGGAGAATGTGTATGCACCACTTGCTTATCAAAGCTTGAGGATGCATGGGATTTTGGGACCATGCTACTCAGTTTGCATCTCTGACTCTGTGCTTTACATGCTGTGACGCCCTCAGACATTTTTAGGGCAGAAAACAAGAAGGAGATGAAGGTCAGTAGTCACTTTTAACATTTAATGTCAAAAATCCAGTCCACACATCATAGTAACATAAACAGAAGTTTTATCCATCTTTCAGTTTGACCTTAGCTCACTTCCAGCACTACAGTAATGCAGCTCTTCAACCCCCAGTCCATCTGTCTCCTACCATTAACCTCAGCTTAATTTTGCCCTCAGCAAACGAGACATAATTGTATATCCTCCCCCTGGTTCAGGTCACCTAATCAGGGCAGCACTCTAAAACCTCCCACATCTTCACATCTCATTCTCTCTCTGCACAAAACAAGTGAGATGACATGACTGTGTAAGTGGCCAAATTACAACAATCAGTGACTGAACAGCAATGGAAGAATTATGCTGTGACTTTTAAGGGCTGTCTTTTTAGTGCCTCTAGCTCAGACAACCAAAACCAATGGTTCTCGACAGTTTTGCTTCAGGACCCAGACTTTATATTTTACAAACTATGTTTATCCTTGTTGCAAGTGAACCTGTATTTAATAATCTGAACCATGTGATATTTCAGTTTTTCTTTTTTAATAAATCTGCAAAAATGTCAACAAACACACAAAATGTGCTTTTCTGTCAATATGGGGTGCTGTGTGTACATTAATGAGGAAAAAAATTAACTTAAATGATTTTAGCAAATGGCTGCAATATAACAGAGTGAAAAATGTAAGGGGGTCTGAATACTTTCCGTACCCACTGTATATCCTTTTTGCATTGCTTATTTTTATTCATGGTTTTTAAGGATCAAGATGATGTCACACTAGTTTCTACAAAGCGATAAATTTGATGATAGTTCATATGCCTATGTACATTTACATTGCATTAGTGCTCTAGACCTCTATATGCTCTATAGATTTGGGGGTCAGTAAGATTTTTTTTTTTTTTTTAATTTTTGAAAAAGAAATTAATGCATTTATTTATCAAAGATGCATTAAATTGTTTAAGTGCAGCAGTAAAGACATTTGTGTTACAAAAAAATTGTGAACTTTTGAACTTTCTATGCATCAAAGAATCAAAGAAAAAATGTATCACAGTTTCCACAAAAATATTAAAGCAGTACAACTGTCAACATTGGTTATAGAAAGAAGTCAGCGTATTAGTAAGATTTCTGAAGCATCATGTGACACTGAAGACTGAAGTAATGGCTGCTAAAAACTCTACCAATCCAAACCTTTATAGTGTAGTAGACATTCTAAACATTATAGTAAACATTATAGCATAGTAATGTGCATTTAACATTGTATTTTCCTGTCAGAACAGATCTGCAACCTGTTTTTGACTGATATAAAAGATTTTAATTAAATTAAACTACATTCCAGTGAGTGCAACAAGGCAAATGTGTAATCTTCAGGGCCTGATAACCATTTGCTTTTAACCATCAGTTTTGGATAAAAGTGTCTGCTAAATGCATAAAATTAAGCCAGCCAGCATGGAGCATGCATACATCTAAGAACGGTACAGCAGTAAATGGCATGCATACAGTATGTACTATAAATGCAGTGTATTTTTTTGTGGGGGAGCTTGCTTTAATACATGAAACTCAATCAAACCTTGCACAGGGATGTGAGATGAATGTAAAATAGGCTGCATTTAAAGCATCTGTAAATTTATCCATTGACCTCTTCATTAGTGTAACTTCCTTCTTGATCATCACTTCTGCTGGTAAAAAGGGGCTAGGTGGGTAGAAGAATGAAGTTTGCACTTAGTTTTGAGGGGTAATGTTTCAGATAATAATCGAATATCCTGCTGATTAATTATAACAGCCATTCATCATTACATTAGTTTAACTTTTCAGATTTTCCCTCTTGATCTTCAATTCTGCCTATTAAAATACAATTGCACAGGCAGGCAGGTGAAGACTTTGTTCAGTTTGCATAGTGCTGGGGGATAATGTTTCAGATAATAATCTAGTCTCCTGTTGATTAATTATAAAAATAAGAGGATTTAGTTTCAGACGCAGACTACCAGGATAAGGTCGAAAGGAAGTCTCAAGTTCTTTCTCTGCAGTGTTAATGCCGGCAATAGAGAATATGTTTGCCTCAGGTTAGATTTAAAGTCCCCATGAAATCAAAATTAAAGTTTTTTGGGTGTTAGTATCAATATGTTAGTCTTAAGGTTATCTATAAGGCAGTGTGCTCCAAAACAGAGACAAAATTCGCGTTTAGAAGATATAAGCATTCAAAGCTTTTAGTTCGTCACTTCCAAAACTATTTTTTTTGATGTCACGTTGTACTTCAACTTCTCATCAAATCTTCTGACCAATCAAACGCTCTCTAGAAGCTAACGCACCCGCCCCCTAAGCTGTAAATAGACGCTGAAGCTGCAGCTGAGATCAGTTGCTTGTTCGCAGTGTAGTATTCCCTGTACAGTGAATGGCACGTAGTGCACAATGTAGGCGATAGGGAACGATTCAGATAGTGTAAATATGCTTTCGATTGGGGCAAATGATGTCTGGTTTCACGTTGTGTCACGCAAACCGTGTTTAAATTTTAAACACTTTTAAAACCACACAGCCTCAGCATGATTATGATCACTATTTTGTTTTACTAAGAGTTTCATATTGAATCTAGGGGTAATCTATTAGACTGTGGCTGTCAAATGCGGCTTTACCGAGCTCAATGGCTCTGAGTGCAGATATAAACAAAACGCTATTGGCTAATTTAAAAAGGAGGCGGGGTTGCTCGATATATCCCGCCCTGTCTTCCTGTTTCAGGTGAAATTACGTCACCACATAGAACAACGCTGCTGTTTCAAGGCACTGACTTCAGGTGACCTTTAAGCTTGTGATAATCATGCTTGAAACTCCTGTTTACAAGTAATAATTGAACGAGAATGTTTGATTTGTATTTTTGCCCCAGACAAGTCCAAATTCAGATAGTATCTACTTGTAACCTCAGAAACAGGACAGGAATTGGCTATTGGATTTCTGAGAGCTGAAGAAATGTCAGGTCAGTACATAGTTACTATAGCAGTGTGTAACATTGTAGTGGTCTTCTCATTCCCTTCCTGTCTCAGTTTCACACCGTCTCACTACAGTATGTATTTCCAAAATGTCTGTGACAGTAGCTGCATTACCTCTAAGTCATCATCCCTTGAATAGCAAACAAAGTGTTGACACAAAATCATTACAGAAGCACTGTTTGCTTGTTCCTCTCCTGTGTATCAGTTTGTGGTAAAATTTCAGGCAGCCCAGAGGCAACAACAAACAAATAGTCAAGACCGCAAATCTCAGAGGAAGAGAAAGTAGTTTACTCTAAATGTCTAAAATCATCACCTTTTGCTTGTACACTACTTTTACTAACTGTGTGACAGCCTTGTGCAATATGTTATCCATGATCTGTCTGTCTGAGAGAGGCCTTGTTTTGTGTGGCATTCATAGCTGTAGTGATACAAACAAATCCGTACCCTACGATATAATTTATTACTCTTACTCAGTTTGTGACAATGAGACGCTTTGTTTAGCAGAGCAAATATTCATACTTTTTTCAGAAGCATTGCAGACAGTTGATAAATATTACGGGCAGTTGCAACCGTTCTATCTTTTGATTTTCTAAAACAACACCGGTGCTGGCGCTAAGTT
The DNA here is from genome assembly GCF_001515645.1 of Sinocyclocheilus grahami. Classification (NCBI taxonomy): domain Eukaryota; kingdom Metazoa; phylum Chordata; class Actinopteri; order Cypriniformes; family Cyprinidae; genus Sinocyclocheilus; species Sinocyclocheilus grahami. Next base: position 281,880 of record NW_015505374.1, read on the forward strand.
AATTTAGCATAGATGTCTCACTTTAATAAAGATGACTATTTGAAAGTAATATGTGATGGCTGGGTGCCTTACATTAGCTTAAATTTACACAGTCTAAACATCTTTTAATGTACTGTGGCATATTAAAGGTGGGCTAAGTGATTTCTGGTAGCCAATGTTGATATTTCAAATCACCAAAACAAACACGCCCCTACCCCAAAAGGGCCTCGCCCCTATTTTGATAACTCTGCCCCACACATACGTACGCAACCCAGGCAACGATCAGTTCTGTGAGACAAAGCAAAACCAATGTTACACCATGTCTACACCGGATGCGAGTGGCGCGACAAAATACTATAGAACTAATTATAATCAGTGATTCTGTGTACACTGGATGCGGCGTGGCAAACACAACAAATCCCAGAGAGAAAACTGCTGCTGCGTTCTATTTATGACGTATTGACACACATTTCAAATGATTTTCAACGGTCGCTTTTTCGCGTCCAGTGTAGACAGACTTTAGCTGTTGCTGCGCGGCGCGACAACTGTCGTGTCCGGTGTAGACACGGTGTTACTCACCTATCGGGAGGAAACAAAGCAACCTTGGCGTCCGATCGCAGGCCTTCCGCTCCTTGGGTTCTCTCCAGTGCTGGAAAGCTGATCCGATATATATACGGGTCCTACTTCTTGCCTTATCGTAAGCCTTCTTTTGTTCCGCAGACGTTTTCCTCTTTTGTTTTTTATTCGCCATCTCTACCTTTCTGTCACTCGGCTTGGCTAATGTCCGTCCATGAGTAGACACGCCCCTTACTGCTGATGGGCTACAAGTTTGTTTTGGTACTCGGCTTGACTCAGTTTTCTAAAGCGTTTTTGAAATAATACATACCCCACCTTTAACAAGCATATGCTTGCTCCTCTTTTGGATCATAATGAAAGTTAAGATTAGTATCGCATTCTCTGAAGATCCTGTGGTGTTTACGCTGTATGTGGTGTTAAAAGAACTCTGTGCCTGTCTTTCAGCTTTTGACATGCAACCTTTGATTTTCTGTGGTAAAACTGGCTACATTGATGAATAGCCTTAGCATGCTAGTATGGCAGTGTCAAAGGTCTTCCATCATAGTTTTTTGACCTCTTGACTGACAGCAGAACTTTTTAACAGATCAATACTTTGTCATTGCATTTATCCTTGTCACTGCAGAAAATATTCTTTCTTTCTTTCTTTCTTTCCTTTATTACCATTATATTTTATTTTATATTATTTGATTCCATTCCATTTTATTTCTTTCCATTTTATTTTATTTGACTCTATTTAATTTTTTTCAGTAATTTAAGCAAAATTGCAACTAAACCATGGGTAAAAAGATGATGAATTACGGGTGACATGAGCACGGGTAGATAATGACATAATTTTTAGCGTAAAGCATTATTAACAGATCAAATGTAGACTTTTTCTTTCATTTTTTTACTGATAATAAATAATAACTTTAGCATAATAATATTACAATAATCATTCAACTTAACTTTTTGAAATATTTTTGGAAGTTGCATTTAAAATCCACTTGGCTCAAAAGTCAGAGTTAGCGTAAAATGCTCTGTTCAATGGGTTCCACTGAGAATAATGTGCAGGGCAGCCAGATGGACCCCTACAGCACATAAATCAAGATTAATGGCCGTGCACTATTGACTGCCAGATCCATCCATTATTTAAATTTTGAAAAGCCACAAATCAATTGTCTCTATGTAGGGGGAGGGAAGATGCTAACACACCACACAGGCTTTTTATTCCTTTTGGATGTCTAACGTTTCGACAAGATTTATTTACAGGATGCAGAACATGACAGGAGTTCTGCTACTTTGCAGCAGAAAAATAGATAGGAAACACTTTCACTGCTTGTTAAAATGTGTGTCTCCCTCAAACTGTGCAATTGTGCAGGAGCTTTCTCTACTCTATCTAATCTTTAGGACTTTCATGAGTGTATATTATTTGTAATTAGGTTAATCTGGTCATATTTAATAATTTTGATGTAGGCCTACATAAAAGGTAAAAAACTTTTTAGGTTACCTTTCAAAAAGTTTGTACAGTACATACTTACTGAAAATATAAAAATTTCAATTACCTTCAAAGGTAAATGGATTCATGTATGGTGTGAAAGTACACCTGTAAATCTCTAATGCTGTGCTTAGACCATAGTTAATAAATTATTTTAAAACCTGTATTATAGATTTTATAGCCCAGCAAACTGCACTTAATCGCTCTCATGGTCATTTAAATCACTAATTCTGACTGTGGTGTGCTGCGTAAAACAAAACCATCTGAAGAGAGAATGTGTTTACCATGCAATCAAAGGCAGAAATCGCTATTCCCAGAACTATGAGTCAAGCAAAGGTGAAGAAAAAAACAAAAACAGTGTGGACCAACACTTGTGTTTTTGCTCCGCCATCTCTGCTAGATTATGCTGAATCTTCAAAACTTGATCAGGATGCATCTGACACAACATTTCTCATCTTGATCTGCACTGCAGTTGCTCTGTTTTTCTTCTTCTCTCTCACTGCAACTATTAATTTAATTTCACAGTCGAGTAGATAAAAAACCCTAGTACCCACCCAGTCATTACAGTTGTAAAGTACTATTTTTTTTAAAAATTGAAATGCTCAAAAAAGCAAATAAAATGAAGTATCTCTCCTCTACTCAGTAATGCATGTGACTAGTTAGTGATCAAACACATAGGCTAGAAAGGAAACTGGACTGTTTCTCATTGAATATGCAGTCCTCAGGAATATATATATTCAGGGGGGCTACTGGCATCAAAGGGGGTCTGACTGAACATTCTCTTTAATGTCTGTTTGTAATTCGTTTGCATGGACATTGAAGATTGACTTAATGTCATTAGCTGATGCATATTTCTGTTTTTTTTTTCTGTTGGTGCATGTGGTTTCATCTAACATCAAGAACTGCACTCGCTTCAACTTCCTATTCATACTGCAGATACTATTTAACATTTAAACAGCAAGTTACTTAATAAAGACTAGCTTAGAGATAGCTGGCATGTGCTAGTTAATGCTAGTGTTGTGTTGGACTAGTCATAGCTGGTTGACCAAGGAAGTCTTGCTAGTTAAGCTGATTAAACAGCTTGTGGAGGCATCAGCACACCAGCATCTAGTACCAGTCTTTTTTCTGAGGGTTATCGGTCTCCTTTCCCTTCTTGTTCTTGGGGATTGAATTTAAATGCTGTTTCCTTTATTAATTTCCCCCTCAGCATGTATAATTGTATTTCAATTACTTAGGCCTTGAGATCAATGGAAAGGTGTTTTAAGTTGCAGCCTTTGAAGTGAGAGCTCAGATATGTGGGTATCAGCGCGGTCCCGTTAGAATTTAATAACCTCACCCCTTCCTGGAAGAGAGAAATGAGAGAAACATTGGCCTAGAATAATGGAGCACTACTGCAGGGATCTTTGAGACTCAACATACTGTACCCCAAGACTAACAGCACAGCAGAATATGACTTTACATTCAATCTCTCACAGAAAAACGGATTGTTTCTGCTTTGCCTTATACTGGGAATTCTGTTTGCTTGCATTTTATTTTGGCCTTTGTATTAAAAGCACTTCATTTAAATTAGATTTAGGCTATTTTTTATTTCAGTTTGGACACACTCATTGTTTGTGTGTCTCTTGCATTTCCCTGTTCTTTAAAAAAAAAAAGAAAAGAAAAAGGCAATGCTAAATTGTAAAAGAGTTGCATTATATGGTACTACTTTAAAATGTGGTTCTATTCGTTAACATTAATGCATTAGGTCTCGTGAACTGAAAATGAACAATACTTTTACAGCATTTATTAATCTTGATGTTAATTTTACACATACTAATATGTTTTCATGTTGTATAAATTAGCATATAACATATAGCATATAATTCATGAACATTATTGTAAAGTGCTACCCATTTACTTATTATTTAAATAACTGTTGTATTTGAAATCCTGATAGTGCCTGTTTAGTTTATAGTGTCACCTACATAAAACACTGTTGTAAAGCGACATTGTTTAAAATAAAACATTTAAGGTTTAAGATTAAAACTGGATGAGGAAGTGAGGGGTTGTAGGTAATGGAACTTTAACAGACCTCTTCAGGCGTGACATTTTGAAGGTCAGTGCAAGCACATTGTATAAAGCCCCTGAAGATTTTCTGTACTCAGAGACAAAGACAGGCATTTATATTTCTATATATACAATTCTGAGAGCATATGCTTATCTGTAAAAGATGTATTAGAGACAAACCTGCTCTTGAACCGATCACAATAACCAAACCCCTGCTCCACCTCCCCTATTCACATTTTCCAAAAGATAACATTGCCCACAGTTCACAGACAAAATTGCATTCACACAAGCAGGAGGATAGTTCTTTGTCACAGCATTTACGTGAATCAATATCATTCCTGCACACTAATTTAGGAGTTGAGGAGGATTTTCTCTCCGGTCTCCGCTTAACTAAATGCAAGAGCCTCCCTGATTTATTAGCACAATATTTGGCACTGAGGTCGCACGTGAAAAGATTTAACCCCAGATCTACTTTTTGCACGAAGATTGTATCACTAACACCTGACGGTTCTGACAAAGAGCCTCTTATTCCTTTTTAGTTTGCTGATTAAATTTACTTTTGTTGTGAAAGGGAAAGATATATAAAGAGATAATAAATTATTCCTAATTTCTTCATGGTGCATAATTGAATGTAGAGGGTCTAATACAGGGGTGTCAAGTTCAGTTCCTGGAGGGCCACTGTCCTTTAGAGTTTGGCTCATAATACAACACACCTGAACCAGCTAATCAAAGTCTTCAGGATTAAACATCCAGGCAGGTGATTTGGAGCTGCTTGGAGCTACACTCTGCAGGACAGTGGCCCTCCAGGACCTTTGACATGTGTCATAGTGTAATAAATAAAAATTATTCTAATTTGAACTGTGAAAAACTGTAAAAATGCTACAGTTCCCTTACTATATATAGTGAACAGCTGTAATAGATCTTACATATCTATATCTTACATGTCTAATTTTACAGTAAAATGCTGTTAAATATACAGTTTGTGGAAGTGAAAAAGAACAAGTCCTCTTATAATGTACCATTTAATAAAAGGTAATCACACATTCCCAGAAACCCCTCTGTGACAGCTAATTGTATGGTAAGGGGCGTTACATTTCCGAAGTGTGCTTGTGGTGTTCGGCCAATCACAATGCACTGGGTCAGCTGGCCAATCAGAGCAGACTGTGCTTGTCAAAGGAGGGGGCTTTGTTGAAAACGACATGTTTGAGAGAGGCGGGGCATCCATCACAGTTACCTCTCAGAGTGGAGTTTAAGTGTGTAGATCAGCTGAGCCATGCCCTCCATGCAGCCTGCTTGTATAGGTCATCATGAATGTTTGATGCAATTATCTGCAAGCAGGAAGGAACTGGGGTGCAGGGAATGGTCAAATCCCAAATGTCAAGTGATTCCACTGTGAGAAGAGCTTGGACAGAGAAGCAAAAGCTTCCCTATGAGGCCTCCTGAGAGAACCTGTAACCTTTCCAGCAAGTTTTAATTCACACCAGAAGTACTGTTACTGAGAGTAGGAAAAACAAAGCTAAGAAAGAAAGAGGTTTGATTATTTACATCACTATTTTTGCTTTTTGTGGTATCCTGTGCCACATGCTGCTGCCAGTCAGTGAAATCTAGTGCTCAGACAAGATAAAAACATTCAATTTGTTTCATAATGTGTTTTAAAGGGTGATTTATACTGTAGTAATTGCTGAATCACTCAGCTGCTGTCAGCTGATGGGTCTGTGTTTAGCACTGATTGATCGCAGATATGATTAATGGAATTGTCTGCTTCCAAATAAAGTGTCTCTCTAGCTTCATCTAATTTTTTATCACTCTGCACTGCTTCTTCTAAGCTGCCAGAAGTTGAGAAGAGTGCCTGTGAACTCTCTGTCATAAATTAGTTTGTGTTTACATTGGCCAGATGAGTCATTTTAAATAAGTAGACATTTACTGGAAAATTAATTGGTTTCATTTACAACATCACTAAGTATAATGTGGTTAAAATGATCACAGTGGCATCCATAAAAACAACATTATCTTAATCACTGGCAATAAAGTTTAGTGCATGGGTGCACTCTGATGATGCAGGACTGATATATATATATATATATATATATTATTTGACTGTTTCTCTTTCTTTCTAAATATATATTATTTGACTCTTTCTTCACTCCTGTCTCATCACACATAGAAAAGCTTCACATCTTTTAAACTGCAGTCAGGGGAAAACCCCCACCAATGTCAGACCATCACCACAATGGCACATACTAGCTTCCTGGCATTATAACTCATTACAACGCAGTCTTTTTCTGACACAAAGCTGCCTGACAGGCTGTGCAAAGGAAAGGCTGACATAAATGTCATTCAGAACAATTACTGAAACAACCTTTACGTCAAATAGAGCTAGGAGTGGCTGAGTGGCACTGACCAGCTATGACCCATTGCATAACAGCATCCTAGGGCCAACAGATCTTTTAATGTTAGGAAAAGAAAGAGAGATAAAAATACAGAAGGAAAGATAAGGAAATTAGAAATCTTCTAGATTTTTTGAAGATAGATTTCTCAATTTTCTCTGTTTAGGAAATTAAATAGTAAATAATTGATTGACTGACTGCTAGATAAAACTAGTATTTGTGCAGTGGTATTTTGTCTCTTGTCATCTGCGTTCTTACATGCCTTCTTATTTAAGGATCCTTGGCATCAAATCATTTGAAAACCCCTGTCTTAATTGTTTCTGATCTGTTCTTAATATACTGTATGTTTTTTGAAAACAGCAGGTATAAACGATACATTTTAACTTGACACTGCCTGACCATTTAGCTGAATCTGATATTTTGTTTCAACCGCAATTAGATCCACCAACAGGTTTTATATGAACCTGGGCCTCAGCCATGTAATGTAGCAAACTTAATAAGGGTCAGTGCTCATCTTGTCTCCTCTCACATCTAAAGACCACCTGATACTTGACAGGGCCTGTTCAAAGGGTCCAATAGCTCATATCAGCTATCCAGCATGCCAGCCGGTCAACTAGAAGCATGTCGACGTGTTCCTTCCACATCACTGCTGGGGAGAGTAACACGGCACCAATGGTGAGAGGAATAACTGGGCTCTGGAGCCTTTGTCCTGTATTATCCAGAGGTTATGACCTAAAAAGTAACTTTAAAATACCTCTGAAACAAGTGAATAAGAAACAGTTGTAGGCTAAATGATGCCAAAACTTTCAAACTGCTAAAGACAAGCTTGGTCATTAATCTATTATTTTGTTCTATTATTTGTATTATTATTTACTAAATAATATTGTATATAAATAATAGTAGGCTAGTATTTAAAGGGGTCATATGATGCGATTTCAAGTTTTCCTTTCTCTTTGGAGTGTTACAAGCTGTTCGTGAATAGATAAAATCCCTAAAGTTGCAAAGATTAAAGTCTCAAACCCAAAGAGATATTCTTTATAAAAGTTAAGACTTGTCCATGCCCTCCTAAAACGCCTCGTTCAAACATGCCCCCACATGTCTACGTCACGATGTGGGAAGATTTGCATAACGCCGCCCAAATGTTCACATAAAGAAATAAGGCTGTTGATGCCACCGCCGCCGCCATGTTGTGAAGACGCTGTGTGTTTCGTTGCGAAAGCGAAAATATTTAGTTTGGCCTTCCAAAAGAGGACACGACTAGAAATCAGTGGTAAAGTTGTATTTACAACACTGTTCCAGAACAGTTCAACTCAAGGACTGATTCCTGATCCTGGGAGAGTAGTCTACAATGCCGGCTGTTCTGACTCACAGTCTGTCAGTACGTTTTCATATTTACAGAATTTGCCACTGATGATTCAAACGCAAGTTTTGAGCAGTGTAGAGAAGCGCTTGTTGTTTGTCATTTCTCCAATCACAAATGCAGACATGGTTTTATGTTTACGCAGCGCGATGCAACGCAACGCGTAAAAAGACTGTATAAGTCATTATAATCCGTAATTATGTCCCCACTGGATGCAACAAATGCCTCGTTTATAATGGGTTTTATTGGTTTTGTCTCATCGCTCCGGGACACGGCATCACAATATGGTAAGGGGTGTAACATTTCCGTCACCCTCTTGAGGTATTCGGCCAATCACAACGCACTGGATAGCTGGCCAATCAGAACACACCTCGCTTTTCAGACCGATGAGCTTTGTAAAAATCGACGCATTTCAGAAAGGCGGGGCATAGAGGAGAAACAATAATGTACAGTATGTGGAAAATAATGTGTTTTTTTAACCTTAAACCGCATAAACACATTTCATTACACCAAATACACAATTTTTTTTATTTTTAGCAAAATCATATGACCCGTTTAATAATAGTATTTAGTTTTGAGAAACGTGTTCATGATGGTGATTTTAGTTACATATTCCACCATTACATGGCGACAAGAGTTTTAATGCTAAGTGACATTGAAAGAGACTGATACAGGGTTGTAAACAAGGAAGTTATTTTTACTTTCAACAACACCTTGTAAGATGCAGCCAACAAATGCACTGAGCAGCGCTGTGATCAGAAATTACCCTTAAAAGATGAAAGGATAGTATGACAAAGATATCGCTTTTCTCAGCAGACCATTTAAGAGACACTCAGAGCCAGCGGCAAATTCCAGATGATCTGGTCGGATGGATCCTTTTGAATTTCTTGTGGCTCTGTTTAGTATCTTGTTTACTGGTTTAATTGCACAACCTATTTAAACTTTTAAGTTTTATTGCATATGTTAATGTTTAGACAAATCGTTCTTTGGGTATTTGAATGTCAATTTCTTGATTATTACCATATGAAATGGTTTAGATTTAGAGGTGTGTTGTAGCTTCTTTTGCTTTTGCCTCCTGACAGAATTAAACAGAGTTAACATTTAAAACGGCTTTGTGAACAGCTTTGCTTCTTTGTGAAAATTAAGCTAAGGAGAAAACTTTCTATACTGATAACCAGTCTGATTACATTTGACAGTATTGTCCTGGACTGTGATAAATTTATTTGAATGTTTACTAAGCAGAAACAGAATAAAAAAATATTTCAGTCACAGACTGAATCAATCACAACTCTAAGTGAAACAAGCCATTATAATAGTCTCCGTTATTCATTATACAGATATAAGCTCCTTTCCCATAATGGTTCAATATTGTGGTGGGGGAAAAAGAGGGCTGATGTAAAGCTGTAGTCTGAAAAGAAAGTTGCAGGGAGGACTGAAGTGAGACATGGATGTGACCTAAATCCATTACAATAACAGGCTGTAATATAAATCTGTATCTCATAACTGTATTTCATGTATCTCATAATGTGGCTCCTTAATGGCCCATGTCCTCCCCCTTATTGCTGATGCTGGATAAACTGAAAAAACCCATTTAGTTCACAATGAACAGAGACAGTGTACTATCTCACTGTTGAGTGGAAAAGTAACAACTATTTGAGAGCAATCCCAGCCAAATGCTACCACCCTCTTTTATGCAATCATAATGCAATTAGAGGAGATTTATTTATGTTTGATATGAAACATGTTAATGGGGCCATTATTTGTTATGCATCAGTTAAATGGCTTTTAATAACTGAAGCATGAGCATATGGCATCTTGATTTCAGTGAAATTCAGTTTGTGGAATTCATAATCACCCTGCCAACATGACACACTGATAACTTCTCTTTGTGTAGCCATATACATTTACAGTATCTGTAGAGTACTGGAGAGAATCCAGATATAAATGAAGGACTGAGAATCACGGTATGAGTCTCTGAGAGATGGAGCATCTGTTATAAATTAATGGTAGATTTCATATTAATGAAAATAATTTCCTCTTTCTCAGGAGACGTATGTAAAGCTTGCCCTGATATGATGAGGTGCAGGTTTATTCATAGAATATTATATCCTGGGTGTGAAATTACAGCAGGTCAGCTGTAGCTGATGTTGAACTACTTCTATTATTTATGAAAATTATCAATTTTAAAACGTTAACCCCTGTGGGCATTTGAGTGTCCAGCAGGGTTAATTTACAACAAACTGCAAATGTCCTTCACCGAGGTCAAAAGCCCTCTATAGAGAATGCTAAGCCAAATATAATTTTACATTATACATTTATATACTGTATGTGCGTGATCTGCCTATCCTATTCTATTCTGTCCTATTTATGTATGTAAAAATACATCCCACACAAATGTTTCATAGCTCTGCCTGGGCTGCCTGCAACCAACCTTTCCAGAGGAGCTGTAGTCAAACAAGTCACATACACTGAATCTATTTAAACTGTCATTAAACCAACATTATACCATAATTTTTGGTAAAAAAAATGATCAAAATTTGTCTAATAATGCTTCCTACATTGGAAAAAGTCCATCCTTTGTAGTCCTCTCACATTCAAAATCCACTGACATATTTGTTTATAACCGTTTTGGACTGTTTTTGCTTGATCTGTCCATATTTCTCTCCTGATTCAGACGAGACAACTTTTCATTGAAGAAAGCAATATTAGAGGACACGTATTTTAGCCAGAAGCAACTATCTGAGTTAGGAACGTTCTAATGATTGAATTGTTTGATTGCATTGTTTCTTACAAACACACAGCTTTTCGTTTCACAAGATGTTAATGGACTGGAGTCACGTGGATTGCTTGTGAATTATTGTGATGTTTTTATTAGACAAATTTTGACGGCACCCATTCATTGCAGAGGATCCATTGGTGAGCAAGTGATGTAGTGATGAATTTCTCCAAATCTGTTCCAATGAACAAGCAAACTCATCTACATTTTGGATGGCCTGAGGGTGTCAATTTTCAGAAAATTTTCATTTTTGGGTGAACTACTCCTTTAAGGATTTATGACAGTAGAACTAGATGGGGGTGTGATAGATAAGATGCACTAGATATATATGTGCATGAGATATTACAGTTTTTGCAACATACAATATACTAGGATTTGTCTGATGTAAGTAGACCTTCATTTTGCTTGTGAAAGAATGATTTATTGTGTCTCGAAGATGCATGACTTAAATAAGGCATATGAGTGAATTATTAAAGTCTACAAAACCTTTGTTCTGTTACCCTATGCTCGATGTTCATCTAAACACATACGGTAGATGCATTAAAGTATTGAAAAAAATACAGTTAAAGTGAAGTGGAATGAAAAATATAGGCTATGCTTTTAGATATGTAATGTTCTGAACACCAGCATGGTACAAGCAGCTCGAGCTGACAGCTGAGACTTGCACATAAATGATGCAGTGCAGAATTATGACCTTCATAATTTGAAAAATTAAAGGTTGCGATTCTATTTTACCTTTAGGTGACTCTGTTCTTGAATGCTAAGAATGAAATACTTAAGCAGACAGATAGTTTGACCTTGATTTGAGGCCTCTAGTCTTTTCAGATCTTTCGCTATTATACTCTTGCAATAACAGCTTGTGAAATGTCTTGTGCTCTTCTTCAATTAGACCTGAAATGAACTGGGATATATTATACAGGAGACCCACTGCAGCTTGAGTTTGTGTAAGACTGATCCAGCAGGGATGATGGCAAGTGGAATGAGGAGAAGGAAGAGCGGTTGCACTCTGGAGTAGCTGCTGGCCTTTGAACTAATGAATAATGGATGAATGGATATTTATTCTCTGAAGCTTGAAGAAAGGTTTCATAGGCTAAGCTGAATGTTTTTCACTTAGTGATTATGAGTGAGTAATGTGAGTTATGAAATCAGTACAGGGGAAGGAACTCTGGATCATTTTAGGGTTTTGCACTCATGATATATTTGGTAGTGCTGAACTTCTGTGGACTGCCAATGTAGTCTGGTTTGCACAGCAATTTAAACATTTTTGAACCAGAGTTACTACTTCCATACGCAATTGCAACGTAATTATTTTTAAGTACCTCAGAGAGCATTTGATTTTGGAAGTAGCCACAGTCAAGTTTCATTCCTGAATCAGTGCATTTGAACGAATCGGTTTAGTGAGTAACTCAATAAGTCTCACCTACTGAAATGTTGGTGTAACCTGCTGAAATATTTAGGACCGAAACAAATTTATTTATAATATGTGAAGTAATTTTACAAATTTAACACAAACAAATTTGAAATGCAAACATAACCTTGTTCCATACAGTTACATCTTCACGTTTTTCAGACATGCTTTCTTGTTCTCCATCACAAGTAGCTAAAAGTGAACACATGATTGGTTCTTCATTTACATAATTGAATAACTCTGTTTAATTCAGCTTTGTACTGTTGTCATGCAGAGCATTTCTTCCTGAATAAACTGTGGCCTGGTGGAGCATTAAAAAGATTATTAATGCATGTTAGAAAGGCACATAATATCTGTGTTACTCAGGACAAATTTAGGTCCCTGTGCTTCCTCACATTAGGAAGTAGCAGTGCCGTGTTGATGGTTTTTGGAGTTACGGACAGTCATGGAAAACCTTGGGGGAACAGGGGTTAAATTAAGTCTCCTCTCCAGGAAGGCGGCCCTGAGCTGAGTATATGGGTGCCAGGGTGTACGGCTCTGGCTCTCAGGAGCTGTGTGATGCTGACTGGCAAAACAGCGGCAGAAACATTGCTCCAGTTTAGCCTCTGACTGCCGGCCCTGGCTGGTGGTGAACTAACATACACTGACAGACATTCCACCCCCTCTGCCCACAGCATAGTAATGTCAAGAGACGAGAGAGAGAGAGAGAGAGAGATGGAGCTGTTTACAAACACACACTCTAAAAGCAAATAACCACTATACTGCTGCAACGGATAGACACGCACAGGGGCAATGTGGGAGACTGTCCGGATGGATGTACCTTGACAACCTGGACGTCTCCCACTGGCTAAAGCCTGGGCTTCAGACATGCTAGAGCTAACCGGAACAGACAGCAGCTAATCTATTCCGCTCTCTCCTCTTTTATAAACCTACTCTATATGACTCATTCCATTTACGCTCTGTGATTACGTATGAGCATTATGGTTAGTTGTTAATCATAATTTGTTGCTGCTTCCATGTAGGAACAATCAAAATCAATATATCTGGATGAGATGTGGGTGTGAGTAACTTGTTGGAGTCTTAAGGCAGTTTATAAGATTGGACCAATGAAGTTTCTTATTCTGTATGGGGATTATCTACAAATATGCATGTTTTTGTGAAACTGTGCTTGTGAATTTTCTTCCTGTACAGTGAAATGCTCTAGAGCAGGAACTCCCACACTCCAAACTGTTTCATGTTGTTTTTTTTCTGAAATTGATTAATGATAAAAAAAATAATAATTCAAATATATATATATTTAGTAATATTTAATCGTTTTAATAATTGTGTTATTTAGATTTTTTATTTTAAAATGATTTATTTTAATTTGACATTTTTATGATTTCATTAAATATTAGCTTTTCATCTTTGCAACCCCATGCAGTTCCCTCACAAACCCCCTGGGTTTTATGCATAATTAATTTATGCATAAAGGGGAAAAAATATTAATGAAGAATTAAAAATTGATTCATGTTCATTTCTGATGGCTTGTAATGTTCAGAAACTTTTTAGGAAAAAAGGGAATTATAATAGCATTAAAGTTTTAAATGAAAATGTTAATTTACAGTGGAAACAAGATTCAACTATTATTATTATTTGTTTATATTTACCGCTAGCCAGTTGTTCCTAATTTTTACTTGCTGTATATCACAAATGAACGATCTTTTTATATTTGCCAGAAATATTTATATTTTTCAATAAATATTGTGTTCTGGAAAGTAGTAAAGTAAATAATAAAGTATAAATTCATAATCACAAGTGACTTTTCCATCAACTGGAATCTCAGGCCATTTTTGTTGCTGTGCACCAGCAAGACACTTGGTCTTGTTTTCAAACTACATGCTCACATGCAGTTATTTGGTAGTGAAAAACCATGTTATGGTTTTGGAAGATTGTTTATATCATGCACATCTACACGGGCATTCTCTGTTGACTTGCTTTGACTTCCCGTTATTTGTAGCTCTACACAAAGTGGATATCCTTTGAAAACACATTTAATGTGGAAAAACAGATACCCCTGACTGTTACAGGCCTCCTATGGATCTGCTTTTCCAGCACAAGGGCACAGAACAGGGGCTTGGAGCAATGGATTATTTATGGCTTTGGTGAGATGCGGTCTATGGGGCCTAAAAGGCACTTACCTGTATACCAAAAATAACAATCAGGCAGACGTAGATAGCTCTGCACACCTGAGTGAGACTGAAAGCACATCAAAGCTTTCACATTGAACTTAGGGATGAGTTATATCTTCTTTTATTTTTTTGTCAAGCTAGTCACCGGACTCTTTTGGGATGGACATGGCTGCTTTATTACACGCTGTCATTTGCCTACTTTAACATCTTCACACAGTCAGCTCCCTTTTGGGAGAATTCCCCATTTATATTCCATTATTTAAATTTCCTCATGAGCAGAATTAATGACTCAGGCCTTCTGATGAGGTGCCGCCATTGCCGGCATCACTTAATTAGAATAATCTATCTCTACGGGTCAGGATGCATGAAAGGAGGGCACAGCATTAGAACGTTTCATTAGAAAAGTTCATTATCAAATAAATAGCTTTGACTCGCAAAGAGACTGAAGGTGGAGAGGTGCTTGGAATGAACATGGCTGAATATCTGAATATCAGCCCTTTGAGAGGAAAAGAAGGATAGAAAAGCGCAGCAGCTGATTGTTTTTTATTATCAAAGGTAAAGTATAGGAAACATAGTGGGATTCTGGCAGGCAATTTCATGTCATGCTGCAGCATAATTAGTGTCGGAAATGGGACGTCTGAATGTTAATTACATTTGATGAAGGCTTGTGCTCGCTGCAGAGTGAATTATGAACCTGTGCCACTCCTTGCTGCTCAAATTGGGAAATAATGATGTCCCACCGAGAAATAACCCACTGAGCATATCTACTGTACATGTCTTAATGAAAGAGGGTAGAAATCAAAACAGTGTAACGGAAGTGATTTGAAGTGCCTTTTATTTTGTTTCAGACACAGTTAATCACATGACCCAGAGCACAATGAGGGAGAGAACAGGAAGTTGCTCTCTTAAAGGGAACACACACTAGTTCCAATGAAACAATGAATAAATGGATACTTCCATCTTTGTGACGGAGTGGTGATTGTTTGTGCACTGAATTGCTCTTATATTAAAACCTTAATGTACATTATGACCGATTAAGTCTGACCAAACTTGGCTAAATATGTCACATTTTGATCTAAAGATCTGGCTTTGATAAAAAACTGTTTCTTCACGTCATGTGTCATATAAAAGGGTTAGTTCACCCAAAAATGAAAATTCTGTCATTAATTACTCACCCTCGTATTGTTCGAAACCCGTTTGAGCTTCGTTCATCTTCAGAACACAATTTAAGATATTTTTGATGAAATATGAGGGCTCTCTGACCCTCCCATAGACAGCAAGGTAACTACCACAAAAGTACCAAGATGATCGACAAAGTAGTCTGTGTGACATCAGTGGTTCAACTGTAAAGTTATGAAGCTACGAGAATACTTTTTTGCGCAAAGAAAACAAAAATAACGACTTTATTCCACATTTTCGTCTCTACTGCATCACTAGTGGGCGCGCATTCAAGACAGTATGTCACACGGACTATGATCATCTTGGTACTTTTCTGGACCTTGAACGTGGTAGTTACCTTGCTGTCTATGGGAGGGTCAGAGAGCCCTCAAATTTCATCAAAAATATCTTAAATTGTGTTCCGAAGATGAACGAAGCTCAAACGGGTTTCGAACAACATGAGGGTGAGTAATTAATGACAGAATTTTCATTTTTTGGTGAACTAACCCTTTAAGAGATTTTGCTCTTTCTTGATTGTAAGAAGGAATAAACATTGACATCTTTCTGTAATAAGGAAGGACCATTACCACGAAAATATTAACCCTGTCAGGTGTCTTTAATCACTTAAAAAGAGTTTGTTTTGAGATAATGACGATGTAACTGTACTTACATTAACATATTTTTGAGTTGATCTGAGTTGAAATGGCTCTATATTTCTCACTTGTAGAGACCACAAAGAAACAGACTATGAGCACAGAGCAAAGAATACCTGGATGAGTTGCCATATAAATGGACAATATGCAGAAATATTTGACATTGGAATGCAAAAATTGACTAATCAGAATGAAGTATTTCAAAGAGCTGTGCAATAAAAAGTCATAAATTCAATTTTAAAGTAAACCTTCCAATTGTTACTTTTTTTGACAAATAAAAGTACAGGTAGTGCAAATGAAGAATGACCTTTGAATAACTATATTATCTTTTAAAATACCATTTTAAAGGATTAGCTGCTTGATCTTTGATTTTCGATCGTCTTCTGAAGACTTTTATGACTTCATTCTGTTCAAAACGTCAAAAATGTATTAAAAACCAGACCAGAAATCTGAATAGGCTCACATTAGCTTACAAATATTCTCAAACGTCCATTCATCATACAGCTATCTACAGATCACACATACATACAACAAACACATTTAATAAATTTTGTTTCATTAGAACCCTTACCCAAATGCCCATATTTATAGGCCAAAATCCCATAGATATTTGTATAATGTGTATTGTTTGCACACAAACAACAAATAGTGCATTCAAAATGAGAGACATAAAAATAAATGTGGACAACGGTTTCTATAGAGTGCATTCTCTTTTTATGTTAAATTTTGTTATGATTTTAAATATTAATTTGGCAGATTTTAGACAAATATTGCTAAGCTGAGAAAGTGACAACGAATACAGTATTCAGTCATGCACACAACAACTGACTGAGATTAGCTATATAAACTTCTGGCGCGAAAACAGAATAAGTACCAGATGGGCATCACTGGATGAAGTCACATCTCCTCCAGAGATTCAGAGTCTGATGTCTGTGTTTGAGTCATGAGGAGGAGAGCTGCTGTAGAGGAAGGGTTCATTATGACTAAAGGCTGACTTTAAGAGGATCTTCTTTTGCAGTCAAGTTGAGAGTAAGACAACAGAGTAAAAGAAGGAGAGAGAGAGAGAGAGAAAGGGAGAACAGAATAGAGGCAAAAAAATCCTGGGCAAGCTGATCACAGCTTGTCTGACATCAATCCAATCATCTTGTTTTTCCTGTTGGTTCACTGGACACACAGCTGATTTTTTAGGCTGGAAAGAGAACAAAGAAAGTTCAGAAGGTCAGATGATACAATAGGATATTATGGTCACTGCAGTTGAGAACCACTTTAATGTAGAGACATTTAAATTCGCACCTATCCAACCCTGTCATTTCATCCGAAAACCTTTCAGAGCTCAGGTTTAGGGGTTGAAGTGGTTGGTGTTTAATTCGGTGTCTCTATCTGATACACAGTCAAAACACAGTAAATGTACCCAACACTCCACAGAGAAGAACCCATCCATTTCCCCCTTTAATGACAGGGCTGTGAAAAATTTCACTGGAACAAAAGATGATAATGTGCTGTGTAGACACATGAGGGTGTTATGCCATTAAACATTACCATAACTCTGACTCTAATGCTCTACACCGATGCAGCCATAGAGAAAAAACAGGTTGAGATCTCACGGTAAAAGATGAAAGGGAAATTATGCTTGAGGCCTGTAATTTGCCAGCAGAATAATTTCTATATCCTGTAAACCATGTTAACATCTCATTAAATATTTACATTGAAATATTGATAAGTGACTTTCGGCCCTTGCAAAAGACAAATCTTCACACAGTGGAAAATTGGTGTTATTTGTCTTGTGGTTGTCAGTAAATATTCTATGGCTTTGAACTGGTTTTGTACACTGGTAAAAATTTAATAAGGTCAACAACTCGCGGATGAAGCCATTAAATGTTGTCATCTAGTATATGTTGGAATTTGTGCATGTTTCTTGCAAGTTTTAGGTGTCTATAAAATATGACACTATATTTCCTTTGCTGGATAATTCAAGTGACACAAAAGACAAGGACACTCTGATGGCTCAAAGAACATTCCTTGAAGTTAGAGATTTGAGGGCACTGCTGATTTAACTATCAAGAACAAGAGGCTGTTATCTACAGTACCCAGATGTTGCTTACAACATGTTGTCACTCTAAACTCTCCAAACAAACAAGATAAAGGCTTGGTCGGCAAGCCACAGCGAAGCCATAATGAGCTGTAAGAGCTATGGAGACTGAAGTGTGGAGGTGGTATAACAAAAAAAAGCTACTAACTAGAAACAACCATGTCAAAAGATGATTGCGACTGAGCTAAAATCAGAGGTATAAAACTATTATTAGACGATATCAAGAGCCTTTTTAACCTTAAATTCAGACTGCTTTTAATCAGCCTTGACATTGTGCATCTTTAACAGTATGGAGTAATGAATGGTTTTAGTTTACCATAAATTCAAGCTTTTATGACAATGACCCTAAATAGGCTACTAGATCATATGAACACTGGAGTGACCACAGAACATGCTACAATAGTCCGCTAAATGTTCTGACATCGATCCAACTGAAAATCTGTATTTTGTATCTGTAAAACTACAAATTTTTTCAGCTCTTTAAAATGAAAGCATCAAGGAGGTGAAATAAGAGACTTGCACTGTACGTGATACATAATCATAAACCAAAGAATGACATGTAAATGCATTTGATGAAGACTTTTTAATGTTGCTCATTATGATAAATTAAGCACACGGTTAGAGTAACACTGGAACTGATTGCATGGAGCAATAACAGCACCAGTGATAGCACTTCAGGCTTTAATTACAACCTTAATCTTTGATGCACTATTGTTGCAGCCAACGTAAGCCAAAGAACGGACACAAAACCCTGCGAAAACACCACTTCAAGTGACATTTCGAATTTAGGCCTCAGCACTAAAACCATCCTTCATTTCCAAATGCCAGGCCTCAGAGGGTTATTCACATAAATTCTGCACTACACAATCTATTTAAAACAGCCCAGTAAAATCTAGAAAAGACCTGCCCAACACCTACTTGTCTCCTGATACAGCATATATATATATATATACAGTGGGTACGGAAAGTATTCAGACCCCCTTAAATATATTCATCAGCTCTTCTGCATACACATGGTTGCCTGTGATCACCATATCAGAGCAGATCTGTAATTTTACACCAAGACCCACTGACACTAAGAAGAAAGTCAGTCCTAAAAGACTTGCATGTGAAAAATGTTGCCAGAGCAAGTAACATAAGCTGCCAGTACTCACTTGATAATAAAATTTAGTATTTTCACCTCAAAAACTTATGTAGTGCACATTTTATGCACAACAAAGCTAAACCCTGGATAGGCAATGGTTTCAATGGAATTATTCTACAAAATCAAAAAAAGCAAGATCAAACAGTTGGTGTATATTTATGCAGTTGCTGAGGCAATTCAGAGCCCATGTGTATTTCAATGTGTTTTTATTGCAATTTGCTGTTTTATCAGCAGCCAAAAAATCCAAGCAATCACATTTTGGCCACATCTGATTGTTTGCATTTTTTACAAAGTTGACAAAAGTAAGCTTTATTTTACTTTCAAGATGTTTCTGATTACTAAACAGGTCAAGCTCACACGCTGAAATTTACTCTGCAGAAGACATATAGGCCTTCCTTCATCATGAGGTTTTCATACAGCATTTGAATTGTTGCCAATCCTCTTAAAATAGCAGTATTAAACATGCTGTCCATTGTTAATAGTTTACAGTGCTCACATCCCAAATTAAGCCAAACGAAGTAGCCTGGAGCTACATTTTACATAATAATCTTCACAGCTTTAGATCCCACGTTCAAATGAAATTGCTGTTTCCAAACCAACGCTGACCTCCATCCACCTTCTCCCGCCCACCTTCCATTCATTCCTCCCTCTGTTGTTGTTTTCGAGTGCTGAACTTAAATATGATGGAACGGTCCGATTTTCGCCCGTGCGATGTTTTGTGGTTTCACTTACAAAGCAATTGTGACAAATACATTTAACAATGTTCTTTTCAGTTTTGTGAGGAAAATAAAGTGTTATGACACAAACCTTTCATAAAATGTCACAGTGACATTGTACTTTTGATTCTGAGACCTTTCAGTTCCTACTAGAATGACCACTGGGTCATTCTTGTGCGATTTTAATTACCCAGACCTCTGTATGAGCAGGACCCTGAAAGCGAGTGAGCTGCAGTAGTGGTGATTCATTCTTCTCCTAAGGCAATGCTCAAACAGCTTCCCTATTATAAATTAAAATAGCATTCAGATCTCCACTTCCTGTTTGTTGCTGCCGTGTGGTTTGAGTTTGAGCTCCGTCAAGTTAATTCCTATTATACTTCTGAGTGGAGGGTGGGTGTCTCAGGATAGAGACATCAAAGAGTCATGGTCTGATCTTCTGCAATCGCAGCTGTGATGTAAAATGGAGGAAGCACTTAGGGCATACAATTTGCATTGAAGCTGTGGGATTGTGTATGTTAAATGTCCTCAGAATGGATCAGCCCACTATAGTGATACTGTAGCACTTTACAGTCATTTACTGTACACATTAAATAGTCAACACTGAAATTGTTTTTCAGAAATTAAAGAACTTGTTTTCATTGTCAAAATATAAGACAATTTTGTTTTGGTTTCTTTGGGGAACTAAAGTCTGTTATCTTTATTCTGAAAAGTGAAACTCATAGTGAACTGTAAAAACACTACCTGTAAATGAGAGGAGGTAGAAAATAATGTGTCAGAGCCATGTCTCCATAGGGTAGTGCACAGCTCTTGTCTACTTTTAGCTCGTCAAAGCAAGTTCAAGTTCTTTTTCTCTTATCTTTACTTCCATTTGACTGTATTTTCCAAAATAAAGCAAAAAGCCCATAAAAAAGAAACCTAGGCATTCTGAGGTCAAGTTTTCATCTGACCTTCCTCAAGACAACCAATTGTGTATAAAAGGAAAGAAAATGCAAAGCAGAGAAGGAGAAAAAAAGGAGAACAAACCCACAGATCACTGACATGGGAAACACTTTCACTCTTCAAAGAAATAATGAAATGGATGAATCAACCAACCGTGTCTGTATAAAACAAACAAGTCTATACAAAGGGTGGCTTTTCAAGATGAAGTACAATGTTTAAGGAATGAGTCATCTGAAAATGCCACAGCAGGTTTTTCAATGTCACATTTAAAGCCATGTTTCTGTAGGTTAACTGGTGGATAATGACACGATCAACACCAAGGTCAAAGATTTGAGGGGACACATAGGCCTACTGATAAAATATTTTTGAGTTGCTATGAATAAAAGTCCTGTCAAATCAATAAATGTTAAAGCGGAGTTGATGAAGCTCCAGCATACCTGTGATCCTGTACAAAGGATAAGTGGTTTGGAGAATGGATGGGAGAAAAGAGTTCACTCAAAAAAAAAATTTCTGTCATCATTTGCTCATGGTGATGTTGTTCTAACCTGTATGTTATACTTTGTTTTGTGTAACAAAAAATAAGTAATTTTTGTTTTTTTTTGCTCTATACAGTGTATACAGTGAACGTCAATGAGGTCCAGTGAGGTTTTGGACCCCACCGACTTTCAATGTATAGACAAAAAACAGTTTGTCTTGACAAAAGATACTGAAAATATCTTCTTTTTATGTTACAAAGAAGATAGTAAATCATATAGGCTTGGCATAACATGAGGGTGAGTAAATGCTATATTTTATCCTTTTAATTTACAGCTGAACCAGGAACTTTGAACATAGCCACTATTAAACATTTGTCTTCTCCACATTGTAATTTGTCAAGACAAGCAGCGTATCTTAGTTAAGTGGAGAAGATAATTTTTAAATGCATCAAATCAATCTCAATTTCTCAAAAGACAATAGTCATCCGACATGATATAAATCTTGCAAATGCTACTGAGTTTTGTAAAAACTTTTGTAAATTTAAGAATTTACTGTGAGATGATATTGGGATTTAATGGGACCTAAGCACAGTGTGACACTGAAATATTGTTCACCTCAAAAAAATAAAAAGCTCCATGCTCCACTTCTGTCTCTGCTTTTATCTTCTGTCACACAAAATAAGTCCTCATCTTGTCTCATCACAATATGATGCCAAAGGCAAACAATTTTGTTTGAAGACTGTCTTAGGTTATTTGTTCAGACTGTAACAAAATCAATGCTTCATGTTTTATCGGCGCTTGGAGTGTAGACAAGTTTATTTTACACAGAAAAATCAAGATTACCCTAGGGAGCTTACTTCTTGTGTGAGACAAACAAATCAGCGAAGATGGTGTTTGGAAAATGGGGCAAGCGAGATTGAAGGCAAATAGCTGGTTGCAGACAGGATGAGACTGGAATCAAAGAGCTGTCAGGTGGCTGCACGGAGACATATCCTCCTGGCTGTAAGGTTGCTGAGCTGGAGAATTGTAGGGGGTATAAGGTGATGGACAGGAGAGGGACCAAGATGAAAGAATTTCATTAACCAGCAGGGTTAAAAGCAGTGGTTGGGGTAAAGGATGGCTGGGGGAGGGGGACAGTGATGAGAAATGATAAGGCAGGCATCTTACTGTGTACCGTTTAATGTAATGAAAAGCACCTTTAATAACTTCAGCTGAAAAACAGCGGGGAGACAGATGAGATCCCTGATGTATTCTATGGGCACTTTCTGAACTTTTAAGTTATTGTTTGTGATGGCTAGTAAATTGAGATTTGTAGTCACCGTGTGTGGGAGTCTTTTTATTTTACTCTGATTACCATTTGATGCAAACATTTACAAAACAACTTAATAATGACATGGTTTAAATAAAAAGGTGTTTGCGAGACAAATTTAGTCAAAAGTACCCACACTTTTGTACCAAATTAATACTGCAATATGAAAAATAGTCAAAGCTAATTGTCTTTGTTATCGTCTTTCTGCAGTTGATACCATGTGCTGAAAGACTGAAATTGTTTTTCTGATAGTCAAAATAAATCTGTATTATTAGGTATTATTATCAAAAAAATACTTGAAGTCTACATGGCTTTGTTTAAAAAAAATTTCCCCCTTGTGGTTAAGAATCGTAAAATTTCAATGGTATTTGTACCAACTTCTGAGCTGGAAAAATACACCAAAAAACACTTTTTCATTTATAATTTTTCTGAAATCTCATTTTGTAAAAAAAAAAAAAAATCGTATTGTGAAATCAATATCATAAATCGTATCGTATCACATCGTGAGTTGAGTGAATCTTTACATCCGTAAGAATAACATCAATGTTCTCCATCAGAATGTCGGTAGCTCTAAACACATACTTTATGAAACAACAGTTGCAGTTTTCAATCAGAAGGGCTGAACACTTTCTAAGAGAAAGAGTGTGTTTGTCGATTAGGGGATAGAGAAAGGCATGTTTCTGTATGTAGTAAGCATGCTGTTCCTGTGTTTGTAAGCTATTTGATGGATGGTGCGACAGGAGTGTAGTGATGCGATGGTAATGAGCCTGTCGGCCATGGCTTGACCTGTTGATACTGGAGTAGAGGAGGAATGAGTCTTTTACCTCTTTCTTATTCTGCCCATATCCTCTGTTGTTGATTCATCATCTGTCCTCTCTGTGTTAATCAGGAAATCACATGTACACAAACCCTTGTGTCATTGGTTACTTGCTTATGTGTGTATAACCAGCGTTACAGATCCTTAAAAGTAAAGAGGAGCACTGAATCAAGAAACCAAGGTAACACTTTATTTTAAGGACAAATTTCCACTACTAACTGCTTATTAGCATGCATATTAATAGCATATTGGCTGT
The DNA here is from genome assembly GCF_001515645.1 of Sinocyclocheilus grahami. NCBI lineage: Eukaryota > Metazoa > Chordata > Actinopteri > Cypriniformes > Cyprinidae > Sinocyclocheilus > Sinocyclocheilus grahami. The sequence goes on from NW_015505374.1 coordinate 305,614, forward strand.
TTATTAGTACTTATAAAGCACATATTAATGCCTTATTCTACATGACCATGTTTTACATCCTTAATTAAGCCCATACCTAAACTTAACAACACAACTTAAAGACCCCTTTGATGCGATTTAAATTTTTCCTTTCTCTTTGAAGTGTTACAAGCTCTTGGTGCATAAAGAAGATCTGTAAAGTTGCAAAGACTAAAGTCTCAAATCCAAAGAGATATTCTTTATAAAAGTTAAAAGTCAACCACGCCTACCTAAAACGGCTCATTCTAACACGACCCCACGTCTACGTCACGATGTGGGAAGATTTGCATAACGCCGCCCAAATGTTCACGCAAAGAAAGAAGGCGTAACTTTTATTCTTGCTGTAGTATTGTTGCCGCCGCCGCCATGTCGTGAAGGCGCTGTGTGCTTCGTTGTGAAAGTGAAACTACTTTGTTTGGCCTTCCAAAAGAGGACGATATCCGCTTCGTCATGCCTAGAGCTGATCCGTGCTGGTTGCTAAGGGAATACATCAACTTCGCACTGTGGATCACCGGATCGGCTTTCACCGTTGCTTATTAGCATGCATATTAATAGCATATTGGCTGTTTATTAGTACTTATAAAGCACATATTAATGCCTTATTCTACATGACCATGTTTTACATCCTTAATTAAGCCCATACCTAAACTTAACAACACAACTTAAAGACCCCTTTGATGCGATTTAAATTTTTCCTTTCTCTTTGAAGTGTTACAAGCTCTTGGTGCATAAAGAA
>NW_015505374.1:306514-313578 GCF_001515645.1 Sinocyclocheilus grahami
AAAAGAGGACGATATCCGCTTCGTCATGCCTAGAGCTGATCCGTGCTGGTTGCTAAGGGAATACATCAACTTCGCACTGTGGATCGCCGGATCGGCTTTCACCGTGGACGAAGCTGTCCACCGGTCGCTCCTTCGTCGAATCCGCAGGCCGTTCCTCACTCTAGCCGCAGGCCTCCGCTCACTCAAGGCCGCCTTGTGTGACACTGTGTTTCGTTGTGAAAGTGAAACTACTTTGTTTGGCCTTCCAAAAGAGGACACGACTAGAAATCAGTGGTTAAGTTGCATTTACAACACTGTTCCAGAACAGTTCAACCCAAATATTCATTTGTGTGCAGCACATTTTATGGAGGACTGTTTCCTGAACCTGGAAGAGTAGACTACAATGCCGGCTATTCTGACTCATAAACTGTAAGTACGTTTTCATTTAAAGGATTTGCCACTGATGATTCAAACGCGAGTTTTGGGCAGTGTATAGCACTTGCTAGTCATTTCTCTGATCACAAATGCAGACATGGTTTTATGCTTACGCGGTGCGATGCAACGCAACGCGTAAAAAGACAGTATTCAGAAAGGCGGGGCATAGAGGAGAAACAATAATGTACAGTATGTGGAAAATAATGTTTTTTTTTACTTTAAACCACATAAACACATTTCATTACACCAAATACACAAAATAATGTTCTTTTTAGCAACATCATATGACCCCTTTAACAACTATATGCGTTCCCTATTCTAAAGTGTTATTACATGCATACTCCAAACCTTCTGAACCTTCATCCAACAAAGGCTATGGAAAAGCCATTTTCCTCGGGATGCCTAAAGAATAAAGCAACATTAAACTAAATCATATTATGCATGCTTTATATTTGCTTTAATGATACTATAAAATGCTTCATGGTCATACTAATACATCTATTAATTTCTGGGTTCTCACACCTTATGTTTTGAAAATGAAATAGCCTACTTTCATTCAGCAAGGATGCATTACATTGATCAAAAGTGACAGAATCTTTCATAACAATAGAATTTTTTACTAATTCTAAATTAATGCTATTCTTTTAAACTCTATCAAACGATCCTTTTTTAAAATAATAACCAAATTAAAGCACTAAATCAGCATATAAGAATGATTTCTGAAGAATCATGTGACACTGAAGACAGGAGTAATGGCTGCTAAAAATTCAGCTTTCACATCACAGGAATAAATTATATTTTAAAACATATTCAAATCAGTTTAAATTGTAATATTTCACAATATTATTGCTTTTATTTTATTTTTGATCAAATACAGTAAATGTAGCATAAGATTTTTTTTATCTTGATACTTTAACTTTACTATAAATAAATAAATTTATATATATAAATAAATGTGTGTTTTCTGGTGGTTCAAGATTAGGATGTTAACTTCAGATGTCAAACTGTCCAGTGTGTTTCACACAAAACACATTTGTGTGTGTGTGTGTGTGTGTGTGTGTGTGTGTGACACAGAGTTGCTGCATACAGTATACAGAGCACATCAGACAACATATCAGACAACAGTTCACTGTTACCCCCTCCATCATGTCATAATCATAGATAGAGATACCACATTCATCAGCAATGAATGCCCTCAAATAAGAGAAAGAAATAAGTGTCTCCCCAAATTAAAATACTCTAATAAAGTGTAGATAATGCATACATCCCTTAGAGCTGAACTGAATTACTGAATATAAGGTTGTTCTCAATTTGGCAGGAGAAACATATTTGGCTGAATGAAGAAAGGAAATGGCAGGAGGGTTGATTTAGTCTGTCTGAGGAGATGTGGAGTGTATCTATTGATCTGCAGACTTATCGATACTCTTAACACGAGAGGGTCATTTGTTTCACCATCCCCCCACAAAGGGTGCAAACTGAATTTCCTCGTTGTGCATGTGTGTGTATACTATTATTGAGTTTCTGCGTATATCTGATGATTGTTTTTATCAAATTAAATGCTTGTGAAGTGAACTCTCAAAGCCGCTCCAGAGATGAAGTTCATGTGGAGTGTCTTTGATGAAAACAGCACAAATGTGTAGTAGACTAAACAGGACATACATGTCTCTTCGCTGATTAATATTCACAGATATTAGTCCATATCATGATTTAAGTGTACAACAATCCAAAATTTGCCAAATCCTGCGTTGCAGAAATCATAGGGCCCCATATTATATGCAGCATGCCAGCGTGCTCTGTGTGTTTGGTTATATGTTTGTGTGACAGTATGTATTTGTATCTCAATCAGTCAACTTGCTGAGGTGGTCCACTCAAAACAAACAACCTGGATAAGGATCAGCAGGCAGAGTGCAGAACAGTACACCCCCAAAACATATGCTACTGGACCATATGACAGGGAAGACATCCAATATTATGGCAGCAGGTGATAAAAGGGCTGGACATCTGACAGCTATGATGGAGTCAGGCTGCACTTTTTTTTTTTTTTTTTTTTTACAGTGCTCAGAGTTAAAGAGCAGTGGATTTTGTCTAGTGAGGAGCAATGGAGAATGATTTTTAATAAGTGATGGAGAGCTGACTGAGAGTCTAGTCTCAGTGCTCACTAAAATCTCAATTTTGGATGTGCTCCTAATCAGTGTTTGAACTGTACCGTGAACTTTGGGGGGGGACTTACAATGACTTACAAAGATACAGAACAGCTACAAGTGTATGCACTACTTGCTTTATGCAAGCGCTATATAGGATAAATCACTATACATGATTTACCCTATTATACTTTATCGACACAAATTGATAGGTGAAACAACAAACAGCCACCCACAAATAGTCTATAAACAAAGCATCCGGATGTCTTTGAGTTCACATGAACAACGCAGACCTATAACAACCCAGCCACAACACATAATTGCGAATAACATGCCTTAACTTAACACAGAATCGACCACAGAGTCCAACGTTTATATTTTTTCTACGAATCTTTGAGTTAACATGTACTAAACATGAGTGGAATTTGCACCGCAGCGCCCCCACACCTTGATGCTCATGACAAGAATAGCATGTATAGTTATCTTTATTGAAGTGAATTAGGTTTAAATCGCCGTCATGCATGAATTATATTTTTGCAATTTTACACACAATAATCCACAATGATCACATTACACAAAACTGAAATTGCACGTCAAAATAACACATTGTCAATATTTTTTGAGACCCCCTCAAAATTTCACAAATCACATTTTCAGGGGAGCCCATGTCTTATTAAGGGGAGCCGAGCTCCCCCTAGCTCCCCCATAGTTCGCACCCTGCTCCTAATGTTTGCACAGCTAATGACCCGCATGTGTGTGTAAACAGAGGAACTGGGGTCAGCACCAAAATTATGGAGTAATTGCTTCAAACACGCTTGGAGCAGAGTGTTGAAAGAAGGAGTAAATTCGAACAAACAGTCGGACTGCCAATTCAGATGACTGGACGACTGTGAGCAATCATAAGAGGTAGTATATCAAAGGGGACAAAAACTCCACTTCAGGGATAAATTAAAGAAGAACAGTCCAAAAATTAAATAACAATCTAGGAACATTCAAAAATGCCCTGGAACCAACCACCACCCTTACGAAAAAGAAGTTTATTCAAGTGTGCTATTAGTATACTTCTTTTAAACTAAAAATAGGAAAGTATACTTTTAGTCTACTTTTTATGTACTTCTCAGAAATATACTTAAAATGACATTTAAGTATACTTGACTTATACTTAGAAAAAGTCTAAATATATTTTAGCTATAATTGTGCTCCTAGTATCCGTGTTTTCATTGTTATACTGTAGGGGGCGCTAGTACACATCTTCTGTACAGAATTTCCAAAAAACACAAGTGAAGAAGAAACCGAAACAACAGATGCTTCCAAATGTATTCTAACACGATCATCAGACATAAAACAGTATCAAAATTATGTAACATTATGGAATAAAATGTCGACCAATGAAGAGGTAATAATAACTGTCAAGCTTTGGGGTGTTGATCGACTTTATCTATGTTTTGATTATTTTATGAAACGTATCCACATTCAAGTGTTTAAAAAAAGAATGCATGAAGCTAGAATAAAATGTTTTTGTTTACGAGCAGATACCCTGTTCTTTCTTTTGATGTTTTGTATGTTCAGATATTCATGTAACAAAATATATACAAATTAATACCTAAATAGGGACATAGTAGTATACTTCAAGTATGATGTAAAGTTCACTTAAAGAAAACGTACGAGTATACATGCAGTATAAAACTACTAAGCTAGTAGTTTACTGAGACTATACTTCAAAGTGTACTAAAAATGCTACTACAAGTATTTAATTAGTAAACTATCAGTATACCTATAAGTTCACTTATAATATAGTTGCAGTACAAACTAAACATTTTGATGTAAACTACTTGTGCACTCAAAGTTTACTACTGTTATACTTAAAGCATACTTAAAAGTATACTTTTATATACTAGAAAGTGGGCCAATTTAGTCCCAAGGAGTATTGAAATAGTACACTTACAAGTATACTACTAGTACACTGATATTTGTATACTTACTACATAAAGTATACTTCAAAATATACTTGAACTTTATTTAAGTATACTTACTAAAATAAACTTGAAGTATACTACTTTTTGGTAAGGGCACTTCTAGGAAATCTGTTTAGTAAACTAAACTATTGAGCTCCGTTTGTATTATTATCCTCATCACCAAGTATGAGTTGCCATTGCATTGGAAAAGAAACAATGTACTTGATGTCTAGTTCCACTAAAATCAGTTGCTGTTATATGAGAAAACTCGTTGTCATATTTCAATTAACTAGAAATACGGGGGTAGTCGTGGCCTAATGGTTAGAGAGTCGGATTCGTAACCCAAAGGTTGTGAGTTCGAGTCTCAGGTCCGGCAGGAATTGTAGGTGGGGGGAGCGCTCTCTCTCTCAATACCATGACTGAGGTGCCCTTGAGCAAGGCATTGAACCCCCAACTGCTCCCCGGGCGCCGCAGCATAAATGGCTGCCCACTGCTCTGGGTGTGTGTTCACGGTGTGTGTGTGTTCAATTCACTGCTGTGTGTGTGTGTGTGGGATGGGATAAATGCAGAGCACTATGGGTAACCATACTTGGCGACTTTCACTAATAACAATTAATATATATTCATACCATTTTGCTTCATTATATTAGAGTAAAAAAGTTTGGTATTGAGTTTCAGAAGCTTTAAATACTTTAAGCATTGAGATGGGCTGCATCAATATTGTCATGTGAAATTTTACGCAAGGTTTAATTTTGCTATTTTACTTATTTACAAAATATTAAATTTTATTAATTTAAAAAATACGTTTAATTTAGCTTAATTTTTATTTTATTTTATTGCTATTAAACAAAAATACAAAAACACATATTCCATAAATAAAAAAAAAATAAAAAAAACAACCTCCAAAAGCAGGGTTTTTTTTGGCACAAGGTGCACGTTGGCACTTACTTGTTTTGGTGCTTGGAGCCCTGCAGGTGTGCATGATACTGTGCCACTGAATTCAGTGTGACACTGCAGACATCACATGTGTAGCAGCGTTTTAGACCTACACAGAAAGAAAGACACACATTTGTGTTTTTGGCAAGTGCAAAACAAAAATACAAATGCACATAATCTAACATGACAGTCATAGTAAGAAAATTCAGCTGTGAAATCTTATCATGTATGCCATTCAATGACATCATCTTTACAGCATTTAGAGGACAAAACGATTTTATTATATTTGGGGTGAATCATAAAAAAATAACATTACATGCATACATGTCTTTGACTATCTTTTGTCCATGGCCTCTGCACCATGCTAAGCTGAAAGCAGAGTGGTCAATAAAGCCTTATCAAGTCATTCCCGTGAACAGAAGGACTAACTGGGGAATGAGATAACACTGGTCTCTATCTCGCTCAGTCAGCCGAGGCTCAGCACGGGTCACTGCTCGGCTGTGTTTCGCAGTTCTGCATGATCAACTCTCCTGATTACCGTACCCTGAGGGAATGTGTGTGTGGGGAGAATCAAATAAAGATATATAAATATAGAAATTTCAAGCCTTTTTATTTATTTATTTGTGTTTTTAAGAACAACTATGAAATTACAATGGAAGTTATATCCATGAAATGCAATCCGTTTCTAGGGAGGGGGACCTTTGAGGAGACAAGATCCTCTGTTCTTGTGTGTGTGTGTGTATGTGTGTGTGTGTGTGTCAAGTGACATTATAAATATTTAAGAAGGCCATGTGGCTTGTAATCCAGCTTGGGATACTGATGTTGTTGCACCCGTAAGGGCAAGAGAGGGGAAGCCACGAACTGTGACGCTCTTGTGCAGCCATGAAGAAATATAAGAAGAGTGAAATTTGGCCCAAACTAAATAACACTTCATATTATTATTCAGTGGGGAAGCCACTTTAAAACTTTAAAGCAGCTCAGAATTTTAAGAAGTTTATAAACAGTCAGATGATACTTTTAACATTAAATTGAACTTATGCTCAAGTTAGATTCTAAACAACCAAGAAAGCTAATTTATACTACTTATTAAAAAAATACTACCTAAAAATCTAATTTATTTGTTGAATTGTTTATTTACATAAACAAGTGTATTACACTGAACAAAATTATAAACGCAACACTTTTGTTTTTGCCCCCATTTTTCATGAGCTGAACTCAAAGATCTAAGACTTTTTCTATGTACACAAAAGGCCTATTTCTCTCAAACATTGTTCACAAATCTGTCTAAATCTGTGTTAGTGAGCACTTCTCCTTTGCCGAGATAATCCATCCACCTCACAGGTGTGGCATATCAAGATGCTGATTAGACAGCATGATTATTGCACAGGTGTGCCTTAGGCTGGCCACAATAAAAGGCCACTCTAAAATGTGCAGTTTTATCACACAGCACAATGCCACAGATGTCGCAAGTTTTGAGGGAGCGTGCAATTGGCATGCTGACTGCAGGAATGTCCACCAGAGCTGTTGCCTGTGAATTGAATGTTAATTTCTCTACCATAAGCCATCTCCAAAGGCGTTTCAGAGAATTTGGCAGTACATCCAACCGGCCTCACAAACG
>NW_015505374.1:313773-338547 GCF_001515645.1 Sinocyclocheilus grahami
ATGTTTTTGTTAGTTTGTCCTGTCTTTAGTTATATCCCAGCAATCAGTTTCACCAGAGACGAATTGCTGGACATTCAGCAGTACACACCACCCGATATTTCACCGGTTTTCGACTATTCGGATGTTTTGCTGAACATTGTAGTCGGGGGAGCTGCAGCGCTGTTCAGACAAACTGTGTTAAAGAAGATGTGCTGTTCAGATCTAGAAGTGCTCTTCATTAACCGTAAGCCGTTCTATTCGCTGCAGGAGTTTTGCTCGTTCATTCTCGTGTCTACATTCTTCCGCAAGCGCACGTGAGCTCAGCTTTACAGAAACTCGCAGATCTGATACTCATGGCTGTATTAGATCAAAAGGGTGCTTCTACTAAATACTGAGCAAATGGTCTGAATACTTAGGATCATGTGATATTTCAGTTTTTCTTTTTTAATAAATCTGCAAAAATGTCAACAATTCTGTGTTTTTCTGTCAATATGGGGTGCTGTGTGTACATTGAGGAAAAAAAATTAACTTAAATGATTTTAGCAATATATATATAACAAAGAGTGAAAAATTCATCTGAATACTTTCCATACCCACTGTATATACACCTTGCTACGTGTACTGTGTTAGGCTAATCGAGACTTGTCATTTGCACTTTTATATTGTTGCTCTTTTGTTAGTTTTGACTGCTTTTATTGTCCTCATTTGTAAGTCGCTTTGGATAAAAGCGTCTGCTAAATGACTAAATAAAATAAATAAATAAATAAACATACAATTGTCGATTTATATATTTTTATTCCTTATTTACTTGTTCTATTTATTTATTTTTTATTATCTGTGTTTTTTGTTCTGTCACTATCATTCTGTTACACTGTGGAAGCTTCTGTCACGAAAACAAATTCCTCGTATGTGTAAACATACCTGGCAATAAAAAGCTCATTCTGATTCTGCTCATTGTTGCAGCATGATAATGCACGGCCCCATGTTGCAAGGATCTGTACACAATTCCTGGAAGCTGAAAACATCCCAGTTCTCGCATGGCCAGCATACTCATCGGACATGTCACCCATTGAGCATGTTTGGGATGCTCTGGATCGGCGTATACGACAGCGTGTTCCAGTTCCTGCCAATATCCAGCAACTTCGCACAGCCATTGAAGAGGAGTGGACCAACATTCCACAGGCCACAATCAACAACCTGATCAACTCTATGCGAAGGAGATGTGTTGCACTGTGTGAGGCAAATGGTGGTCACACCAGATACTGACTGGTTTTCAGACCCCCCAATACAGTAAAACTGCACATTTTAGAGTGGCCTTTTATTGTGGCCAGCCTAAGGCACACCTGTGCAATAATCATGCTGTCTAATCAGCATCTTGATATGCCACACCTGTGAGGTGGATGGATTATCTCGGCAAAGGAGAAGTGCTCACTAACACAGATTTAGACAGATTTGTGAACAATATTTGAGAGAAATAGGCCTTTTGTGTACATAGAAAAAGTCTTCGATCTTTGATTTCAGCTCATGAAAAATGGGGGCAAAAACAAAAGTGTTGCGTTTATAATTTTGTTCAGTGTATATATGACAAAAAAGACAGAGCATGTCTGATCACAGCCTCAGCTTGCTCTGCTATAAAATAAAATTAGACAAAAAATACAGTAAATATAACATTCTGTCACACTTCTACCCGTTGGAAAAAGTATTCACACTACAAAAAAAAAATTATTAAGTTAGTAGCATCACTACTTACAGTTAGTTACTTTCCTCTACCTACTGTATTTGTGTGTTGACTCTGGACAGCAAAAAGCTTGTTACTAACGTGACATAGCAGCACTTTGGCTGTCTATCAGTGCTGTTTGCCGCCTGCGCCCCCGTTATGGATTAAGCGTCCCGTGTAATTGCTGTCATGTTGCACTAATGATATTGCAGCTGAAAAATGGCCTTTGCAATCTCCTCCTCTCCAAATTGAGTTAAACCCATAAACAACATTTGCAGGAGAAGGGCATGGAGAAATTCATGTCGTACTGTTGATTCATCATCATGCTTAATTTTACTCATTCTTATTCATCTAGAGTTTTCTGCCTCTGTTGATATGCACTTGCTGTGTATTACAGCAGGTTGGCAAATAATAATAAAAAAAACCTGACACTGACAGACCAGGAACAGTCTTTTCTGTCTATCTGTGTTATACCCAAGAGTCTGATTATTTCTGCCACTGGGCAGCCAGCAGGAGTTTTTAAAACTTGAGAATCATATCAGCAACAGTGAAACTGAAAAGCACAGCAAAAAAATGTCATTTTCCTCCACAACTTTTTAAAGCTCCTAGATACATGGTCATAAACAAAATATTTTTTGACTTCAGAAGTTTTAACATTTGTACAATGTGCCCATGGTTTGTCTCAGGCTGAAGGCCCAGAAGGAATTTGCATATTTTTTATTGTGTTTTCGGCACTGATTTGCATAATTCTACATAAAAAGTCTGCTGAATTTTGTGGGTACCGATTCAGCTGACCATATCATCGTTTAGTTTAGCTGGTATATTTTATTGGTGGGATAGATACACCCACTTGCTTTATTCCCCCCCCACACACACTCTTGGGTACTGACATTGAGAGGATGTGGCAGAGCCGTGTAGCTTGTGGTGGCTCCCAGCTGGCCTTTTGACAGGCTGCCTCTGAAATGCTTTTTGAAAAGGTGAAATAATGGAGCACCGCCCAGGCATCCATCAATGTTAGCCATCCGTTCCGCTTGTCGCGCTGCCCACGGAACACATGAGCAATGAAGAGTCGACCAGTGCGCAGCTCCTATGAAGTCTCTCTCATCTGTGTCACCCTTGCCTCAGATTTATTACCTTTAGCAGAGAATATCCTCCGAATGGAAATAGAGGAACCACAAGTGGAAAAAATTAGATTGAATGTTGCCTCTTTGCTATATATATGCTGTATATTATTTCTCACTCACTTAAATAGAAATGTAGAATTTTCAAGGAAATCATTTTTCTATACATTAGGAATTACATTTTGACCATTTGGCTGAGAGTGATATTCAGAATAAAAATGTGAAGCAGATGGAATGGAACAAACAGCTTCCAGAATTCTTAGAGCACAATAAAGTTTAATGATGCCTTCAGGGATATTATCACCTTAGGCCTCTGGTATTGTCAGGGATCATAACACCACTGATCTGGGACATGCCCTGGGACATACTCACTTACTGAGATTCCCATCTGTCGATCCTTCAGTTTATCCAACTTAAACTAGTTGGAATAATAGTTAGACTATTAGTCACTAATCATTACACTCTAAGAGTCAATTCATTTTGCCATCAATACTCACATAAGATACCATGACACACTCACCATAACTGGGATTTCAGCAGACACTAATGTGTAGTAACTAGGTGCTGTAGGACTCTGCTTCAAACAGGCTTTAGCTACATATTTACTTTAAGTTAAAAGTTAGGTGCTTGGCCATTTTTTATTCCCATCTGTCGATCCTTCAGTTTATCCAACTTAAACTAGTTGGAATAATAGTTAGACTATTAGTCACTAATCATTACACTCTAAGAGTCAATTCATTTTGCCATCAATACTCACATAAGATACCATGACACACTCACCATAACTGGGATTTCAGCAGACACTAATGTGTAGTAACTAGGTGCTGTAGGACTCTTCTTCAAACAGGCTTTAGCTACATATTTACTTTAAGTTAAAAGTTAGGTGCTTGGCCATTTTTCATTTCCTTCTTTATATACAGTGAGGTTCAATGTTGGAGTCAGCTGTTTAGAAAATGTTTTTTTCTTTATGTAAAAATGAATTACTATTCAATTTGAATATATTTTAAAATGTAATTTATTTCTGTGATGACAAAGCTGACATTTCAGCAGCTATTACTCTCATTCTCTGTGTCACATAATCCTTCAGAAATCATGAAATCAGAAATGCAGCCTTGGTAAACAAACTACAAACTACTTTGACTCTCTCAGTCAGCCAGAAAAGCTAAGCATATGTTTATAAGGAGAAATTAGTATAATACCATTCTGTAAAGTATAAGGTGTTCCAACTACTACATTTACATGGGCAGTGATCATGAGGGCAGAGGTCAAATTCACAACATCCTGTCATATTCAGCACATTATCAGCCACTAACCTGTCAGACAGGCTTGAATCAGCATGTTTACACAGTAAATAGACAATGTTTCTGCCTCAATTTGTCATCAGCTCTGCTGTGTGAATTCAAACATGAGCAAAAATATGCTAAACAACAATGAATGAGAAAAATATGCCCATATTGGTACAGTGACACGCAGATGGCATCTAAATGGTGGGTAATTCAGCAAACACTGATCCACTTCTGCTCCAGAAGAAAATATATCAACCATATCAAATTGAAAAAGCCCACGGCTAGTGCCCGTATTTAGCAGTGCACATATAATACAACAAAATTAATTTAGCATTTTCTGATTACATTCACATACTAATAATTACAGTACCTCAATTATGTGATAAAAGGACCTTATACATTTTACCCAAAATTAAAATCTGGCCACCATTTACATGTATGGCTTTCTTTTTTCTGCAAAAAACAAATAGACCCCTAAATGTAGCATAGTAGTAACTTATAAAGTGTACATATTTTGAAAGGATACCATCTTAGTGACAGCTGTTGTACCAGCTGTGTAAAGATACCGAGTGTAAAAACTGTTAAAACATTCCTCAGAATATTTTCTTTTGTATTTTACAGAAGAAAGTGCAACATAAGGATGAGTTAATGATGACAGAATTTTATTTTTGGGGGAAACTATCCTTTAAATAAATTTTGACAATTGCTGGTGCAAGATGTCTTAAATTAGATCTTTTTCCAGGACATAGAATCTACAAAAATAAAGTAATGCTTTTTTGGTCTTTCCAAAATCATTTTAGAAACAAGAGCTAATTTCTTACCAATACAATAAAATATAATTTCAACAAAGCTTAAGAGAATACAGATAACATGTCACCTTGGAATGAAGTCGCAACAACCACCAAAAACTCCTTGATCGGTTTCAGGGTGGCGCGTAAAACTAATGGCTTGTACACGGAGGCACTAGGCAGGAAGAATGTAATTGCACAGTCCTTCGGAGTGAAGATGCTGATTACTAGACGAGCCAAATTATATCTCCAAACTTGTCTTTCCAATTAACCAGCAGGACTGTGTTTGGATAGATTGAATTTGTCACAGGCGTCGCCTGATTGGCTTCGTGATGACACTAAAAAAAATTAAAAAAAAAAAACCTCAGCGAAAAGAGCCATAATCACTTCTGAAATCATATCAGCTTGAATTATATCAGTATTCTCTGTTAAAATGAGGACAGCTAAGCAGACCTGATTGATAAAGTGTTTGAAATTTAAGCTCTTCTCCTCAAAGGCAAACCAAAGCATTAACTAAAGTCCAGTTTTCAACATTCATTCTGGTCACTGCATTGCTAAATATATGCCAGTTATAAAAGAACTGTATGAGACCATGATTAAAAGCAAGTTATCATGCGGTTTTATTGAAAATATGATGCAAACCTCATTCTGATGTTATTCTTTGGAAGGTTTTGTATTGGTAAAAAGAGTACATAAATTGAATTAAAACTATTTTTTGTAGTTTTGAAAACATGAAATGTTGTGATAGCTGATAGCTACATGACAGCTGTGTGAGACAGAATGTTAAAAAAGGCCACTATGTATAATTCCAACACATTGCAATGTCAGATCAAATCACTTCCTCCACGGAGTGCTGGGAAAGAGGAAAATAATCTCCTTCAAAATGACTATGGATTGGCCCTCTAATGAGTTGGGTTTTTGTTTAGTGTGCAGTGTTAAGTGTTAAAAAGGATGGTTGGATGAATGTGAGGGTGAAAATAGCAACTACACATTTGTACATGAGGAAAACATTACATTTATTTATATACATACAGTATATATAAATATACATGTACTGCGTTAGGCTAACCGAGACTTGTCATAGCACTTGCATATTATTGCTCTTTTGTAGGTTTCGATTACTTCTATTGTCATCATTTGTAAGTCGCTTTAGATAAAGCATCTGCTAAATGTTAATGTAAAACGAGTGAGAGTGAAGAGAAAAGAGACAAAAATGATTAAATTTTTGTTCTTCAGTTCACTGCTGAAAAATTTAAATTTGACAGGCTTTAGACACCTATTACTGCACAGAGTAAGCAACACTATTGTCATCATTTGTAAGTCGCTTTAGATAAAGCATCTGCTAAATGTTAATGTAAAACGAGTGAGAGTGAAGAGAAAAGAGACAAAAATGATCAAATTTTTGTTCTTCAGTTCACTGCTGAAAAATTTAAATTTGACAGGCTTTAGACACCTATTACTGCACAGAGTAAGCAACCAAAGATTAAATAAATATAAAGAGGAGATAAAAGGAGGGGAAACACCTGTGCTAGTAAAATAAAAATATATTATATATATATATACACACATTTATAGAAATTCAAATACCATATGTATTAAATTATTTATTTGTGTATTTATTTTTATTTGTGTTATACATTTAAATAACATCTGATCAGTACATCATGCTAGTTACGAAGAAGAGATGACCTCCAAAAAGGTGTCAATTATAATTACAAAATAATAATAATAATAATTATGTATATCATGAATGATGAATATGTATATACATAGATACATTAATCATACTGTAAAATAAGTGTATATAACAACGTTCAAATTATTTCACCCATCTGACTGAAATAAATTTATTTTGATCAATAACTGATGGAAATTTTTTAAATGTCACGTATTAAATGATTATGTATTTTTGTCCTTATATATTTAGCATCATGATACATCATGATAGTTGCGAAGAAAAGACGACCTCCAACATTCTCTGTCGGTACATCACCAATAACTGCATACAGTTTGAGTTCATGGGTGTGTAAAAAATTGTAACGTTCAACTGGTATCACCTGGATAGTGGCCCTTTTTCAACAACATAGAAAAATGTAGGAGAACCCCTTGATGTTTACCCTCCCAAAAAATCTACAGAACACAGAAGTAACAGTTAGCCCTCCCTTTGTATAAATAAAAAGGTGCTGCAATTCAAAGCAGCAGGAGAAGAAAACGTGCCATGCACTCACAGACACACACACACACACATTCATGAGAAAGCATGCAGACATAGTGCTCAACAGAAAAGCTATGAATATTTCATGATGTTGCAGTCTTCAAAGTGTGACTGCTGCCTCCCTCTCTGATGCTCTGAACATCAGACAACTCTCAAAGGATGCCCGGGACAGATATATGCAAACAGAGAAATATGCAGAAAAATCTAAGCCGAGCAGACAGAAGGAGAAAAAACATGGGATGGATACTGAAAGAGAGACAGAGGCAAGTGTTGTAGGTGCTAACGCTTTGAGTGAAAGATGAGCCTGCCACCAACAGCTCCCAGCCCGATGAATTAGACAGCAAGTTCTTCTGCAACATTTCCCTCTCTCTCTCTCTCTCTCCTCTCTCTCCCTCGCTCTGGCCGTTAGGGTGATTTGCCACATCATTACTAATTGATAATCACGTTGGAGAGAAGCCATGAGAGGCGTACTACAGAACGCTGCGGTGTCTGTGCTGACATTTCCTGGCTGGAGTAATGACTAGGTGACATTAGTGAGAGGCCTCGCAGGGCAGACAGTGAGAACAGGCAGCCGAGGGGAAAATTGCAGAGATGGTTGGCCCATCCATTTTTCCCTCCTTAACCCAGTGAAGAGGAAATGTGCGTGAAAGCTCAGCTGCGGTGCAGTATACTGACTGACTATTTCTACAGGTCCATTTTGGTCCAGGTCTTCCTGATGCTGAAATCACAGTGTGCGGTAGTGAATGCAAACTGAACATGGATATATAGGGGAGGCCAGGGATAACTGTAACACCTTGCACCAATTTAAACTGAAAGAAATTGTAAGTCACGGTGGACAATTAGGGCTGGGCTATAATATGGTAACGATAATTATCGCGAAATAATTTCTCGATAAAACGATAACAAGAGTTCGATAAATGGTCGATGTTTATGCGCTAAAAGTGGAATGAAACAGATCTACTAATTTGAGCTGCGCAAACAGTGTTGCCAACTTCTTTCAATGGAAAGTAGCTAAAGCCAGCTTAAAAAAGTTGCTAAATGTCACTAGATTATGTCATATGCTAATTAGCATATTCACAACATCATTACGTCGTATTGCCATTTACATTTTTTGGCCTCTCTGTGCTCCCACACTGTATTTTAATGCAGCCAAATTCTCAATAAAACAGTTTTCATTTATATGTTTTACCATTTCTATTGTCAGGTAATGAGATGAATATGAAAGTGACTGAAACGCGGCCCATTAAGACTACATAACCAGCCAGTGCTCCACACAGAGATCTGATCTTATCATCATCCAGTCTGTCTGGAATGACATGAAGAAACAAAACAAACTGAGACAGACTAAATACAGAAGAACTTTGGCAACGTCTCCAAGATGCTTTGAGAGACCTACCTGCAAAGCTACCTGAAAAACTATGCGCAAGTGCACCTAGAGCAAAAGCTGCTTTAAACGCAAAGGATGGTCACACCAAATGTTGATTTCATTTAGTTAATAGAAGTTAATTGATAAAGAAAATCTATTTATGACATTATTTTTGACAGCATCCTCATTTTACAGCCTTTTTACACAAGTGCCTAAAATTTTTAACAGTACTGTAGCTTTGCAGGTAGGTTTCTTGAAGCATCTTGGAGATGTTGCCACAGTTCTTCTGGATTTAGTCTGTCTCGGTTTGTTCGGTTTCTTCATGTCATTCCAGACAGACTGGATGATGATCAGATCAGATCTCTGTGTGGAGCACTATCTGTTGTCAGACTCCTTGTGCAAACAAAAATCTCACTGGATTATTACAATTAATGGCAAAATGAATGTTTGGAAATGTCAACTGATATTTCCTACTGACACACTACGGCAAAAGATAGAAATAACTCACCTAAAATCATTTTTAGCTGGTGACAATACTAGTGTTCTAATAATTTTGGCCACCACTATATAATCAAGCTGTCGTCTGAAGAAATCAAATACACATAAGAAAAAGAGAAAACCTGTGCTGTGATTTCAGCTGTACTGTATTTCTGCACAAGCTTTTTTCTATTAAGATATTTATTATTTTGTTAAGGAAAAATGACTGGAAAAGTGTAAAGAATTCAAAAACGTATAGTGTTTGTCATGTTCTGAACATAAAGAGTTGTTTAAAACCACAATTGTTTTGTTTTACAGTTAAAAAACAGTGATCTCCCCTACTTTAAAGTGTTACCTTAAACTCTGAGCTTTAATGTGAAGCAGGATATTTGACAAAATCTTCAAATAATTCATAACTCTATTGTGGGAAATGTAGATAACTTCTATCCTCGAGTGAAGTAAAAATCTCCAGTTTATTTTCTCATTCGGCACTCAGCCTAATTGTTTTCCATTTTAATCTTGTGCTGACAGAGTAATAGTCACTATGAACCTGGCCAAGTCTTCAGTGTGTCTTCCATTAACAAGGCTGCTCTGCATTCACCATCCATCACTCTAAGCTTGGGATAACCTTCAGTCCAAACAAACTAAACCCAACCTCAGCTCAGTGCTCATCTCAGTCTCACAGCGCCAATCTCTCTGAAGCTTTGATCTGTACTGCATTGAGTCCCTTTAGCTCTAATGAGTTGAAACATCCCATGTTACTTAATAGTTCTGCTAGGAGGTGGAATCCCTCGCAGCAATGACTGCTGGCCTGGTCTCTTTCCCTCTCACCTGAGAGAAAATTTATTTGTAATTGTTATTGACATAATGTGAGCCACGAGACAATGGGAGAGCACACTCTTCATCCCTCAGAAATGAATAGCCTGTATCGAAGTCTCTGGACGCACAAACCTATAGCTTTTATTCTCTTGGAGCCCAGGCTGGAGAAGAGGCAAGGGAAGTAAAAGACACATTGAGAAGTTTTATTGTATTATGTGAGCACTTTCATTAATCTATCGAAGAAGTGAGCCCCGTGGCACCAACTACCGCTCTGAGCTGGGAATAGCCTTCAATAAAAAAGCACAGTGAAATATAACATGAGCAACATAGGTCAATCCTTGTGACCTCACAGTTTGCCATTGAGCTCGCATACCTTGAGTAACAAAGAGGTCATATAAAAATTCACACAACTCTGAATTCCTTTTTCAATGCAGTTACTTTTGAAGACATCACAGCATCAAAGGAAAAGGAGCTGAGATGTGACATATCTGTGCTGCATGATAGACAAGTCTTAAAATAAATAAATAAAAAAACTGAAGCCAAAAACAGTTTATTGGCTTTTAAAATAAACAAACAAAAACATGTTGTTTGATGAACACTGATCAAGTGACACTCAAAGAGCCTGAGTGCTACTTTTCATTCTAATTGTTATGCTGATAATATCATTTGTAATTATTTTATATATTTAATAAAAACAATGTAAAATAGATCCATTTTAAAGAATGGCCTCAGACTTTTGGACTCCATTGTAAATATTTCTGGGGTTGGTTGTTTCAGTAAAAACATAAATTACTAATGTAAAATATTGAAATGTTTTTTATGAAAAACCATTGGGAAAATATTTGCATGTACTGTATTCAAACCATTTCTCTGTAAACCTCAATTACCATTTAATGGCATCACACCTAGTCATTTCAAGCTTAATTATATGACACACAGTATGTAATTTTGCATAACCAATTCATTTCTAGGCAGTTGCACTGGCCAATATAATCAACATTCTCATTTCCATTAAAGACCTGCAGGACAGTAAAGTACAAAATACAAATCTTTTATCATTCAGTTCAGTGCTTCATCATCTAATGAACTAACAGCCAAATTAATCATGCAGCCATAAACAGCCATTAACAGAGAGTTTAAGTCTGTACCTTTCATCTCTCCCATGTCTAAAGTCTTCCCTAGTTGTTCCAGTAGATCTGCGCGTGCTGCGTTTTTCTTGTGCTTTTTGCCGTCGTAGTGTTGCTGTGCCATTCCAGGATTGTTGAACCAAGCATTGCACAGCTGACAGTAGCGATCAGAATCCCGGTGCTGACGGGTCGAGCTCACAGGTGAGGTTTCTGAGGAGGGTGTTTTCACTGGACTAGGTGTCACCTCTGAAGAAACAAAGCAGAACAAGAATTAGAATGGAATAATGATTTAAAACAGAATTTATTTTATATTTTACATATTTAAAAGGGTCATGAACTGAGAAATCAAAATTTCCCTGATCTTTTGACATATGAGGTCATTGTACTATAAAAACATCCTGTAAGTTTCAGAACTCAAAAATTTCTTGCTAGTCTAAAAAAAGCTTATTGAAGCCAGTCTGCTAAAATAACAGCTTGTGGAATGTGCTGTTTATGATGTAATACTGCAGCTAAATACTGCCTTCGCCGAGGAAGATCAATGCCTGCTTCTACATCGCTGCCTGTTTAGCCCCGCCCACCAATTCGCACATGTAGCGTAAATAACGAGAGAAGCAAACGCAGGTCTATGCAGAAAGCAAACGATAAAGATGGCTCCGAAGACAACAAGACAGCAGTGCCAAGTTGTGGAAAAACACAGTCTTTGCATCGCCTTCCTTCTGATCATAACGTTAGGAAAGAGTGGATGAATTTAATTTTTAAAGAAGTTCCAGACCGCGTCAGTAGAACTTGGTCCTTTGTTCACTTCATTTTACTGCAGATTCCTTTACAAACAAGGCACAATTCGACACGGGATTTTCAAAAAGATTGAAACTAAAATGCTGTGCCGACTATATTGGATCCGACAGTAATGTTTTTATTCAAAATGTAAAAAGTCTTGATAACATTATAAAAGTGGACCTCAGAGAACAGTACAAAATAAAAAACAAAGGCAGTTCATGACCTCTTTAAGACTTCAGATTCGAACGCAATGGCAAAATATGCTGGGGAGGTGTGTTTGGTAAGTCTGCAGAAGTTTGGCAACCAGGTAAAAGATGGTAAATTCTGTAGATTGCTATTTAAAACTTACACTCTCTGTACATTTTTGTTGGAATCGGGGTCCTATGTTATTGCTAACAAATGCTGGAGAAATTGAGAAAATGTACACGTTATAAATGTTTCTTACTGGCCACTAAACTGTATTTTGTATTATTTTATTTTAAATATACATACACTACCATTCAAAAGTATGCATTAAATGAATCAAACGTGACATTAAACTCTTGTACTCCATGACAAAAGATTTCACTTTACAATAAATGCTGTTCTTTTGATATTCATCAAGAATCATGAGGAAAAAATCTATAGTATATTTTAATTATATTGTTATTAATGATTTATATTTTCCATTCAAATTTCATTCACTTCAAACACTACTGTTTCCATCTTTCAGTGACATGAAAATGCTACAAAAACACAATTTTTTCTTATTGCTGTTTTAGAAGCTTAACATGAAGAATATCCTATACATTTGTCATAACATGGTTTTCTGAAGAAAAACACCTTTGTTCTAGATGAACAAAAGTTGTTAAAAGAGGTGAGGGTCGGGGCTAAGGTTTTACAGTTCGTTTGTACTGCTTTGATTCTACTGCTTACATCACAAGGGGCACACTATCTGTTTTAAACCAAGTAATGTTGCCATTTCTAATAAAATGATCTGCCAACTGGCAATGAACTTTGTTTATTCACTTGCCAAAGCCAAGTTTTACTCTCATTTGGCACTTTAAGTGTATGATTTTGGACCCTAGTTGCAATCCAGATAGCTTGAGGATTTTTGGATTTTCTGTAAGTACACGCTCAGAAAGCAAAAGAGAAACTCACATAACAAATTATTCCCAGCTATGTGATGACATTTTACTCTTTGGATAACCCAATGAAACAAACAAAAGTATGTCTTATTCTTGTTTACTTCAGTGATTCTAGTCAGAAATGATTTCTGATCTTGACAGCAACAACCCAATTACTGAGATTTTATTCATCATTGTGTTTGGATGTGTTCTCTGCTACATAACTAACAAGCTGTTGCCAGTGACTTTATCAGGAAGATGATGCTCTGCATTGTTTGACAGTCCTGTGTTTGACCCACACACACACAAAGCCAAGCTTCTTTACTCATTTACTGTTTGGATGGCAGCATCACCACAGAGCAGACAGAATAAACACAAAACACCACAGAGAATCATAATGCCAGGGCAAACAATCAGTTTTAACACCTCAGTGGCTGTCCACTCTGCCATGGACAATGTTTACAAAAGCTCTGTTCAGCCTTGACATCACATCCAGTTTTTGGCAGAAGGGACAATTGGAAAGAATGAGCCACTTCCTGTATGAGTTTATTAGTGTTCATATGTGTTATTGTGCGGTGAGAGTGAACTGACCCAATATCTTTGACAGAGTTTGTTTACATTTACACTGAATGCCTGTTCTTCAGCCCTATTTGCAACTTTATATATAATTTGATACATAAACTACATTAGTAGTGACTGCAAAAGCTATGACAGGGGCTAAAGAGACTCCACATAAGCTTCCTACAAAGCTTTGATTTATTAGCATATCTGTAAAAACCCGGACGTACATGAACAAAGAGACGCGTTGAAAAGTATTCTTGTTGTGCCAGGAAATTTATATCCTGCCAAAACACGTGCATTATTCCTTCAATCTGTTTTTCACTCTTCGTTTACATTCTTTCCAGCGGGGTTGATTAAAGTATAATGCATGCTTTGGATGGGGCACAATATTTAATTTAGGCCATTAACAACCACTGCAGCAAAAATTAAATTTGATACCGTGAATTAAAATGCTACATGAGATGAAAATTTAAGGAAGATAAATGAGCTGCCACAAGAGAGGGCGGCAGTACATGAGCAGGCAACTTCATTTTTGAGAAAGCTTAATCTAGTTTATTTTTAACTGACGGCCATTCTCTGTAAAGAAATGTTGTTTATTGCAGGGCCTATGAGTTCTTGGCACAATGAAAGACAATACATTTGCATTAAAGCCATTAAATTAATTAATCTTGCCTGAAGTGTGGTCATACAGGAAATTTACATAGCATTTTATGTGTGGCAAGGCTTAGCTCTCTATGAAGAACTAACGTTAAAAATGCAAAGCAAATACAAATTTAATAAAAGTGACAGTAAAGTATAGTACATAATGTGTAATTCATAAAACTCCCTTAATACCTGGCTGCCGTTATTGGAGTATCTGACAGACTCTTGCAGTATAACACTATGGATATTAGCAGAATCCGGCACTGAAACATTGGAGTATTGATTTACAAGCTCAGGGATTTACGGAATGACATCCATCAAAATGAAAAACAGGAAGGTTTCTAGTTTCCTATAAACACAAGACCAAGACCATTCCTGTACAATATAAGATAACTGTGTTTTATTTTAACACAGATATTTTTGCACAACTTCAGTTTTTCATGCCATGTTTTATACAGGGTCACCAAGCTTTTTGACATTATTTACTAGATTATTTGCACTTGTTGTGTTCATTGTTCCCTTTGAGTAATGTAGCAGTTCCTTGCTTTAATCGTGAGTGCCACTGTGTTTTGTGTGTGGAATATAATTAATGTCTTGATTTATTGTTATATTTGTACTAAAATTCCATACATTTTTATGCCTGTTTCACACCGCAAGCTTGAGCTTCACATTAGCTTCATGTCAGCGTAAATACATTGTCACTGCAGCTGCAGGCTCGCCAAAGTATTCACACTGGAAGCGTTTGTACAGCACCACAGCAGCGGCTCCAAACCTACATATTTCTTTACAAAGACAACTATAAATTTGTTTTTAGAAGTTGGTCAAAAAGTTTTAAAGTCTTGAAAGTTTGTTAACATGCACCGCTCATGTTTGCAGTGTGAAATCGGCCTTATTCTGCACAGGCCCTCATTATAAAACACTGCTCACATGACATCACATGACAGTTCACTTGCTAAGTTATATTTAGGATTGATTTTAAAGTACTTTTACTCGTTTATAAATCACTCAATGGCCTAGGACCTAAATATATAGCAGATATGCTCACTGAATATAAACCTAACAGACCACTCGGATCATTAGGATCGAGTCAGTTAGAAATACCGAGGGTTCACACAAAACAAGGGGAATGTGCTTTTAGTTATCATGCCACCCGCAGTTGGAATCAGCTTCCAGAAGAGATCAGATGTGCTAAAACATTAGTCACATTTAAATGCAGACTCAAAACTCATCTGTTTAGCTGTGCATTTATTGAATGAGCACTGTGCGATGTCCGAACTGATTGCACTATATTATATGTATAATCGTCTTCTTAAATTCATTTTAAACCTCTTAAATCAAAATTTTTATTTTTTTTTATTTTTTAAATTCCTTGTTTTATTGTTGTGATTATTGTTTTTATTTTATTTTATGTAAAGCACTTTGAATTACCATTGTGTATGAAATGTGCTATACAAATAAACTTGCCTTGCCTTGCCCAAGTGAAACAATCTAAATCTAAATTATTACAATATAAAATAACTCTTTTCATTTTAAGATATATTTTAAAATGTAATTTATTCCTGTGATGGCAAAGCTGAATTTTCAGCAGCCTTTACTCTAGCCTTCAGTGTCACGTGATCCTTCAGAAATCATTCTAATATGCTCATCTGGTGCTCAAGAGACATTTCTTATTAATGCTAGCGATCTTCAAACAGTTTAGCTGCTCAATTGTTTGTGTTATACATTTCCTCAGGATTATTTGAGGAATAGAAAGTCAAAAAGTAGCATGTATTTGTAATAGAAATCTTTTGTGACATTATAAATGTCTTTTCTGTTACTTTTGAATAAAAAAGACTTACTGACCCCAGACTTTTGAACATATACAGTTGGTTGAGTGAAAAATTTAAGGGGGTCTGAATACTTTCCGTACCCACTGTATATATATATAGTAACTGAAATGGAATTAGGGACAGAGAACGGGATAGCAGGCCGAGAACAGTGACAACAAAAAACAACAACAAAATGTTCATAGTGCACTGACTGAAATCATTTCAAGTCTCTCACATTGTAAAAAGTTCAGTTCATGGCCACTGCTGCAGTGAAAAAGATTCACCGGTAATGCGTTTCCTGTCTGTTTTATAACAAACAATAGTAGCAGGCAGGAGATTTCAAACATTAATGAGATTCTGTGGGAGGAAATAACAAAGAATCTTCAGGTAATTCCAGGTGACAGTTTAGGCAATAAGGGAAGAGTCATCTATCAGGAGATTTACTGCAGGCATAAAGACAGCTACTGGATTTGGGTGACATAAAGATGGAGAGGGACTTTCGAAGCGATCATTCATCCAAGCAGAAAGCCTGCACAAGCCATATGCACAAAACTTTGCGTGATTTCCTAGCGACAACTGTTGCGTGTTGTTAGGTCTGAAACACACACTTTTATCACATTTAACAATGGGGGAAAACATGCAAAACATCTGATATATTTATTAAGCGAACACGCAAGGCGATGTGTGTATAACTTTAGAAATTATTCTTTGTCAAACTTTACAGCTGTAGACTCCATACAGGTCTAGTTATGAAGTTTATGCTGCCTTCATGTTACCTGATTTATCGTAAAATTTATATTGTTTCTGACTTTCTGACTGAAGTTGCACATGAAAAAAAAAACATAATTATGACTTATTTATTTTTCCAAATACAAATTTCCATATGCATATACCCATTACAGAAACCATTAGATGCATATTTTAAATTTTTTCACGCAGAAAAAAACAACAAAAAAATTCCACTGAATATAGCTAAATTTCTGTAAATTTAGGTTGTCTTATTTATATTCTAATTAAATTCCTAATACATTTCCCCCAAATAAACAAATCATGCTAGAACCTTATAAACAGCTTTAGTGCACAAAAATGGCACAAACCACTGAATGTGCATTTCACACGCAATCTTATCCTAATGCAATGAAGGTGTACGGCTTGAGAGATTCCATTTCTGAATCAACCAGAACAGGATCAAACGATTTTTTTCTTTCTTTTTTAAATCCTTGCAGTTATCCGCTTTCCTCTCTAAAAAGTCCTCATTGGAGTTTCTGTACAATTTTCTCGCTACTGAATCTCATCCAGTTCCATGCTTTATATAAGCAGGGAATGTTTGACC
Source organism: Sinocyclocheilus grahami (assembly GCF_001515645.1). Taxonomy (NCBI): domain Eukaryota; kingdom Metazoa; phylum Chordata; class Actinopteri; order Cypriniformes; family Cyprinidae; genus Sinocyclocheilus; species Sinocyclocheilus grahami. The sequence continues at coordinate 330,896 of NW_015505374.1, forward strand.
ACATATTTGAAATATTTTACAAAATAACACTTCGCATTAAAATAAAAGCTTTTTGAAGATTCTGAAAGGCTTAAAAATGGAAATCGTAATTATTTTCAAATTATAATTAGGTAGTTTGCCCAGTTTCCACAATTAACTGTTGCATATCAAGTCTAGACACACATTTGCACAAACAACATAGAATTTTCCCATAATTACCAGTATTACTGTAGTAACAGGATGCACAGGCAACCAGACCTGACTGCAAACTCCCCTGCTGAGTAATTTAATAAGATGGATGTAGTACCCTTAAATGTCATGTAAAAATAAACACATGTACATGTAGGTCAATACACACGGCCTTCCAGTGGTTTCTCATTTGTCTTACTGAATATAAAAGAGGAGGAGGAGAAGGAGACAGGATGTTTTGTGTTATAAGCTGATATCCGACTGAAATAATAGTGTTTCCCAGGAGATGAGCTGGGCTCAGATCACTGGCTTCACTCAGTCACGTCACATGTGTGTTATGTAGAAATCAATAAGGGTGGCCGGTCAATAGCCTGGTTTTATTTCACACAAACTGCACTAGAGCCGCTAACCCCTGATTTACACTGCACACGTCTGCGGCGCGTTACGGCTCAGAGGAGGTTTTGTTACGCCCTCCACGCGGTGCCAACTCACACCAGAAGCGCAGCGGTAGGATTCGCGAGACCACGCCATTGCCTGTCAGATGTTGTTTGGTTGCTCATTGTCCTTGTAAAAAGGATTTGTGATGTCATATAACACCATGTGTTTTTGTATTTCGAGGATGAACCACTCGTCGTCCATTTCTGGCCTCCTGCCAAAGATATGTGACCGTGACATTTGATCGGGAGTCTGCACATGGTGTTTATTTTGAAATTGACATGATTTTTTTACTTTTATTTTGTATTTGCTGTGCGGTTTGGACGCGGCGTCCGTCAAAAATAGACTAGGTGCCTATCTTTAGCGAAGCAGCGCGGAGAGCCGCGAAGCTTTTGAAACGTGCCGCGGCGCGTCTGGTGTAAACACAAGCATTGACTAGAATGACCGCGATCAGTTCCGGTAGCCGCGTCAGAGCCGTAAAGCCCCGCAGACAATAATAACTTTAGCTAAACAATTTTTTTATACTAATGTCTAAGTTAATACTTGTTCAAAACAATCACTTTAGCAAAGTTTGTACGAGACTATTTTCTGCTTATTTTGATAAATAATGTTCAATAAATATAGCCTACTGTCATTAAAATGTTAAAATAAAAATATATTTTAAAATACAGAAACAAAATAAAAAGTAAAGATTCTGAAAACATTGAAGGAGATCCCATAATAAGTTAATATAGATTTACAGTAGTAACAACAAATTATATTTTATTATATGATATGATTAATATCATGTTTTTAAATATGATGGTTTCATTATAAACATGGTGATTATCTCTAAGGTGGACACCCAACATAATAGGCTATATAATATTTACCATCTGAATCTAACCATGTGTCATGTCAACAATTGGAAAAGTCAGCCATCTATTAATTATCATGTTAATTATTGTGCCTTTCGCCCCAACAGCAGGGGCGCTTTTACCCCAAATACCATACTTTTACATGTTCTTCTAGTTATTGAAAAACTGTTCCTTTAATTATCTTAAACCAAACTGATAATCATTAAGAAGACCTTTCTCTCAAAATATATTCAATAATTTTAGCGATTCTCATTTGCTACTTAAATCTACAACATTAAAAAAAATATATATATATTAGAGTTAGCACAGAATCAACTACACGAAAATACATCACTGCCAGGAGTTATTGCCCAAACTTCAAAGGCCTGTTTAAATTATTAAAACTAGAGGCATTTATTAACTTTAAGATTACTTTTATCATGTTAACTATATGTACAGCATGTTACATGCACGTGACAGAGGGGAACACGGCCGCATCACAGCATGCTGCCCATATCAAAGCACATGACAGACAGTTGTCGGAGAGCACCTGAAAAGCGTGACCGAATGAACGATACTCATCTGTATTTGCAGTACACAAGCCACGGTTCAGCTGCGCGACAAACGCTGCCAGTATGGCAAGCCGTTTTGATTTTTATTCATTCCCAGTATATGAATTCTTGATATCAACAATTACTTTTCAACTAGTAAAAACTATAATTCTTGATATCTGTAATTGTATTTTCACTAGTTAAATGTCACCATAGGCTGCCATTCAAAATCAATTGTTGATATCAAGAATTCATATCCTGAGAATGAATAAAAGTCAAAAGGGCTTGCCATACTGCCAGTGTGAAAGCACAATGCACGCGCTGCTCCCGCTCTGCATACGCGTGCGGTGTGAAACGGGCGTAACTTCTTAAAACATCATTGAGCATTAAATTACTCGCATGCATAATTATGTTTAACTTGATTATTAAAATACCTTAAATTATAAGTGATACAATGACTTGAATATACATCTAGTTTCAATTTCTAAAATCAACCCTCTACATTGCGAGTAAATCACTCGCAAATGCGACTAAATCTTACTCTGGGCGACTAAATCATGTCTAACATTAGCCATTGGCTAATACATTTTTAGATTTTACACGCCAGTATGTGTGTGTGAGGCGTTCAACATATTTTCACTCGATAAACACGCTGACTGAGCGCTTGAGAGTTTCGCTCTCCGTCAAGCGATCTGTACTATTTGGATGCGCTCAATGGATCATGTCATGTACTCAATGGATGCGCAGTATGTAGCACGCAGCGCACTGTATTCGACGTACCGTAAACTAGTGTGAAGGCGCACGACTTGCCGTCGCTTTACTGATAGCGCTGTGTTTCTCACACATGCAGAGAGAGAGAGCGAGAGTCTTGCATACCACGCTGTGGATGTGAGCAAAGCCTGACAAAATCGGCAAAAACCTCAATTTGTGGATGTCCTCATTTGTAAAACTGTTAAAGTAAACAAAGTTTTTTTTTACTTTTGAAATTGTAAAAATGCAGAAAGTTTTCTGTGAGGGGTAGGGTTAGGGTTAGGGGTGGGTTTAGGTTAAAAAGTGTATAACTATCTGTATATAAAAACTATATAAGTCTATGTAATGTCCCCATTTAGATAGCTAAGTAAACGTGTGTGTGTGTGTGTAAAATAGTATATCAGTCTGGCGAGTTAACAAAAAAATTTACTAGCCAGTGGCGATTATATTGCCAAGGTGTGCATAGAGGGTTGAAAATTATGTTGACATTTTTTTGTTGGGCTTAAAGTCACAAAGTGACTGTGATAATGATTTTTATAAAAAGCCAACCTAGACTTTGCTTTTTTATAAGAAGGCGAGGTTAGTTCAGATCAAACAAGTAAACAACTTATGCCGAGTTCACTGCACGATTTTCAAACTCGTCGGATCGCCGTTGTTTTCACACTGCGTGACTATCTGGGGTAGCATTCAGTTGCTGCTGTGTTCACATTGCACGATGGATCTGCGACAGGGGGTTTCACACTGCATGACTTCACAATAGGAAGACAGCTCTGTCTGGTCCGCAAACTACGTTTCACAACAAAACACACGCGGGAAGTGATAAGGAAATAACGCGAGAACCCGCGTGCGTCAGACCGGAGTTCTCCAGCGAGAATGTAATTATTAAAAAAAATATATATATATATAGCCCGCAAATTGTCTGTGAGCTGATTTCCAGCAACAAGAAGAAAAAGAAAAACAGATTATGTAGGAGGGAGATGTAGGGAACAGGGATTGGGTGTTCTGCAAAGAGAGTTGGAGGTAAATAATTTTGCAGTAACTGTTATGCTGATGTTGTGGCTGGTCAAGCAAATGTTTGTGCTTGTGTCTGTATGATATAATTGTTCATATATCTATTAAAATACTGATATTCTGGTCTATAACTCCTCCCCAAACTTCCCGCTGCCCTGTATCTTGGTCTCTCATTGGCTGTAGGTCATCGCCGATGTGTTTTTCAGTCAGAAATAATTTCACACAGCATGATTGTGAATCGCCGACAGCTCCAGATATTTAGCATGCCAAATATTTTGCGGGCGTCGGCGACGTGTCGGCAATTCGCTCAGATCGCGTCTTTGATAATTCACACTGCGTGATTGTCACTCGCATGAACGAGCACCGATTTGCCTCCGATGTCGGACATTTGTCGGCGAGTGAAAAATCGGGCTAATATCGTGCAGTGTGAACTTGGCATTAATGACATGAATTCATTATAAAATGATCACGCAACATTTTTAAAGTCAGTAATTACATTTCAAAATTGTATAAACATGTTTTCAGAAATAAAACCAATATGAATACAAAGATTGCATTTCTAAGAAATCAAATCATCTTTCCCTCTAAAAACACCAGCACTTTTTGGTTACTGTGAACAAATGTTGAAGTGGCACTGCAACATGTTTACAGTTTGTCCCCAGATTGCCAGGGCACTGAAAAGCTTACTGAGTTTCAAGAGAACTCCTCTCTGCTCAGTTAAGCTGGGCCTTAGCTAGTCTGTCTCAGTATGCCACATGTCAGAGGGATTGATGGTCTGCCTCAATCCCCTCGGAGTGGGACACAAGCCTCGTCTGTCTCTAGCCATAAGACGCAGATGGCACAGCTAATGATGGCATCAGTCAGTGACAGGAAACCCGGGAGGAACAAGCAGAGAGAGAGAGAGAGAGAGCAAAGAAAAAAGCAAGACTACAGTGGTAATTCATTTTAAGCCAGATATGCTACATAGCCTTGCATTTAAAACCAGACTGTGAAAAGAATGAAACTGAATTTTAAATTAACATGGCAACACACAAGACCATTAAACAATAATTTGCACCATGAGGTTGATAAGTAATGGATAAATGTGCAATCATTATCAAAAATAAGCCCATTCAGGGTGATAAGGACAAGGAGTTTATTTTAATAGTAATATTAAATAAAAAATTCTAAAACAAAAAAAAATAATACAAATAATAATAATGGTAAATATTTATTGTTTTAGATATTTTATAACAACAACGACAATAATAATAATAATAATCTACTATTAGTTTTTACTTAGAGGTTTTATAATCATTAAATTGATTTTATTATAATAAATGTGTAATATTTGAAAAAGCATAAGCAGAATTATTATAATAAAATATGAATACATCTAAATGAAAAGTAATTTTTAATATTTATATTGATTTAATAATTACAATAATAAATATCAATTTATTTTATTTCGATATTTTATAATAAATATATTTTTAATAATAATAATAAAATATTATCATTACTTTTTATTTAGATGTATTTTTACTTTGTTTTTATTATAATAATTATGAATATGTTTTAAATAGTATACATTATAATAATAAAATCAATGTAATTATAAAAATACGTCTATATAATAATAATAATTTATTATTATTAGTTTTTATTAAGTGGAATTTTTTATCATTAAATGTATTTAATTGTTATAATAAATGTGTAATATTTGTGTAAAAATCATAAGCATAATTATAATAAAAATAATAAAATATAAATACATCTACATAAAATAATTGTTTATATTAATAACATTAATGATTATAATAATAAATATTACTAGTTCTTTTATCTAGATATTCTATAATAATAATAAAATATTATTACTTTAGTTAGATGTATTTTTATTTACTGTTTTTATTATAATTATAATTGTTTTTCAAATATTATACATTTATTGTAATAATAAAATCAATGTAATCATAAAAATAACAATACATAATTCTAAATATTATAATTGTATTTAGATGTATTTTATCATTAAATTATTTTTTTATTATAATAAATGTGCAATATTTGGCAAATCATAATCGAAATTATTATAATAAAATACAAAATACATCTAAATAAAAAGTAATAATATTTTTTATACTTTATATTATTAATAATAATAATATCCGACAGGATACACAGTGGTTATCATCCACTAGTCTGCCTTGTATTCCCAATAGATTACATCAATTTGACATAGATAGTGGACAGACTGTGGCTCCATCTCAAGCGTTAGAATTGTGTAATTGATCCTAAACACTGGATGTGATGTGGTGGGCCTCCTAACTATGCCATATGCGGCACAGCTGTCCAGTGACGAGTGTAATTAATAAACAGATTGGGCATTTGGAGGCACAGCCAGTAGGAAAGCTGGTGACTAATGGATGCTGAACGGAACTGAAAGCCAGTCTCTCTCTCCATTGGCTGAAATGGAAATGACGCATGAAGCCTCTCTCTACTGTACACACTGTATATCCTTTGTGCATCCTCCTACAGGCGAAGGATTTCTGAGAGCCCACAGATCCCCGAGTGTTTCCTGCTCATTACTATTGTGCTGTAAACAGGTCAGAAACCTAACATGCACAGCAAAGCACTGCATGACAGAAACCTAATGCAAGAATGAACACAGACATAAACACAAATATGCAGACAGTGTGACAACAGTATTCTCAAACACACTGCTTTCACTCGGCTCCTTCAGTAAAGCTCCTTTTACAAAGTCACAGACAGACACATGCACTCTCTTCCGCCTTATTTTTAGGTCAATTACTCCTGTAGGCAAGTAGGCGGTGAGCAATGATGTGCAATGCAATGCTGTGAGTGTCCGGCTCGTTCAGACGCCAGCCCTGATCCTCCAGCCACCCGCGGTCATCTCCGACAGATCTCCTCATACATAAACACCCTCCTAAAGAACTTTTTAGTGCTACGTGTGTGTTTGTGTGAGCAACACGTACCTTTGGCTGTTATGGCAGGCTGTTCCCCCAGCAGAAGTTTGAGCCTCTTAGCATGGATCTTGCCTTGGTAATGAGACTGCGCTACCACCGCTGAAGTAAAGGACATGTTACACAGTGTACAGCACTTGTTCTTATCCACATCTCCCTCCTCATTCCCCTGCAACACATCAGACACATTTATCACGGTCAGAAGGTCAGACGGAGCAAGGGCACCCGGTTAAAAGAGGAAATCGAGAGCTTAGCACAATATTTCTCACAGCAGATTTTCTCCTCCTAAGCTCCCACCAATGCTTGAGGGTAAATGAGCTACAAATGTAGCAGAGTGAAGAATGAGAGCGAGAGTGGGGGAAATGTCTCGGCTTCTTTGGGATTGCTTATGTGGTTACTGGTGGGATGCAAATGGAGGTGATTTAACAGTAATGGGGCCAGTTTGATTGAACTATCACAGGCAGAAAGTGAGGCGATCACCCACTGCCTGCAATAAGATCCATTACATACTTTACATCAAATACAAGATGCGGAATCTATGGAGCCATTTCATGACTGAGTTCATCTTCCTTGTGATGCATTCATCAGTATATGCTTGGGATGAAGATCCAATAGAATTAAATTTTAGGGATGCAGTTTCTCGTCTATACCAAAAAGCCAACAATTCACGAACAGTATATGTGACCCTAATTTTCAGTCAGTCTAATTTTGAGCTACAGGCAAAAGAAGTGAAAAATGTCAGTTATGGTCGAAATTCGAATTTTCTGAGAGTAGTAGCCTACCTTTTCCTCTGCTTGCTAATGGTTGAGGAAAATTCGGATGTGTAACATTATATTTGATCCATGCATTACAGTAGGTCTTAATATAGATATATATTAAATATTATATATATATTAAATATTATATATATATATATATATATATATACAGTGGGT
>NW_015505374.1:338604-342575 GCF_001515645.1 Sinocyclocheilus grahami
GTATATATATATATATATATATATATATATTAAAGTTCTATGCAATAACGTCCACTAAAAAAAATACATATAAATACAAAAAAATACTAGAAATAAATCTAATTTTAAATGCTAATTATTCAATTGTTTGTGTTATTAAATATTAATTTATAGTTATTTAGCTGTTTTTTAAAAGAAATGCATTCAAACAGACCGATTAATTTGAGCAAATGTAACAGTAAAAGACGTAATGTTTATGTTTTAACATTTATAATGTTACAAAAGATTTCTATTCCAATAAATGCTGTTCTTATATAATAATAACAACATGTTTTGAGCAGCAAAATCGGCATTTAAGGATGATTTCGGAAGGATCATGTGGCATTGAAGACTCAGCTTTACCATCTCAAAAATAAATTACATTTTTTACATATTAAAATATATTTACAATTGTAATATTATTTTAAAATATTGCAGTTCACTGTATTTTTGATCAAGAATAAATAAAGCAAAGCTGTATTATCAGATGATAACCAGAATTCTGCCCTCTACAACACCCCTCACTGATATCCCAACTGCTACTGTACATTGGATTAACTTACTAAGGGCTTCAGCATCACCAAAACAGAAATAAGGTGACAAATCTGATGTGATGTCTTTCTTTCTTTTTTGTTAATTCAGCCAACTTTTCTTCCTTCCTTTCCCGAAAACAGTCATTTTGTTAAAATTCCACTGTGAAATGTTCTAGTCTTTGGCCTTGTTAGATGTTTCTTACAGGCATTGTAGCTGTTACCTGTAATTACAGGAAGATACTTTATATTGATAGTAATCAAAAACAATGGTTGCCCTACAGCTCAGGTTCCAGCTCTATGAATAAAACAAGGAGCTTATTTGCATAGATTTTCCAGCAATTTGCCACACAGAGCCCTGGACCATAGGAAGGGCAAACTGATATGACACATGTGAAGTGAAAACAGAATTAAGTTGCGTTCAGAGGCATTCTTACACAAGCATGCAAACACACAAACTCACTCTGTGTCTGTCTTCCTAAACTACTAGACTGCAATACTAACACCGCTGAAGTATGTTAAAAGATAGTTAGACAACAATGAGGTCAGAATTCCTGAGTATGTACAAGTATGTTCTATACATATGGAGATACGTTATCAGACATACTACATCAGCTATGTTGGTTTCGTCCATTGCATTGAAGCTATTTTGGTCTGCAGGTTGGCCTGCAAAAATCCATTGTTTTCTCTGTTTGTAAGTATCATGGAAGCCAAGCACCCTCAGTGTTAATGGAGGGAGCTGAACACACAGCACACACCAACACAGCACTTCTCCAAATGACCTTGCTCTATGCTTCGGTATATGCACTGTACATTCAATATATCCATTACCACATCACCTGCTCTGAAAAGAAGAAGCTCCCACACAAGTCCTCATATAGTGCATTCAGAATGCTGTGGTCTTTGTGTTACAGTGACATTCACTATGAAACAGGAAAATAAAATCACTGACAAGAGCAAAACAGAGTGACTCTCTATTAAAAGCTAATTTGATAAAGAACACAGGTGTTAATGACTGCCATCTGCAAAAGGGGAAGGTCACCATGTTGCAAATTTGCATTGGCTCGATAGCAGTTTAATTGTTAAATTACTGTGTATGGTTGTTTTGGACATGTATGATTTTGATATGCATAATGGTGCAAATTTGCACTGGCTGAGAGTATTTCAATCGTTAAAGTTGGTCATTTTGGACATAGTGAAAAAGTTTGACTTAAGTTATGATTTCAAATGATTAAAAGTACTGCTAAATGAAGTTTCTGTCACGGAAACACCTGCCTCACCAGCCGAATCAGCCTCCTACACCCGCTCACAATCACCTGATTACTGATCACGGACACCTGCACCCACTTACCACACCAGTCAAATACACACTCACCTCAGTCACTCGTCGGCTGGTCTCAAGGTTACAAGCTTCTCTGTATGGGTTCCTTGCCTCCCTATCACCCTATGAAGCCTCGGATTCCTCAGTTCTTGGCCGGAGGACCAAAGTGCCGACCCCAGATAAGACTGTGTTCTCTGCTTCCATTAATTCCTAAATTTGATTCTTTTCTGTTGGAAGCTACTCCTAAGTTCCTTTTAATAAACTCCCCGACTTACGTTAACCTGTCTGTTTGCCTCTTTGTCCCGGTTGTGAGAGATGACCAGCCCCTAAATTAAATGGATTACAACACGGACTCATGGATTCTCGGAGCACATCCTCACCGGAACCCTTACCCATCCGGACTGTCACCACCTCCCCACCTGCCTGTCCCATGGCCCGGCCAGCAAGCTTTTCGGGTGAGGCAGCCTTCTGCAGCGGGTTTTTGCTGCAATGTTCCCTCTACCTGGAGTTGTAACCACACCTGTATGTGACCGAGCGGGCCAAGGTGTCATTCATTATCTCGTTGCTGTCTGGAAGAGCCTTGCAGTGGGCCGAAGCCTTGTGGAATTCACAGGGCCCGTGGATTCACTCGCTGGATGACTTTGTGAAACACTTCCGGGAGGTATTCGGCCAATCGACCACGGAGGTCGCAGTGCATAAGGAGCTTTTTCAACTGCGGCAAGCCGAATTATCCATCCACGGGTATGTGCTTCGCTTCCCAGTACCTAACCGCATGCCATAGAGAATCGATACCCACTGCCGCTGCCTCACCCAGCCTCTCCGCTCCAGCACCAGAGCCCATGATCACGGATAGCTACCACCTATCGTCCACGGAACGATCTCGGAGACTCACCCATGGCCTATGTCTCTACTGTGGATCCAGTGAGCACCAGCTCCACACCTGTCCCATTCGTCCACCACGCCCAGCGGTGAGTACTATCCAGATCACTCCTGATGTGTCTTGCATGCCTCATATAAATGCTCTAATTTATCACACTGAATCCTTTCCAGTCAAAATCCTTGTGGACCACGGGGCGTCGGTTCCCCGCTGCAAAAATGCCACGCCCTACCAGATCACCACTGTCCAGGGAAAGCCGCTGGGCAAGGGGCTGGTGCGGCACCGCACGCCCGAGGTCATTCTACGGATTGGATGTTTCCACACCAAACGGATCTCTCTGCTCGTCCTGGGATGCCCCTGGCTCACCAAACATCAACCCACCATCGCCTGGAAGTCCGGAGAAATACTCAAGTGGAGTGTAAACAGGAGTGTCTCCAGGATCTGCCTATCCCGATCTCCGTCAGGAATGACCTCCCTGTCTGTTCCACCTCGGTGGAAAGCCCGGAGTCATCGCCTGTTGCTCCTCCTCCTCCCGAATATCAGGCGTTCCAGGACATGTTCAGCAAGCTCGCTGCCACTCACCTTCCACCTCACCGGCCATGGGACTGTGCCATTGACCTGCTGCCTGGGGCCCAATTACCCAAAGGACACGTCTATCCACTGACGATCCCGGAGAGAGCCGCTATGGAGGAGTACGTTCAGAAAGCCTTGCAACAGGGGTTCATCCGTCCGTCCACCTCACCCGCAGCGTCGAGCTTCTTCGTGGCCAAGAAAGATGGGGGGCTGAGACCTTGCATTGATTACCGGGCCCTCAATGACCAGACGGTGAAGTTCGCCTATCCCCTTCCTCTGGTCCCTGCAGCCTTGGAGGAGCTCCGCGGGGCCCGCGTCTTCAGCAAGCTGGATCTAATGACCACCTATAACCTTATCCGCATTCGCAGGGGTGACGAATGGAAAACTGCCTTTGTAATGCCCACCGGGCACTATGAGTACTGGGTCATGCCCTATGGGCTTTCCAACTCACCCTCCATATTCCAAAACTTCATGAATGAGATCTTCAGTGACATGCTCAACCGGTTCGTCCTCATCTACATAGACGACATACTCATTTACTCACCCACTCTCGAAGCACATCGTAACCATGTCACCCAAGTCCTCCAACGCCTCCACCAACACCACCTGTATCTCAAGGCAGAGAAATGTGAGTTTCACCAATCCACCGTTC
>NW_015505374.1:349061-380907 GCF_001515645.1 Sinocyclocheilus grahami
CACTCACCTCAGTCACTCGTCGGCTGATCTCAAGTTTACAAGCTTCCTTGTATGGGTTCCTGGCCTCCCTATCTGCCTGTCAAGCCTCGGATTCCTCAGTTCTTGGCCGGAGGACCAAAGTGCCGACCCCAGATAAGACTGTGTTCTCTGCTTCCATTAATTCCTAAATTTGATTCTTTTCTGTTGGAAGCTACTCCTAAGTTCCTTTTAATAAACTCCCCGACTTACGTTAACCTGTCTGTTTGCCTCTTTGTCCCGGTTGTGAGAGATGACCAGCCCCTAAATTAAATGGATTACAACACGGACTCATGGATTCTCGGAGCACATCCTCACCGGAACCCTTACCCATCCGGACTGTCACCACCTCCCCACCTGCCTGTCCCATGGCCCGGCCAGCAAGCTTTTCGGGTGAGGCAGCCTTCTGCAGCGGGTTTTTGCTGCAATGTTCCCTCTACCTGGAGTTGTAACCACACCTGTATGTGACCGAGCGGGCCAAGGTGTCATTCATTATCTCGTTGCTGTCTGGAAGAGCCTTGCAGTGGGCCGAAGCCTTGTGGAATTCACAGGGCCCGTGGATTCACTCGCTGGATGACTTTGTGAAACACTTCCGGGAGGTATTCGGCCAATCGACCACGGAGGTCACAGTGCATAAGGAGCTTTTTCAACTGCGGCAAGCCGAATTATCCATCCACGGGTATGTGCTTCGCTTCCCAGTACCTAACCGCATGCCATAGAGAATCGATACCCACTGCCGCTGCCTCACCCAGCCTCTCTGCTCCAGCACCAGAGCCCATGATCACGGATAGCTACCACCTATCGTCCACGGAACGATCTTGGAGACTCACCCGTGGCCTATGTCTCTACTGTGGATCCAGTGAGCACCAGCTCCACACCTGTCCCATTCGTCCACCACGCCCAGCGGTGAGTACTATCCAGATCACTCCTGATGTGTCTTGCATGCCTCATATAAATGCTCTAATTTATCACACTGAATCCTTTCCAGTCAAAATCCTTTTGGACCACGGGGCGTCGGTTCCCCGCTGCAAAAATGCCACGCCCTACCAGATCACCACTGTCCAGGGAAAGCCGCTGGGCAAGGGGCTGGTGCGGCACCGCACGCCCGAGGTCATTCTACGGATTGGATGTTTCCACACCAAACGGATCTCTCTGCTCGTCCTGGGATGCCCCTGGCTCACCAAACATCAACCCACCATCGCCTGGAAGTCCGGAGAAATACTCAAGTGGAGTGTAAACAGGAGTGTCTCCAGGATCTGCCTATCCTGATCTCCGTCAGGAATGACCTCCCTGTCTGTTCCACCTCGGTGGAAAGCCCGGAGTCATCGCCATCACATCTGGCTCACCAAACATCAACCCACCATCGCCTGGAAGTCCGGAGAAATACTCAAGTGGAGTGTAAACAGGAGTGTCTCCAGGATCTGCCTATCCCGATCTCCGTCAGGAATGACCTCCCTGTCTGTTCCACCTCGGTGGAAAGCCCGGAGTCATCGCCTGTTGGGGAAATCGGAAGTTGCTAGCCATCAAGCTCGTTCTGGAGGAGTGGCGGCATTGGTTGGAGGGTGCCAAGCATCCATTTGAGGTGATCACCGACCACAAGAACTTACAATACCTCCGAGAGGCCAAACGTCTTAACCCAAGGCAGGCCCACTGGGCTCTGTTCTTTACCCGCTTCCACTTTGTGGTCACTTATCGTCCAGGGACTAAGAATGTCCGAGCGGACGCGCTTTCCCGCGGATTTTGACGGATTCACGACCATCCTAGTAGTCGTCGACCGGTTCTTCAAATCCTGCAAATTAATTCCCCTGCATGGATTACCTACCGCCCTGGAAACCGCTGAAGCCCTCTTCCAGCACGTATTCCGGAACTTCGGTCTCCCAGAAGACATGAGCCTTGCAACAGGGGTTCATCTGCCCATCCACCTCACCCGCAGCATCGAGCTTCTTCTTCGTTGGCAAGAAGGATGGGGGTCTGAGACCTTGCATCGATTACCGGGCCCTCAATGACCAGATGATGAAGTTCGCCTATCCCCTTCCTCTGGTCCCTGCAGCCTTGGAGGAGCTCCGCGGGGCCCGCGTCTTCAGCAAGCTGGATCTAAGGAGCACCTATAACCTCATCCGCATTCGCAGGGGTGACGAATGGAAAACTGCCTTTGTAATGCCCACCGGGCACTATGAGTACTGGGTCATGCCCTATGGGCTTTCCAACTCACCCTCCATATTCCAAAACTTCATGAATGAGATCTTCAGTGACATGCTCAACCGGTTCGTCCTCATCTACATAGACGACATACTCATTTACTCACCCACTCTCGAAGCACATCGTAACCATGTCACCCAAGTCCTCCAACGCCTCCACCTGTTTCCTTGGACCGAGGAACACTCGGAAGTCCCAGCGGTAGATCACTGGTTCCATGAGAGCGAGAGGGTATGGGACTCGGCGCATATCCATCTCCAGTGGGCCGTCCGGAGGCACCATGCCAATGCAGACACTCATCGGTCCGACAATCCCAGGGGACCAAGTCTGGTTATCCACCCAGGACATCCGCCTCCGGCGGCCCAGCAGGAAGCTGAGTCCCCGGTACATAGGTCCTACTCTCGAAGCACATCGTAACCATGTCACCCAAGTCCTCCAACGCCTCCACCAACACCACCTGTATCTCAAGGCAGAGAAATGTGAGTTTCACCAATCCACCGTTCACTCCTGGGCTACATCTTCACCCCTGCAGGGGTGCAAATGGACCAGAGGAAGGTGGATGCCGTTCGGAACTGGCCCCAACCGACTACCATCAAGGAGATGCAGAGATTCCTGGGGTTTGCAAATTTTTATCGCTCACTTCAGCCAGTTGGCGACACCACTTATCTCTCTCCTCTGTCGGAAGACCAAGCTCCTCACCTGGACCCCGGAGGCACACCAGGCCTTCAGTCAGCTCAAGTCAGCTCCAAATCACACCTGCTTGGAAGTTTAGCTGGATCAGGTGTGTTTGGTTGGAGCTAAACTGTGCAGAGCTGTGGCCCTCCAGGAACTGAGTTTGAGCTTTAGGCCATGCGGACTAATTTTAACTAACAGCCAAATGGCTACTTACTTTGGTATTAAAGGCATTTTGATGTGTAGGCTAATCAATTCCCAATGAAGTGTTGAACTATATAATTTTCATATTGACTGTCCTTATTCACTTGGAAATACATTAGATTATGGAAGTGAAATGTGCCATGTGAAAACATCAACACCCATAATGCACTGCGCTTAATCTGACTGTCTGTGAGCAGGGATACAAAAATGCAGAAGTGAAATCTGTAATTCCCACAACATCCCTGGAGCTGTCAAAAGTCCACCAGGTGACGTATTTTACATCATCTGGCAAATTGTACTGACAAATAACATGCAAAAATAATAAACAACAATGTTCATTTACTTATATTACTGACACTCTAACTGGATTTCCATGAACGTATGTCAGAGACTGTATTAAAAACATGCAGCTCAAACTGAGTTAATTTGAAAGCTAAACTGAAATTAGTTTGTCTCTTATTTTAGTGCTTCATTTGTGCAGTAGTCCAGCATTTTGCATATCTCTGCTGTATCGTATAAAGTCAATTCAAAGTGACAAATGACTGCCTACTGCCCAACTAAGCAGAGACAGAACTGTTAAGAGTCTGACAGGGTTCATCAGGGCTGTGATGGAATAATCAGGAGGCTGATAACCATCTGATTGGAACAGCAGAACCAGCCTGGGGAAAAGAGATGCTGAATTTGTAATTGCTGTTCAAATACCAAGAAGAGAGAAGGAGATATGACTGTATACAGGAGATCAGCGAGTCTCAAATGGAAAGATAAAGTGCATTCTTTTATGTATGTACAAACTCTGTTATTTTATGTAAGAAAATAACTATAATATACTAATAAAATTGTAAGAATATCAAACTGCCAGTAAATTCATGACAAAAATATAACAACTGTATGTAACAAATGCTATATACAAATAAATAAAACTAAAAAGTAGATTAAAATAATATATCAACTGTATATAATGTAACAAATGCACATATTATAAATACAAAAAAAACAAATGAAGAGTTAATTTGCAAAAACAGATAACTCCGTTTTTAACAATTTTCAAAAATCAAGTTTTTTCATTGTGCATTCCAATTAATCTCAATCAAACTGCAGTTGAGTTATTTTGATTAGGTTAAAAAATAACAAAAAAATTCAGCTAACTAACACCATAAAACACAATGAATACATAATAACATAATAAAAAACATGATTTTTGAAAATCTTTAAAAAACTTGAGTTATCTGCTTTTGCAAAATGCAGCTCAAACTGAGTTAATTTGAAAGCTAAACTGAAATTAGTTTGTCTCTTATTTTAGTGCTTCATTTGTGCAGTAGTCCAGCATTTTGCATATCTCTGCTGTATCGTATAAAGTCAATTCAAAGTGACAAATGACTGCCTACTGCCCAACTAAGCAGAGACAGAACTGTTAAGAGTCTGACAGGGTTCATCAGGGCTGTGATGGAATAATCAGGAGGCTGATAACCATCTGATTGGAACAGCAGAACCAGCCTGGGGAAAAGAGATGCTGAATTTGTAATTGCTGTTCAAATACCAAGAAGAGAGAAGGAGATATGACTGTATACAGGAGATCAGCGAGTCTCAAATGGAAAGATAAAGTGCATTCTTTTATGTATGTACAAACTCTGTTATTTTATGTAAGAAAATAACTATAATATACTAATAAAATTGTAAGAATATCAAACTGCCAGTAAATTCATGACAAAAATATAACAACTGTATGTAACAAATGCTATATACAAATAAATAAAACTAAAAAGTAGATTAAAATAATATATCAACTGTATATAATGTAACAAATGCACATATTATAAATACAAAAAAAACAAATGAAGAGTTAATTTGCAAAAACAGATAACTCCGTTTTTAACAATTTTCAAAAATCAAGTTTTTTCATTGTGCATTCCAATTAATCTCAATCAAACTGCAGTTGAGTTATTTTGATTAGGTTAAAAAATAACAAAAAATTCAGCTAACTAACACCATAAAACACAATGAATACATAATAACATAATAAAAAACATGATTTTTGAAAATCTTAAAAAAACTTGAGTTATCTGCTTTTGCAAATAAACGCTTCAAATATAACAAAAATATAAAACCGCCACAAATAATTTGGCTTGGGAGCAATAGTGTAATGCTGACAATGTCAAATTAAACACATGACAAAATACACACTATCACACACACTATTATTATGCATTTAACTTTCGCACCTTTTATCAAAAGTCATGCATTTTCTTTTTGTTAGGTTGTAGATCTGATACTTAAGCCTGTGCACTTATATACAGTATATACGATCATAAAGCAGAGTACATTTTTGTGAACAACGAAAGACCTCAATTCAGCACTCAGCACTGCGTCTGAGGCTTGCAGGCAGTAGTTGCTGGTGAAAGCGCTCTGGGGGCTTTGCAGAGATTGCTTTAGTGCAAAACCTTTTGAGACTTAATTCTGTTTACACCGTATATATGGTTGCTGTGCAGCATGGCTATTGCTTTGTGGATTCAGAATGCTCAAAACCAAATGTTGCAAGCACAATGTGCTTTTAACTGGAGTTAAATGATGGATTACTCACTTATATTTCTTACTGTTTACTACTACTTACCAGCAAGAATGGAAGAGTGTCCACTTTGAGAAAAAAACACAATGATAGAGAAAAAAAAGGTCAGAGAACCCATGACTCAGTCTGGTCTGCGTCTCCATGAGAACAAAATGCTATGCCAACCATAGCAAGCACAGTGCTGTCAGTTCACATCGTATCAGTCAGGTTCTAATGCATACTTCAAAACCATCCCCATATTTGAGGCCCTTATCTTGTAAGCCATAGTGTAAATATATTTAATTCTTACAGCTTCATTCCTTAATCAGTAGGCAGTACTTATTAACACTGGAAATAGACATTAGATCTTAGCTTTTGAAGACATGCAATATCTATATTAAGGCTATAATTGTTTTTGCCAGACAATTTAAAATCCGCATTACCCACATAAGCGTCTCAGCACTGATTCTGACAAAGCGAAATACCATGTCATAAGAAAAGTGATGGACAGGTTTCAATTTTCATTCACATGTCATGTGTAAGCTCAGCAGTACATTAGTATCTGCTTTTTAAGTCTGATGTTTCATGTCACCGTTTCTGGGACTAAGCGCTCCATCAGACCCCAAAAGCAAACAACAAATGTTGCTAATATACACTCACTTTCTGCTGCAGTACTGAAAAATTATGATTCTAATCTTTATCTTCATAGAGAAATCTCAGATGGCCAGACAGGCAGTGATTTCTCTTTTCTAAATCCTTAAAATATTGTAGAAATATAAACACTTTGAGCTAGAGGTCGACCGATTGATCGGGCGGCCAATTAATCGGGCCGATTTTTGGCATTTTTTAATTAATCAGCATCGGCCGATTGTGCTGCAAATTAGGCCGATTTATAGGCAGGCGCATCTGCGGGCAGCTAAGTGTTGTTGTGGAATGCCGTTCCCTGGCTGCGTGCGTGAGTAGCTCACACTCTGCAGCAACGCCTCGTTCCCACACAGTTTCAGCTAATGATGGCTGGGCAAAATAGAAAATTCGAAAGCGTAATTACGTTGTACCCCACTAAAATTGACGTCGGAAAGTTATCATATTTATAAGTCATTTGCATGTAAAAGTAAAAACACGTACAATTCAGAAGAAACTTCTGGGCTGGCTAAAACGTGCACGATAACTTTGCTCATGAAATGTGTCGTGGCCAGTGCACTCTTACGCGGCCTGTGTAACATGTGTGAACTCTTTTATTTTTGTTTTCACTTATGTTATGGCCATTTGACTTATAGCGGTGTCCAGTGTTTCCCATACATTGAGTTATTTGGGGCGGCTCGTCACAATATCAAAACTGAGCGCCACAAATACATTTTCCAAAAGGCTTATACTTCATTGAATAAAGTGAGCATTGCACATTTCAAAATTAAAATGCAGAGCATGTATTTTTAAATGAATGTATCTTTGAAAAGAACCGACCGTCTTCAGAAAAGCTTCGATTTCATTTCGTCTTTCCTGTAATGCCTGATAAAGTAGCATTTGTGAGCACAGCGCTTACTTGATTACAGCCGTTACTGGGGAAACCGCTATATCTCCCGCTCAAACAGCGCCTCCTGCTGGCAGAGAATCAATTTGCATTTGCAAGTCTGTTGGAAACACTGGAGTCTGTCAGCAAACATAAACAAAAGCATCCTTCAGAACTGTTTTGAGAAGGTGCTTAAGTTTTGAGCCATGTATTATTATTATGAATTAGGCTACTACTACTACTATTAGTAGTAGTCCTAGACGGCCATCGGGACAAGACCACGGAACCAGATGAGTCCTCTGCACAATCTGACTTTGCTGCAGCATGGATCAACCTGCTGGTTCGTCTGACCGGAGGAGAACTGGCCCCTCGACTGAGCCTGGTTTCTCCCAAGGTTTTTTTTTTCCATTCTGTCACCGATGGAGTTTTGGTTCCTTGTCACTCTGGCTTGCTTAGTTGGGGACACTTAATTTCCAGCAATATCGTCGACTTGATTGCACAGATACTATTTAATCTGAACTGAGCTGGAAGATGACTTCACTGAATTCAATGATGAACTGCCTTTAACTGAAAATTGAGTGATTACTATTGTCCTTTTACATTATTGACACACTATTTTCCCATTTAATACTGTAAAGCTGCTTTGACACAATCTGTATTGTTAAAAGCGCTATATAAAAAAAGGTGACTTGACTTGACTATTACCATCTTGTACCCTGCAATAATCACTCTCTTCTATGAGATGAAGGTGGAAAAAAGAAAAGAAAATCGGCCAAAAAAATCGGCATCATATATCGGCCATCGGCTGCCCTGATTTCTAAATATCGGCATCAGCATCGGCCAGAGAAAAACCCATATCGGTCTACCTCTACTTTGAGCCCAGAGACTATAATGTTCAACTCTAGTTTTAAAAGCTTAGCTTAAAGTTGTTCTATAAATGAACAATACTCATAAACGCCTCTTGAGATAGTATTCTTATTTGAAATAAGAGTAGAGGCTTGGACCCAGAAACAGTATTCCATATCATGACTTAACAAGCAGATAGAGCAGCATTTCTCAAAATAAAATGGCCTGTGGTCTGCAGAAAATTCCTCGACTGTCAAAAAAAATAAATAAATCTTGCCTAAAACTATGGCAGGTGATAAAGAGTCAAATCAGCAACAGTGTTGATATTGTTAACAAAAACTATTAATATCTTTTTTGTTAACTTAAAATAAAATATAGCTAAATAGATACATTAAGTAAAACAAAAACTTACAAAAAATACAAAAGTATTTAACAAAATTACTAAAATTATTTAAAAAAAAATATTAAAAAGAAAACTGAAAAAATATAATATATAAATACAATAATATATAAATAATATTAATAAAATAACACTTATCAGCAATAATAATACACAACCACTGACTGCACAACATTGACTAGGCAGCAAATGAGAACAGAGCAGGTTTAAAGGGGATATTGGATGAAATGTTCACTTTTTAAGGTTTTCTTTTTCTTTTTTTGTATTTAGTTCTGGTGAGTCTGCCAGCTCCAAACAGCTGAAAAGAAGACACGCAGCCAGTTTTTTATGGGCTGTCTGAGTCTGAAACGTGTCATTCAGTGAGCTAGAGCTGTTTTTGACCAGGTAAAAAGGGTGTTGTTTTACACACAGACATTTTATGAAGACCCTAAAGAATCATACCAACTTGGAAAATAGGCATCCGATGTCCCCTTCAAACAAAGCTTCATCTATGCATGCATCCCATTACTTGTTCAGTGTTTTTATAGGTTTGCCATTTACATTGTGATTATTAATACACGTGGAACCCTGACAAAATGAGTTCTGCTGATATCCAAGAGAGAAGCGTAAACTGAAATGTAAATGTAAAGAGGAAACTGCTGTATCACTCTCAGGCTGTCTGGACATTCCACACACAGTCACTGATCTGTCATTAACTGAGTGAAACAAAGTCTAGAACAAAAGCTGAAGATCCAGGCTCGAGTTCCAGCTCACTTTCTTCTCTCTACTTTCGTTCTTGTCCTCCACACACGCTCCGTCTGCCCTGCTCTCCCCTGGAAACACGAGCCCCGGCAGGGGTTGATTTAATCACCGCTAATTAAATAGGAGTAAGTATCCGATGGGCTATTCGATCAGTGCAGAAGTTGTCCCAGGCCGCTAATTGTATCCTCCGCCACAGCCCTTGCATTGAGTTACAGTGTGCTGGAGACTTGGGGAGAGATTTTTAAAGTGTCCTTAGGGGACCATGTAGCTATTAGTAGCTGCTACAGACAGCTGATTTGTGTTAAGCAGATGGATGTGACCAGTGATCTCCTGTACGATCTGCTGCCACTTTATTAGGCGTTGAGAGAGCAGAGGACAGCTTGTTAGAACTTGGCTGCTTACTGACTCTTTAATGCAGGTGAATTTTAGTTATCCGCTGGTCAAGGGCCAGTTTGCCCTCATACAACCCTGTGCTCTGGGAAAGAATCTAAAGAAAATGCAGGCAGCACTTTGTGTGTAGCATTGACTGACAGGTACTGTACAGCTGGACTGGTTGACAATATAATGAAATTACTTACCTTTAATTATGAAGCACTCCCCTTAACATTTAAACTGTAGAAGGTGTAGTTTTGCAGTTTTTTAAAGAATGGTTTGGAAAAACAATTTTCACACAACATTGTTATTGAAGAAATCAAGAAAATCAGTATGTCTAAGCTTTTTACACTGAAGCAAAATTGCTGGCGCAAAACTTTCAGTTGTTTTTTTTTTCTTGCTGTGGAGCAAAAAACATTACAACAGCATTCACACAACAGTAGTCATGTAGAGTTCATTGATCTATAAATATCAGAAAGAGCAATGTAGTGGAAAAATAATTGCTTTCAGTTCCACTCTACTCCCTCGTTCCCACTGTAAAAAGTGCTGATTTTGACTGAACGCCTCCTGACTTGGTTTTTCTCTATCACGTTTAAAGGTTAATGACAGAGAAAAGGTAATCACAAAAATTCCTCATCTTGCACTATTTTTATATTGATTTTCAGAAGTACATTAACTGATTAGTGATAAGAGAGTGTAAGAGGATTAACTCAATATTTAAGTGGGAAAACCTACCCTAAACATTCTAATTTAATTAATTCAAACTAAAGACTTGAACAGTTCTCTCTCCCCACTAAAAAAAAAGTAACAAAATCAGTTAATATGACTTACATGCTATATTTTAGAGAGTGCCTGAATGAGGTGGTGAAAAACTAACTCTGGAGTGGCTCACTTGTGGTGAGAAAGGAATCTAACCAAGCTGTATCATAATTCATAATGGGAAATGCATAATGTAAAAAGCAATAATGTCTAATTCTGGAGGCGAGCACATTAATTATTGCAGTTCAAAACCAAAGAGTGTATAATATACAGTTAATAAACAGCCAATATGTTAGTCATATGTATGCTATCAGCAGCTAGTTAATAGTGAGAATTGGTCCTTAAAATACAGTGTTACCATATGTATAAGAAAGCGTAAAACATTGTTACAAAATTGGGATTTTATTCATTAAAAAGCCAACATTCTACAGGTCTGGAAGCACCCTAACTAGTCTCTTAAATGTAGCCACTTTTAATTTTGTTCTCTCTTTTTTCTTTCTGAAAAAATGCCAGTTTTGGCCTATCTGTACTCATTGACAAGACATGTCCATATTTCTGCATCTTCAGCGGGTAATGGCTTATTAATATTTGCTGTCCAACTTGCACAAAGTCTAGTTTGTCTGCAGAGACTATTTGAATGTCTGTTCATTGCTACTATCGATCTGATACAAGCTAAGTTTTAAAGTTCAGTCGAAGAACTCAAAAGCAGCACGCTAGTCTTTTGAAATCTGTCCACTGAAGGTGGTGGTTCCCTACACAATAATCGTATACTAATCACCTTCATTACTGCAATTCTCTGCCAGTGTCCTCACCTCAATAGCTTGTCTAATGATGTATACAATTACTGTGACCCTACAGAATATCAATAAAACCTATACAGCATTCAATATCATTTAATTCTAATCGTATCCCATAGCCGATGGCTACGATTTTGCATTCTCTGACTCTCGCATAAACATTTAGATGTGCATTTGGTCTCCTGCGGTGAGAGCTTTGTTGGTTTGTTTGGAAGCTGTCTAAAGAACATGTAACATCTGCAAAAACCACAGGCCTCATAGACTTTCTCTGCCCAGCCGAGAGCACAAAAAGGCTGATCCCAGCAACATTCACACATCCTTGTGTTTATGAACCCCTCTCGTTGTGTGAATAGCCCATCAAACATGGCAATAAAGCAGAAGCCTGCTTTATCCTACTGAGAGAAGCATACTATAATCTCAGCGAGACTCATCTCAGAAGATAGCTGAAGTTCAGAGTTGAGTTAGACTTTCTTGAACTTTCTTGTTTGTTTCTTGAATTTAATTGGCCTTCATTTAAAAACTGCTCCATTCATAAACCCAAGCTTGAACCCACATAAGATCTCCTATTAACTCAAAGTGACAATGCAGTACAAAACCAGATTTACATTACATTTCACACACGCCAAGCTGTTGTCTCCTTATGATGAAACACTGGACAGATGTACTACAACCCTTGAGTCACCACTACAATCATCCATAAATGGGGCACCGCAGTCACTTGGTCACACTATATTTTAAGGTCCAATTCTCGCTATTAACAAACCATTAACTACGAATTTTGCCTCAATAAACTACTAATTTGCTGCTTATTATCGTAAGGTAGTTGTTAGTTTAGGTATTGGGTAGGATTAGGGATGTAGAATACAGTATGGTCATGAATAATATGTGCTTTCTAAGTACTAATAAACAGCCAATATTTTAATAATAGGCATGCTAATAAACAAGTAGTTAATAGTTAGAATTAGTCCCTATACGAAAGTGTTACCAGTAACTCTAAGTACTCACCACGCTAACAAACGTACAGTAAAGAAGGTTTTCTACTCTGGATTTGCCAGAGCTCTTCCAGGAGTACTTGATTTTAGGGGAACTAGTTATGATTTCACTCATAACCACAATTAAATAATCCCAGCTATAAACAAATTAAAAACCATGCAATAAAAGAAACATAAGTTTCTGTCTAAATATGTTCCAGACAGGTGTCTTGACATGTCTTGCTTTTTTTTAGCATCTTTCGCAATGAACAATACATTTTCATTTCATTGTACTCCAACTACTTATTTTTAAATGCAAGAACGCATCCTACATGAACATCCCCTTAAAATAAAAAATACAAAATCTGCTAAATACCACCTAAATACTGTCATAGAGAAACTAAAGTGCACATTGAAATTCTACAGCACTCACTAATATGGCAGAAAATGTGATACATTAATAATAGCCAAACTGTCCACAGATGCAGGTTGCTTCTTTGTAATTAAAATTTATTTACTTTGATTTCAAAAGAAATTTGCATACACAAGTTCAATCTATTATATTAAATGTTTGCATTAAAGAAAGCATAAAATGAAGTGCTTTTTAATGGTTGGAGTTCATGAAGCATATTATTGTAAAAAAAAAAAAAAAAAAAGGTTGGCTGTGGAGAGCAACGACTAGAACTAGGTTTAGCACCCTGATCTTTAAAAAGAATGGTTCAGGGCAAGTCATTTATGAACACATTACAGAGGTGTCATTTGTAATAGTAATAAAAAAAGAATAGGATGAGATACTCACGTCATCTGTTCTGAGCTTCTTAGCTGGACATCCCCCATCTACTGGATGCAACATGTAATAAAGACGCACTTTGTTTGCATGTTTCCGGCTCTAAAAAAGAAGAATGGGGAGGGGGGAAAAATGTAAATAAGTGTTTATTATTTTTGTACACAATCAGATGATTCTGCAATCTGAATGTTAATATGATGTCATAAATCTGTACTTTTATTAACTTATATGTTTTTATATTTTATGGTTTGTCTAATCAAGTTTACAGTCCTGGGACAGACTAGAAAATGTAGTAATTGTGAAGAAAAAGTATTTAAAAAAATACCAAAGAAAGATGAGCTGGAGCAGTAACTGAGTGAAAAGTGAATGGCAGTGCCAGTCTCACGCACAGGCCAATAAATAATTACTGTGGTTGGCGTTAAGTGAGTGTGGAGCCACAAATCACAAACCCATCAATTACTTGGGTTTGACTGCACAGCTTTCAGAGAGTGGGCCAAATCAATTCACGGCTCAGTTTACCTGAAAATTATGTTGTTTGACAAGAGGGTAATTGAACTTCATCCTCAACAGAAAGGAAAGAGGCAAAGTATGGAAATGAAAGACAGAGAGTGGCACTGGAATAATCTGCATTGAAAGCCACTCATTTCCTCTTGAAGAAGTGAAAGATTTTCTGTCTGCTTTTCTTGGACTATCAAAAAAATAACACATGGACCTGGATGAAACAGACCTGACTGACTGCAGATGAATGTGGTTCAAAAATATGATCTGTCATCTTGTGTTTGAAGATTGCCTGAGAGAATCTTATTAGCCTGGTCCTCCTATTCCTCCCCTCAAGAGAGTAAATATGAAATGAGACAGAGAGAGATGGAAAGGGACAGATGGAACTCAAGATTTATTGAGAATGCTGCTGTTTCAGCACCTGAAATGTGTGCAAATATAAACATATTTCTCTTCAATCTTTTCAGAATCATATCTATCCATAATTTCTCAGTTTCCTATAACACCAGCATGCAATAAATATGCAAATTTGTCTGTATCTATTCTTGCCTGTCAGAGTGTAATAGTCAGGTGCTATCAATTGATTTTCTCTAAATAAATACTTTGCTTCCTTTGCTCCTGTTAACAAATGTTGGTTTTCACGAGATGCGCAACGCTGAACTCATTCGTCATCAGCCCGGAGCTGCTTCTGTGTACAACTGTTGGCGCAAGCTACATTAAAATGATTATTACGTTTTGAATATGGATATTTTTCTTAAAAAAACGCATCAGTTCACTACAGGATGCCTTTGTTCACCCCCCGGAGCCGTGTGAGACACTTTTTTTAATGGATGGGTGCTTTTTATTTAAAGGTGCCATAGAATGCAAAAATCACAGTTGTGTGGCCGCAGTGTGTGAAAACAACCAGCCTATAATGGTAAAAATCCACCCACTCATTGTTTTATAATCCCAATAAATCATAAACAGTCTCTCCACACTAGCAGTTCCAGATTTCTCACTACTATGACATCATACTCGGGGAAAGTCCCGCCCATTTGTGATGCTCTCTGCCCTATTAGCATATACACAGCCCTGAGTGAGAATCAGCAGTCCGCCATTACTGTTTTCTTGCTGTAGCTGCTGGAGATACAATGTCAGCGCCAAAGAGCCATTAAAAGTGTCGTGTGTTGGGATGCACCAAAGAACATAGGAGTCTCCATAAACTGCTGAGGACACGGTGGTTAAATTTCATTTTCGAAGGAAATGTCCCGGAAAAAAACTGAAAAGTCTTATACGTTTGTGCTAACATTTTACGCCGGACTGCCTCACAAACGAGGGTCAGTTCAGCGATGGAGTTGTGCAAAGATTGCTTCTGAAAGAGTGATCCATACCAACGCTTCATGCGCAAATGTCCAGACTCCAGACAAAGCATCACGTCATATTTAGTTTTCCAAAAGAGCTTATTGGCTCTCTGTAAGGATAATGTTGCTAAAGCTACCATTGTCTCTGCCTGTTTTCACTAATGCTGCCTTCACGTGCTACCAGAATGATCTTAATAGGAATGTGGTAGTTAAAAATTGCATTTGGAAGCAATGTGAGGTCAGTAACACGGCCACCACCAGTTAAACCGTAACACCGGTATGCCCGCGAGCATGACCTCTTGAAGCTCCGCACTCTTCTGAAAAGGGAGGCGGGAGCACCAGCTCAGTTTCATTTAAAAAGGACAAACACAAAAACAGCACATTTGGGCTCATACCCTAAAAGTGGCAATTTCAACAAGCTATAAAAAATTATCTGTCTATCTATTTTGAGATAAAACTTCACATACACACTCTGGGGATATCAGAGAACAATTTAAAATATTGTATCAATGCATTCTATGGCACCTTTAACTTCTTTTGGACTGATGCATAACACACCCGCTGAGTGGCATTAAACAGCTTGAAAGATCAAAGACACTTTTTAATATAACTCCGACTGGATTCGTCTGAAAGAAGAAAGTCATATACACCTAGGAAGACTTGAGACTTGATTTTTGGGTGAACTAACCCATTAAATAAGATACTTTGTTTATTTATATTACATATTTATATGAACTGTACTTTTTCATTTTTAAAAAATTGCATTTTTATAATTGTCAGGCCAATTAAATTCAATTAAATTCAAGTTTATTTGTATAGCGCTTTTCACGATACAAATCGTTGCAAAGCAACTTTACAGCAAATTAGGTTTCTACAATATTTAGTAGTAGCTTATCAGTGGTGACTGTCAGTTAATAAACATATGGCAGAAATGTACGGAAAAATCAATTAAAGACGTAATCAAACAGACGATGAACACTATTAACAGCAATTATTATATGATGCAATCAAACTTATAGCAAAATGTGGTAGTTCTGTATGTTGTTTCAGGGTTGGCATCATCTGAGGTCCTCTGAGGGGTTGGCATCATCTCTTCTCAGGTGTTCTGGATCCAGACAAGCATTGCAATGTAACATTTGCATAAATACATACTATACATGCATGTATGCGTGTGTATCATGTTTGAGATTAACTGAATTAACCCCAAAGAAATAATCAGATGTAATCACAATTAATTTGTTTAATTATAAATTTAAAAAAAACAGATGCTCCACAGCCACAATCCTCAGCAACAAACAGTGGGCTTATATTTGAATAAATGACACTTGTGGACTAATCTGACCTGAAGCTTACCATTAAGTACTGTATGGTGTATGGTGTGGTGATGGTGTGGTATGGTGATTACATGGAGGTAGACAAAACTAGTCTCAAAGGGTTAGGTAAACTCAGATTGGGGTTGAACTGTCACAGCAATAGATTTAGAGGGCCACAATTTAGCTCTAAGCACAAAAAGCCCATGATGTTCCAAACCTCACTGTTGTTTGGCCAGAGGAAAACATCGAGCTCTACTCATGGGTAAGCACAGGGGAAAAATAACTAGCAAATAAAGAAAGCTTTCAAAACTCATTACTGTAAAAGGACCCACACTCCACTGGTAAAGGACTGTTTACTGAGACATGTCTTCTTCAGGGTTTACTTTATATGAGTTAAAGAGTAGATGACCCTGTCAATACCGAGGGCAGTATTACTGAGTTTATTCACTTGAAACAGACTCAATTTTAACTATGACTATGAAATTTCATCTTTCTTCAAACATAGATGATGCTACAGTTTCTGATACTCTTGTTGCTAATTTACTTTTTTAAACATGTAGTGTAAGTAGGGCTTTTTAATAGATTCATCAAGGAAAAAGCAGACTCTGGCACTTTTAGATATAACAGCAGCATGTGTGCCATAAGGACGCACAAATTAAAACCAGTCAAAGACTGTTTGGTGGCACGAAGACAGTTCACTTCCATGCTGAGGCACATTTTAGAGGAACCCAGACGGCAACCGAGCACAGAGTTAAATTTTGTCTCGTAGCTTTTGAGTCTGACAACATAATTCGCAGAAAAAATTGTTTATAAGGAAAAGCCTACTTTATTCAACATATTAAATCCTGCTCATGCTGCGAGCTGCTCATATGTTGTTCTGGGGTTTGTCTATACTGGTTTACTGCATGGCTTTGGTAGAGTTTTGAATCCTAGAACTAACCAATGGGATAATGATTATGCACATTTATATAATAATACAGTTTAAAGGGATAGTTCACCAAAAAATTTTAATTCTGTCATTAATTACTCACCCTCATGTCGTTCCAAACCCATAAGACCTTCGTTCATCTTAGGAACAAAAATTAAGATATTTTTAATGATCTCTGAAAGCTATCTGACCTGGAGGAGAAGAATTGTTGACTAAAGT
This sequence comes from Sinocyclocheilus grahami, assembly GCF_001515645.1. Lineage (NCBI taxonomy): Eukaryota > Metazoa > Chordata > Actinopteri > Cypriniformes > Cyprinidae > Sinocyclocheilus > Sinocyclocheilus grahami. Next base: position 366,169 of record NW_015505374.1, read on the forward strand.
CGTTATTTAAAAAAAAAATTCATAAAATGTATTCTCGTAGCTTTGTAAAATTATGGTTGAACCACTGATGTCACATGGACAATTTTAATGATGTCCATACTATGTTTCTGGGTCTGGGAACATTTCAATTACATTGCTGTCTATGGAGAGTCAGAAAGCTCTCAGATTTCATCAAATCTGATATATTAATTTGTGTTCCGAAGATGAACGAATGTCTTACAGCAGTGTTTCTCAACCCTGGTCCTAGGTGCCCCCAAACACTGCACATTTTGTATGTCTCCCTTATCTGACACACCTATTTCAGGTCCTGGGGTTTCTTTTAATGAGCTAATGAGTTGAATCAGGTGTGTTTGATTAGGGAGACACACAAAATGTGCAGTGCTGGGGGGCGCTCGGGACCAGGGTTGAGAAACACTGTCATAAGCACTATTCGCACGGGATTAGTATTATCTGGGGACCTTGTGTGATTTAGAAATTACTCCCCCACATCTGAATTTCGTGTGGTGCATTCGCACGGGATAAGCGAAGCCTGTGATTTTACTTGAATTTACTGACTTGTCTCCCAGTTACCCGGATGTCAAGGCTTTGAGAGTCCCGTTCTATGGTCCAGATTGATTTAAAAAAAAATAAACTAATATAATTTTGTGCGCTGTCATTTACATTTCACCAGGTTAATATAATATCTCAAAACCTTTTCAGCTTTCTTTTTCTGCAAATTGTATGGTGTAGCGATATGATGACAGCACCCAAAATACTATCAAACACTCCAACGCAGCTCCATTCTTCGCGAAAGATGGATAAAAAGGCGCACAGCAAACAAAAACCTCAAAAAATGATATGAGACCCGCCAAATGCTGGCCGAATCACAGAGATGCCGATTCGCACGGTACTAATATTATCACAGGACCTCGGTGTTCGGCGAAATATGGTAGGACATTTGCGGGGGAATTTTTACTTTACAAATTACAGACATGGCCGATTCGCACGGGATTAAGATCACAGACAACCTCCGCAATTATTACAAATGACTGGAGGTCACCAGGTAATACTAATCCCATGCGAATAGGGCTTTACAGGTTTGGAGCTGTAATTAATGACATAATTTTCCTTTTTCCGTAAACTAACCCTTTAAGAAAAAAAAAATCTAATCAGCCACTCAAATAAAAATACCAATATATTTACACCTTCCAGCTCCACTTCTAATAGTATACCAAGATATTTAAAACATGTGTTAAGGTGCAAAAATCCAACAGATGGTGCTGAAAAATAAATTTTGTAGCTATACATTTTAATTAGTCATCTGTATCAAATAAACTAGGTTATCAACATGCCACAGATCCACTGCATATTCTATTCCAAGGCACTATATGCATCCTCACTATTTCGCCTCTGGTTGCTTAGTCACTAGAACATGTTCAGACCCAGTTTTGGAAGCAGGAATACTATCACAGAATGCCAGGAAACTGAGTGGGATTTCAGAATCATGCCAAAAACCTCCTTGCACAATTGTATCGACTATGTTGATGGAAGATTTGTAGACAAAATCACAGCACCTCTGTAGATAACAAAAAAGAAAAAAAAACTAGGACAGGCTGTTAGAGCTTCTTTTTGTCAATTATTTTTTGTCAATTATTTTGAAAACATTTCTAACAACCCTTAAAACATACTTTAACATGAGCACCTTTCAGCAAAGCATTAAAAAACTTGAGTTTTGTTATTATTAAAAGGATAAAATACAGAAAAACTGCTTCAAAATATGAACAGACAAAATGCCATTAGCATGAATACAAGACAAACCAAACAGAGATTATCTTAATATAGGGAGATGAGAGGGTCTGTATTACTTACTATTGGAGAAAGCGCAACGGCTAACTTGGATCATGTGTGCCGTAATAACCAATCACATTACAGCCTTGACGTCATTGAATTTCAGTCAGAGTTGTGCGACACTCATTCGCCGTTTACGGATATCATAGGAATGAATGGGAAGTGCCGTAAACTGAATCCCACCTGTCGCAAAAAATCAATGACTTCTCTTATAAAACAGCATTTGTTTTCATGGTAAACTCTAAAAATAGTTTAATCCAAAAGTATTGTTTAGTGTAAAACATGTTGCAGATTAGCAGATTGGCTGTCGATTCATTAAATGATAAGCCGTTTCCTCTAAAAAGCTGTTTATTCATCGTAGTGAAGCCTCTCCTCCATTGACATCCATTAAAAAAAACAGCCTCTGGTCTCCTTTCCCACGTACTGCCAGACCGGAAGCCATTTTCGGCTAATGGTTGTAGGCTTTTTCGGCTAATTGTTGCAGGCTTGCCTTCTAGTGGCTTTGAACCAAATACTTCTGTACTGGTAGTAAAAATACTGAACATTAAACAGAAAGACGTGAATGCATGGTGAATCTAAATGGGGACCAAAGTGTGAAAAAGTGAGTTCATTAGCAATCAGACTTTGTCTTGAGTATGGAAGACTTTCTTATAGACCCAAGGACTCTTCACATGATATGTTTTCATGTTTTTTTCTGACAGGCCCTCATCCATATTTCATCAGAGCTTCACAAGCATTTGTTCTGTCCATTAACACCATCTTCTTCCAATTTGTTTGCCGCTCCTCCCCACTTCTAAGAGCTAAAGAAAGTATCAGCAGAGACAATGAAGAATTATGCTACGGCTTCAGTTTTACCAGATAATCTGTAAAAATTCACTGAAACAAGATTTAAAACCATAAAATGCTTTCTTCAATAGATGTATTGTGCTTTGTGTCTTCAAGTGTTATGTTAAAGGGGTCATATGATGCGATTTCAAGTTTTCCTTTCTCTTTGGAGTGTTACAAGCTGTTCGTGAATAGATAAGATCCCTAAAGTTGCAAAAACTAAAGTCTCAAACCCAAAGAGATATTCTTTATTAAAATTAAGACTCGTCCACACCCTCCTAAAACGCCTCGTTTAAACACGCTCCCACATGTCTACGTCAATGTGTGGGAAGATTTGCATAACACCGCCCAAATGTTCACGCAAAGAAAGAAGGTGTAACTTTATTGTTGCTGCCACCACCGCCACCATGTTGTGAAGACGCTGTGTGTTTCGTTGCGAAAGCGAAAATACTTAGTTTGGCCTTCTGTTACGTTCCTCGTATGTTTTCTTTTTTTCTTTTGTTGTTTCTGCTCTAAATTCTTAGGTTTTGTTTATTGGCTGCTCGGTTCATCAGTTGACCAATCAGGATGGACCTACCCGTTTAAAAGGCGGCCGGGCTTCGTGTGCTGCTGTCAGTCGTCCCGCTTTCCAGTCGGTGGGCGACTGTCCATTTTTGCCAGCCGCGCTCATTTCTTTCTTTGACTGTTTGAGGTGTGTTTATTAGTTATTTTGAATTGTTCAGTTGACTGACTTACTCGTTAGTTTATTGAGGCTTTCTGGTCCTGTGGTTAGGTTTGCTAAACCTGTGTCATTGTTCGCTAGAACTTAGAAACACCTGTTGCTGAATGATTAGTACCTTAGTTGCTGGTTTGACATGTGGTGCCAAGTTACCCCTGTGATCAGTTAACGTAGACCAATGTGTTTTTGTTAAGTGAGTCCTGTTAGAATGATTTCGGGAAAAGGAGGTAGGTAAGTTTTTGCATTTAAATTTAGTTCTTTTCTTGTTAGTTTTAGTTAGGGAGTGACTGCCACCTATGTATTTTGTTATTAATTAGGGTAGTTTACGTTGGGCGTCGGATACGCTGAAGTTTGCGGTTTTATTTCTACATTTTCTGTTTGATAGTTAGATTAGTTGGGTTCAGTTGTCGGGGTTGGTTTGCTTTTGATTATTTCTTTGTTTTGGCGTCACTCAGTTTTCTCCTTTTTGCGATAGAAAAGCGGAGCTTTCCAACTTCAGTAACATGTTATGGTAATACAGCTGTGAAATTACAAACAAAAAATACACATTCTGAGACATGAATTGAAATGAATTGTGAATTTTATTAACATTAAATCGTCCTCCTCTCATTTTCACCTCAACATTTTGGGGAAGCCGCTCTGACAATGAATCAACAGAAAAACATTTATGGTGCAATTATGCTTTCTGGAGTTTGTGCAAGAAAAGTTATATATTGCCTTTAATACAATTGAGTGCTGGATGCAGTCAACACAACACTGGACAATGTAACTGCGTAGCCTTTGAAAAACGCAATAAAACTCTAAATAAAATGATCTAGACTGTTGGCTTGGCAAACATTATTTAACTGCCTTTGTTCTTAACTATGAAAGAAAGAAAAAAGTCAAATCAGCTGGCAATGGATTCATTATTTTGTAACTGTACAATATGAGCTACTAAGAAATGCAATTACTGGTGCCTTTTTCATATGAAAAGCAAATTTCATGTTGCATTTGAAAGAGACGCTGGGATGAGAATCACGTTGATTGGTTGGCCTGATGCATCCCAGTTTTATTCTAACTTGTTTTAATTAGCACTATCTTAAGAAGCGTCTTACAGAGAAATTATTTAATCTCTTTATACGACTCTAACGGCTGTTAGGCCAACAAGAACATCCCGATTTAGCCAACTGTACAGGAGCTAATTGAGGAATCCCAATTTAGAGCCATATTTAAAGACATTACTGATCCTCACTTAGATAATAACAGAGTAGACGTGTTTAAAATAGCTGTGCTGAATCAAAGTCAGACCTCTCACAGCTCAGCGACAAGTTTAGCTGCTCACAATACAAGATTCGCATGTGTAAGGCAGCCTATATCCTATAGCACAAGGCCATTTAACCGGACATTTTGCCCGACTGATTTATTTGTTTGTTTTTGATCACACTTACTCTACTTTTGTGGAAGCTGATTTCCACCAGAATGAAACATGACAAAAAGTTTAAAATAAGAAAATAAAGTCACACTGCAAGATATCAAGTCACGATTTGGGTCACTATTACAATATTTTTGTATACTTTGCTGCAGAAGGAGGCTTACGTTACTCTACTTTTGTGGAAGCTGATTTCCACCAGAATGAAACATGACAAAAAGTTTAAAATAAGAAATAAAGTCACACTGCAAGATATCAAGTCACGATTTGGGTCACTATTACAATATTTTTGTATACTTTGCTGCAGAAGGAGGCTTACAGGCTTATTTATACATTCATAATTAATATATATAGTACTACTCAAAGTTTTAGGGTTGGTAAGATATTTTTATGTTTTTGAAAGATGTCTCTTTATGCTGACCAAGTCTGCATTTGATTGAAAATACAGTAAAAACTGTAGCATTTAAAAAGTATTATAATAAATATGTATTATTTCAAATTTAAAATAACTGTTTTCTGTTTTAATATTTTTTTAAATGCCATATTTTCCTGTGACGGCAAAGCTGAATTTTCAGCAGTCATTACTCCAGTCTTCAGTTTCGAATGGACACATTTTGAGTCTGATTTAAAAGATCACACAAAATTCTGAAACATACAAAAAAAAAATTGCCAGTCAATGTCAATGATTCACTTTTTCCCCTATTTTCTGTCCTAATTTTACAGGACAATTAACATTAATTCTAAATGTATTAAACATGGTAAAATGTGTTAAAAATAAATTAGGTTAAACATTGATATTTCATGACAATTTGCACAGGTCTAATTTTGTGTCAGGCTGGAGGAAAGAATCAATCAACTTCCAAGCAATACATTATGCGCATTATAGTTACATGAAACAAGAAAAGTTCACCTGTGATTATTGTCCTTTAGTCCTTAGTGTAAGAGTCCTTAGAATAAGGAGTCTCATTAGAAACAAACTCGCATGGACCATTCCAATCTTGTAGAGGAGGATCCAGGACAATGAGAGGGCGGTTTGTCCTTGAACACTGATAATATCGAGTGTAAATAAAAGCCTGCAGTCTTCGTGCTCTCCGCTATGCTGCTCATACATATGTAAGATTAGAGAACTGTGATTGGAATTGCATGGACAAAACACATAAGCCAAGGTCACACAAGCAGATAGAAAGTGAGTGGGACAACAAAAAGAAATCAAATAGCATAGCACACCAGAGAGATTACACTCAGTAGGAGACACAGGCCACAGACCTCGCTTACTGCTTAAAAACACCAGATAACTTCTGTTTGCTTTTGGTACTGCATTCCTGATGTCAGTAACGGAAATGTAGAAAAGCAAGTCACCTTGAAGCATGGTGTTAGCAATCATAACAGCACAGCAATATGCTTGGATTTAACATTAAAGGGTTAATTCACACCAAAATTCTGTCATTAATTACTCACCCTCATGTCGTTCCAAACTCGTACGTTTCATCCGTTCATCTTCGGAACACAAATTAAGATATTTTTGATACATTTTGATGAAAAAGGTAATTATTTTTGTCTTCTTTGCACACAAAAAGTATTCTCGTAATTTTGTAAAATTACGGTTGAATCACTGATGTCACATAAATTATTTTAGCGATGTCCTTGCCACGTTTCTGGATCTTGATCATGTAAGGATCCTTGCTGTCTATGGAGGATCAGAGAGCTCTTGGCAAGCATCAAAAATATCTTAATTTGTGTTCTGAAGATGAACGAAGGTCTTACAGGTTTGGAACGACATGAGGGTGAGTTATTAATGACAGAATTTAAATTTTTGGGTGAGCTATCCCTTTAAAAATGTTTTGCTTGGAGCTCAACAATAACATTTATCACACCTGTACTTGTGATAGTCTCACAGTCTTACATGAAAAGGTATGGAATAACCTTGAACACATAAATAGAGTGCTTTGAGGACCATAAAATGAAACCCAACGCTGGAAGTGCTATTCCTGTCCATGATTGTCTTTCTGCATTATTAATGTACTTTTTAATACAGCTGCTGTTAAACTGTTCAGTTCAAATGCCTGGATTTTATCTCTCTCTCTCTCTCTCTCTCCTCCAATCTGTCTTTGACTCTCTTTCTCTTAGTCTTTGATGTTTCAGGAGTGAGGATTAAAAGCTCATTGCAGAGAAAAAATTGTGCCCTCAGCATAATTTCTAAAACCATGACCTGAGCGCTAAAGCCTCTGTAGATGTTACAGCTTCTACAGTTCAGATCCCTTCCCAATAAAATGAGCTTCGGGGCATTTTCAATGCAAACACAAATTATTTTGTTTTTAAATTAAATCGAATGCCAAAATTGTTACAAAGCCCCTCATTAGTTCAAGAAATCACACTGGAAGTTTCTTCTGAATGCCAGACAGGATTGAGTAGACTATGTTAGGATTCCAAATACAGAATTTAGTAAATGTAAATAAAATGAAAGTTTTTGTGATTTGTATTAAGTTTTAGTTTATTGATTACCATTAGAGTGTACCTGAGACCCTTTATGTTCACGGTTTATTATTATAAATGCTGTTACTCCATTCATGATGCAGTCTGTTTTTTTTTTCTTTTCAAACATACTTTCTCTTTTGCTGCTGCTAAATAATTGAGCATCACGGGTGATAAGCTGCAAATAGTCCACTTCTTTTGTATATACCATAGCATACCATACCAAGAAAATGCTTAATTAATAAGACAGACATGTGACTCTCTAAAGTGAGGGTTCAATCTAAAGTGAAATCTGAACTTTAATCACTAATGTTTTCTATGATCGACAGTCTGTTGATATTTGAGCTCACATCTGATACACTTTGGAGTTTGTCTGAGGTGAGACAGAGCACGAGAGACAAAAACTCTCTTCCACAAATATGGGTCTCCTCTCCACAAAAAAGTATGTTTACATTAGGAGCATGACAGCATTTTTAATTTAATGCCTGTGGAGGTTTGCAAAATTTAAGCAAAAATCATAAAAAAGATTTGAGCTTTTTAGCAGCTTTTAGTAATTTACCCAGCAGCCTCAGATGCACCAGATAGCCTTTTTCCACTGAAAAGACTAAATTAGTGATGCAGCCAAAAACTGAAGACAAAAATAACATTTTTGGGCCATTTAACTGTTCAGGGTGATTATTAACCAGTCATGTCATTTCAGCAATGAGCCACCTTTCAATATTTCAGCCAAACAAAGCACACACATTGCTCTTGCCTCACTTTTGGTCATGATGAAGTATATCCACATGCTGACAGGTTTACTTGTTGTAGCTTATCCACATTTGGTGCAGATGACAGCCAAAAACACAGTTTCTGGTTTCTGTCAATGATTAGCCCTCCAAAAATACTTCAGCCAAATCAAAAACCTTTTTTTTTTCAGCTGAATATTTTCAGTTGCATCACTAACTGAAGCACTGAGTTCTTGTGCCAGAGCTCGGCTTGATATGACAGTCAGAAGTTAGGATTCAATGCAATCAATTGACATTTGCAAACTAAATCATTTCAGATGGACAAAAAAAATAAAGTGGTCATTTGTTCAAGACCAGCAGCTTTTAGGTATCCACAGGAAGCCAATTTTTCTGGTCCAGTACTGTCTACTATTGAAATGCATGGAATGGTTGCAGATTGGGCATTGGCAGGGGACAAAGAGGCTCAATATGCCTGCATCACTCAGTCCACATGGGACAATCCAGCCAGTAACACACTCGGTGCAGACAAACAAAACAAACCCAGAATTAATATTTTACACTGACCAGCACACAACCTTCTTCTTGTACTCCATGCCAGCCTGGGCAAATACATTATGTTCCCATCTGGGCCTGTTCAGGTTACAGCTCTGTTGACGAGTGGCCATATAACTCACTGTTCAGTGACCACAGGGAAACACTGTAATACAGCTATGCTGCTACAGTATTCCTCATAACACAGATCAGAGGACATGCACACAGAACCTCTTATGAGTAATCGTAGAAGATGTCTAGAAAGCAGGTTAGTAGCTATATTTATTGCTACAGTATATTTACTAGTTGTCACTGTGTCATTTAAGACACTTAACCTCTGATTGCTCCAGGGGGGTTGTCCCTATAATAGGGCTGGGAAAATAAATCGATGCATCGCGAATCGAGAAATGATTCAGCATCGATTCTAAGATTTTCCGAATGCATCGTGATACTTTCTTGAGTTGATTCTGACCTTAGTTTTTAACAGCAGCACGATTTAAGTGTAATGACCTTCCTTTGATTAATTCATCCAAACTTTGACAAATTCCGTGACATTCCGCGTTACACAGTAAATTCCGTTGACTGGATTCCGCAATTCCATCCGTGTTTTCGAGATGGTCCTCACTGCAGATCCATCCACAAGATCCAGTGGGCGGGGTTGGATCCAGATCCAACTCCTCCCACTTTACATATACCTAAACCTACCCGTCTCCACCCCCTGATCCCTAAACCCACCCATCTCCACCCCCTAGATGTGGATCCAACCCCGCCCCCTGGATCTTTGTTCTGCAGTGAGGGGCTACTGGTGTTTTCCGCTTCGCGGAAATCATAGGGCCATAGGCGTACCTCGTGGGAAGGTCCAAACCCCACCTCTGAGTCGCTGTCATCAGAATCCTGTGTGTTGCTAGATGTTGAGGGTCCTGAGGTGTGCACCAACCCATTTAGAGCATCTGTAATGAGCCGATTTCATGGCTTTGTTTTGATGAGGTTGACTTTGGAAAAAAACATGTTTTTTCGAAATTATCGTTTATTATGGGATTTTTTTCATTATTGATCATACATCGTAGAGGTCAAAATTATCATACAAATACGATAATTATCGTATGTCTGGCAACACTGGTGCGCATAAAAACTAGATTAGAGTGCCATCTTGATTTCATGGCTTTGTTTTGATGAGGTTGACTTTGGAAAAAAACATGTTTTTTTCGAAATTATCGTTTATTATGGGATTTTTTTCATTATTGATCATACATCGTAGAGGTCAAAATTATCATACAAATACGATAATTATCGTATGTCTGGCAACACTGGTGCGCATAAAAACTAGATTAGAGTGCCATCTGCTGTTAAAATCTAAGCTCAGAATCGATTCCAGAGGAATCGCGATGCATTCTGAAAATCACAGAATCGATCCACGAAACGATTCTGCATCGATTTATCGTCCCAGCCCTGCCCTATAAGTACTCTTTGGATAGTAACTTCTAAAATAGGAAACATCAAACAAACAAAAGGGCAGGGAGAGATTTGTACGTACAAGCAGACATGATGTAGACAGAAAGCAGGTCTCACCTCATAATGTGCCACTCTCTGTGAATCTGAGATGAGCTGAGCGCTGCACACTTTGCAGTAACTGTCTGTGAAAAGGCCTTGATCCACCTCTGTTGACTTCATCTAAAACAACAAAAAAAACATTATTATATTTCAGCACTTTATTATACACTTCCTTCACTAAACACTGTGAATTTGAAAATGACAGAAGTCGAAACCACTGCACGTACTGCACTGCTATTTTAGACATACTTTTGGGAAAAACAGTGTCATGAAAACATGTGTCACATGAATTATTCATGAAGACGTGGTTTCCTGTCACTTTAATTATTTCAGCATGCGTCACACATATTAAAACACCGAACCAGCATGAGGACATGACATGCACTCCCAGAACGGCTTATAAACAGACTGCAGGGGTTTTAGAGCAACAGATAAAACCTTCATATGACCTTCATGTGATGAAAAATAACAATGAACACATTTAAATGGCAATTCACTGCAAAACACAAAAATAAAATACATGTTCATAAAGTAAACTTTAAATACCATGTGCTTTGTGGATGATAAGTGAACAAGTCAAGGGCCTAAAATTCCCATATTAGTTATTTGATAGTTGCAGCCAGATACATGTGGAGGGAAAAAGTAATAAAGAGATAAAAGAACAGTAGGAAACATTTTGCAATATCTAGAAATGCTCTCAGATTATAAAATGTACTTTCTGCAAATGCTAAGCTTTACTTTACATTTTGAGCGATTTATTTGTGTGTGTCCTGGGTAATGAAGGAACTGATCACTTTGTAGTTGCCCTTTGCACTCTCTGCCTCATAGACCAATTAGAATGTCTTTATTACTGCCAATTACTAACAGCTGCACTGATGTGGAGACAAGATTAAAAGCCTACAGACTGTGTTTGAAAGCAGCTGCCATGCTGCACAATTGATTATTGATAGACAGCGGATTTGTATGAAGGCACTTCCTAAGGAAACTGGTCTCGGGCCAAAGAGAGGTGTAATACCTGGAGAGAGCTGTCTGTTAGCATCTCTATTCATCTTAACAGCACGTGTAGAAGGATACAGCATGCTTGCTGCCATCTTTGCTCAAGGGCACACATTTACGCTTACGTCTTCCCATGCACACAGGATGGTGGGATATATACCTATGCTGGCATTAAAAAATGACCAGGCAACAGTGAATACATTGGATTCAGACATGCTTTGATGCCTTTCGATCTCAATATACTGTCTGCAAAGGAAGCATTCTTTAGGTTGCGGACAAGCAACAGTTTGAAGAAAGTGCTGGTGGATTGAGCAGCTGGCATCTATGATGTGTTTCCCTAATTCTTTTTTTATATATATATATATTTTATCTTTTTGTTTTCTTTCTGTCTGCTTTATCACACAGACCCCTGCAAGAATGCAAACTATTTGTTTGAAACTTCTTGCTCGATAGTGTGATATCATGACACTTTTAAAGTTTTTTTGATGTTTTTGGTGTTGTACTTGAATGCTTAAAAATTCATTAGACCAGGAGCCTTGTGGTAAAATTTAGTTCCAACTGAATTTGTAATTTAACTGAACACCAAAACTTTGATTGGCTAGTTTGAGTGGTTTAAAGTCCCTGTAAGACAAGCCAGTTCACCTGATGGCTATTTTGGTAATGATTTCGGGCAGCTACTTTTTATGTAACCAATAGACATACAAAATACAGCTGCTTGATCTAATTGAAGTCGAGATAAACAGAAGTTGCAACAGCTCTTTTCTTCCATGTTGTGAGTGAAAGAAATGATCGAAAGAGTGAAAGAGTAAAAGATTTATCTATCAGTTGTTGATTAGATGGAGGCAGACATGAATGCAGTTGATTGTAAGAAAGGTACGGGGTTTAAGCAGACTAAATGAAAGTCCGCCATACTTTAGTCTTGTTTCACCAGAAGATCAAGGTATGATATTTTGATTAAAAATTACAGGGTTCAAAACAAATGTTTTAAAAAAATGGAAAATGCATGGATGAATCATTCACAATTAGATCAATAACATGCATTTTAAAAGATGGGTGAATTTTCATGCCAGCAGATTAAGACACTGGGATTTTCACATTTTGAGCATGGCCTGATTTGCAAATGCTAATTACTGCAACTTCTCGAAGACAGAATAAATAAACATACTCAGTAGTTTCCAAATAGAGTCGGTTTGTTACGCTAAATTCATGCATACATAGATATCACACCATTACCATATTCAAGCTATTCAAATAAAATTATTATAATCTTCCATTCAGTAGCTCAAATCTATCCCAGGCTGTTGCTAATCTAGATATTTTCTAAATCTTCATCAGATTTAGAGCTCAGGTAAATCTTCAATAGTGCTCAGTTGCGCTTTCTAATTTTTTATATTTCATATTCTGACACTCTGATCTCATACTTTGAGGGGCATGTGGAAAGTACTTTGTTGTTGTAAATTGTGATGCATCTGCAAAACCATACACCAAGGATACTGTGTGTGGTTTTTCAACTTCATTTTGTTTGTGGCCCATCGTCAGAGAAAAGGCAACCTTCTCCAACAAAGGACTGTAGACGTGCTGAATTCAGACAACAAGTTTGCACAGGCATTCCAGCAGCATAAGTTTGCAGAGATGAAGATAAAAAAACTATAAAAGATAACCAGAGCTGCTGCAGAATAGGGGAGAAATGGACAGGGAATGAAAAGAGAAGAAGTCGAAAGAGGGTGTGGGGAGAGGAGCTCACGCTCCCTCTCTGAGGAAACCGTGCATAAATTCAACAGAACAAAATAGGCAAAATACCATCACTGGAGCCCAAGCTTCATCGCTCTCATGAACACATACATACACACCGCACACATTTAAAAAACAGTTGCATTATTAATCAGTCTGAGGCCTGCTTAGAGCGAGGAATGGGGCTGACAGAGTTGAAGAGTTTTCCCCCTTACTTATTTGCCATGTGAATGTGATTAAAAGGCAAAATAATAAAAATGTACCCTATTTCCTTTCATAATAAAATGTCTCTGGCTTTAGTGTGCACAGTTTATCAGTGCGTGTTATTCAAAAGATTTTTTCATAATCTTTAATCAAAAACCTTCTTTGCCTCAGCTGCTGTCACACAACATGGACCACAGAACAAAATGCAAAAAGCACTATACAAATAAAAATAACTTGACTCGAACTCCGCTGCTGATAAAAACAAGAAAGTCTACAACAGATTTTCAGACTGCCAAGGACCTTCAAACTTGCACGGAAAGCTTTAATGGAAAGTTCAGATTTTACAACTCTTTCCAACATTAAACTATTTATTGAGCACCAAATCAATGAGTGCTGATTATAAGAATATTGGTAGCACTTTAGTATAGGGACTAGGGATGCACCGAAATGAAAATTCTTGGCCGAAGCCGAACAAAATGAAACACTGGGCCGAAGGCCGAATACCGAACACGGTTTTTCAAGTTTTTTCCCCCATTTTGACAATTTTTTCACCATTGCATAAATGAAATAGCTAAAATGTGATTTTTACTGTTTTGTCTTGCTTTTCAAAGAAAAAAATAATTTACAAAACAACAATTTAAAAATATTTACTTAAGACTGAATTTTTTTTAGCATTCTAGCAGACATTATACCAATATAACACAACTTAACTTAAAATTAATAAGTTAGTAAAATAATATTTTTTGGCCTTTTTTTAGACCCCCTTCTTGAATCAGGCATGTATTTTGACTTACAAATAAATGCAGCCTTGCTGAGCAGAAGATACTTATTTTAAAACATTAGAAAATATTATAGTTCCTAGTCTGAACATTATGTGTAAATGTTACAATAAATGTTTTAATAGAGCTGTTGTAATTATTATTTTCATTATTATTTTATTTTACAGAGCAACAGTAAAATTACAATAATAACATTTATTAATGTTGACGGAGTTCTTGCTTTTTCTCAACTTTTATTTTGGCAGAAACCCGCAGGAAGACCTCAGTGCTTCTTTTTGTTGACAAATAATTCTCATTACGAATTTGGGAAGACGTTTGTTGCACGTATCGCATTGTCACATGCCTTGTAAAAATTCATAAAAATGTTACTGAGCAGCTGACGAGTAACAGTTTCAGCCCAGATTTCCCTCGCGCTTTGGACTTTGAACCCTACCGCCGCGAGCTCGTGCAGCGCTGTTTGAACACATGCAATTCCTGTGTGTATTAGAAAACATAACATTCTGTAGTTTATTTAATTGTTTAAGGGCATTTCACAATTTTAATCATCATACAGTAACCAGCAACAACCACCCTTCCTCTTCTCATCGAAGACATGCGATGCAGTACTAAACAGTCTCTCGCTGTCGGTGCTTGTAATGATTTTTGCGTCTTTCTCGGACAGCTGTTTCCACACTGCCGTCATGTTTGCTGTAGTGTTGGGTCATTCTTGAACGATTCGTTCATTTTGAACGAATCTTTAATGTGACTCGGGAAGACCGAGTCGTCTCGGGGAGTGATTCGTTCAGTCGCGCATGAGCAACATCATATAGGTTCTGTACTGGAATTAGTCAAGTAGTTCACCTGTTTCGAGTCTTCGGGTTTTTCCGAGTCGTTTGTTCATCACTACACAGCCCCATAAGCTTTATCCAATGCAGACTGAGCCGGAAAGAGAATTGATTAGTTCATCTCTTGAGTCTTCGGGTTTTTCCG
>NW_015505374.1:380917-488213 GCF_001515645.1 Sinocyclocheilus grahami
TTCATTCATCACGTGACAGCCCCATAAGTTTAACCAATGCAGTCTGAGCTGGAAAGAGAATTGATTAGTTCATCTCTTGAGTCTTCGGGTTTGAGTCATTCATTCATCACGTGACAGCCCCATAAGCCCAAACCCGAAGACTTGTCAGATAAGAGGTGACGTGAGCTAATCATAGACTGAAGACCCAGGTAAACAATTAATTCATCTTTTCTGTTTCTTATAGCAGTTTTGTATTGTTTGTAGTGTGATCAACGTTTGTGTAAGTAGTAGACATATTTTAGGGAAGTAACACGTAACATTTTAATTATATTTTGCTAAAATGAACGAAATGAACGAAATGACTCGAAAAAAGATTCGTTCATTTTGCTGAACGAGACTCAAATGTCCGAGTCGGTAAAATTATCTGAACTTCCCATCACTAGTTTGCTGCATTAGCCTCTATTTGATAGCGTCACGTCATTGTTCGGTACAATTTATTCTGTCTTTTCGCTTATTCGGCCGAATAATTTCGGTTGCAGAGCATTCGGTGCATCCCTAATAGGGACCAATTCTCACTATTAACTAGTTGCTTATTAGCATGCCTATTATTAACATATTAGCTGTTTATTAGTACTTACAAAGCACATATTCTGCATTACGATATTCTACATCCCTAATCCTACCCAATACCTAAACGAGTTTGAGGCAAAAGTCGCAGTTAATGGTTTGTTAATGTCGAGAATTGCACTTTATTTCATACTTAAAATAAAGTGTGACCAGAACGTTATTAAAAAACATTATAACAACAATAATATATTTAATATACATTGCACAGTAGTGTACGTTTTATTACATTTTCCACTGAACTGTATTTGTTAATACTTTTCCATGTAGTCCAAAGCATCATCTAAACAAGACTATGCAAAGCCGAGTGAACAGATACCGTCCAATCACTCAAACTCCCAAGCCATACAAGACTGCATTGAGTCTAAGAAGACGAAATATAATTTGGAGAAATACTGCGCATGTGTGTCCAAAGTGAGGAGCATGCACGTGGGCTGCAGCAGGAAGTGCAGAGAGGGCAGTGCAGTGGGCGGCCCTGACAAATGTTCTGGCTGTCAAAGGTGTGCTGTAATCAGTGAGGGGAGGTACTGAGCTGGACGCCAGCTGCTTCAAGGTCTTCTACTGTCACTTCAGCTGAAGAAAGTCCAGACACAGCAAAAACACTTTCAGATCTCACTAACTCTTTAAAACTGCAGGAAATAACTGTCGCTCCGCTCATAATCTCCATTCCAGCTTGGTGCTTTGGATTCTTTGACCTCGACCCTAAGGCCAAAAAGTGATATTCAAAACAGCAGCACACTTATTCATGAGTATATTGCATTTGGCTATTTTTCTAGTGATTTAAAATAGGCTCAAAAGGATGCAACCAAACACAGCAGAATATTAACCAAATCAGTACGTTTCCAATCCCTGCTGCTGCTTTAACAGGCATGCAAACACATCAGTGCTGGTTGCTGAGTAATGTCCTCATGTCCTACTTGAGTTCATTAGCATTCTGAGGCAACACATCCCAATGCACAGAGAAAAGCAACTGGAATCACAGGGAGGATGTCTATGTGTCCTCTATATTAATAAGAAGAATTACCATAGGCAGCAGGTAGCCGTGGAAAAACAACTTTTATGGTTTTGTATTAGATTGTCCTAATGCAAAAAAAAAACAGAGTGAAATGAACAATGATATAGTTATCAATGAGTGTGCTGCAATCATACATTATGAGTACGAGACTGGATTTTAATGAACTGATGCATGAGGGGTCTTGAGCAGGATGATATTCATTAAATTACAGCAACTCCAAACTGTTAATTGTTTGTCAAAACTGACTGATTGTCAATTGGTTTTAACGCTATAATAATTTAATTGTTTGAATGACTATTAACAATATTGACTAACTATATACAGTATAGTATACATGCTACCATTGAAAAGTTTAGGGTTGGTAAAATGTTTAAAATCTTTTTTAAGGTTCTTATGCTCACAAAGGTTGTATTTATTTGATCAAAAATGCAGTAAAACAGTAATATTGTGAAATAATAAAATCACTGTTTTTTTTTAATATATATTTTAAAATGTAATTTATTTCTGTAATGGCACAGCTGAATTTTCAGCAGCCATTACTCCAATTCAGTGTCACATTATCCTTCAGAAATAATTGTAATATGCTGATTTGCTGCTCAATAAATATTTGCGAAAATAGTTGTGCTGCTTAATATTTTTGTGGAAATGTCTCTAATTGCACTTTACCTTAAAAAATTCTAATTAAAATAAAAAATAAAAATAGTGACCCCAAACGTTTGAAAACAAAATATATATATAAAATATATATATTCATACATATATATATATATATATATAGATATATATATATATATATATAGATATATATATATATATATATAGATATATATATATATATATATACATATATATATATATATGAAAATGTTTAAATATGAAATTTGTATGAATTTTTTAAATGTAATCAAATTTTCACCTAAATTATTACTTGTTTATACAAGCTTTTTTCTTTTCATCTAAACTCGATAACATTAGTTAAAAGATCAACTCTAAACAGAAGCATATTCAACTGAAAATTGGGACAAAATTAAGACAAAAGCTTATAGCAAAGTGTAAAGACAAAATATTCATGAAAGCACAGAGATAAAATGGGATGCACATCTCTCAGGAGTGTTACTGAACTCCAGTTTATCATGATCATTTCAAGAGCAGACAGAAACACAAGATCACTATAAAGCTGGATTTAAAAAAGTATAATATCAAAACCATGTTTTATATAACTTGGTGACACTTTGCAAAAGTTAAGTTCAGAATCAACATCCCTTAACTAGGTCTATAAGCAGCCAAAAGCAAACAAAACTTCAGGGTAAAAAACAAGATTTGTTCCCCTCTGCCTAAACAAAGTAACACATCCTGAGTAGCTCCTCATACTGCGTAAACAGGACTGACAGAAGAAGATATGTCTCAAGAAAATAAGATAAATAATGTAAAAGAAAGAAAAGAGAGCCTTGCACTGCTCAGCATCTGCCTGTTCTCATCTGCTAATCTTTCTAATGTTGTGTTGTATTCACACAGTTGTTTAGCCTCCCTGACAGGGCTTTGAAACTACCCTTGGAGTGCTTATGGATAATTCAGAACCTGTGTACAATATGTGCCAAGGTAAATAATGAGAGGAAAATGATGCTATTTGACTTCTCACCAACTCCACGAACAGCTTCATAAGCCAAATGCTGGGTGGGACGGGTCCACTCCTGACCCCCGATGGTTTACAAAATAAAGCGACAGAGGAGATTCTTTTACACAGCAGATGTTTCGATGCACAAGAACAAAGTATCTCTCTTTGCAAGACTCATGAATTTTGAATGCATCATGGACATGGGCTGTTATGTGGACATAGTACAAAATGCTTTTTCCACCATCCTACAGAAGACGACAGTGGTGTTATGTGTCCAGGGGATGGGGAAAACATCTGCTGTCATGTGCAGAGGAGCAGTGATAGAATTTACTGTAGCGTGATGAAGGGATGCGACCTGTTCCTGACAGCAGATAATACATTTGTCACGGTGGGTGATTATCATGGGGTAAATTAAGACGGCTTTATGTAATAATGTGGCCATGCTACAAAAACCCAGCATCTAACTAATTTAAATGCGGTGTTGGTTGGTGAGCTAGACCTGTTTGCAATTAACTTACAATTAGGGCTGCAACTAACGATTATTTTGATAATTGATTAGTTGGGGGAAAAAACACATTTTAGGAATTTTAGGAAATTTTGTTTAAATCAAAAAATGTTATTGTCATTTATTGGGCAAATAAACTTAAACAACTAAATAGTATTTATTCACATAACAATGGCCTCCTATGCCCTTCATAACAGCTTGCATTCTTGCTGGCATTGTTTGTACTTTTTGACTGTAATTGGGTATATGAAAAAAAACACTATAAAGCTCTCTGCCTTTCTTTCATAGATAACAGCAATAATTATATTATAGCATTATTATAGCCTACTACTGTTACTAAAGAGCTTACACATATTGGAGGACTAACCAATACAGAAAGCTAAAAAATGATTTTACTGTACTGTTAGTTTCGAGCAGCAGTGGCACAAACCATAATTTGTTAAAAACCTTACATAAATTTGTTTTAATAAATTTGTTAAGCATTGTATATAGTGAATATAGTTTAAATCTCTGCATTAAAAATTAAAATAATAATAAAGATGATAAAGACGAATAAAACTCAGTTGTAACCAATAGGTAAGAGTAATGTTCTGCAGGAACACACGTTCACTTTGATCACAGTCACGTCTTACTGTCATTTCTTTATCCTGTAAAAGGCGGTTATGAAGCTTCTGGTATTTATATTCAGACAATTACACGCTGTTATCCCGTCACAGTTCCTACTCTCATAAAATACTCGCAATGCATGTTGACCTTTAAACCTTAATTTAACTTTCAACAACAGATATTTCAGCACAATTAATGTTTTTGTGCTGATTATTAATTGTCTCTCTTTTCCGTCTGTCTGACGTGCATGCACGCGCCCGCCGCTCATTCAGTAAAGATTCAAACTTAACACGGACTGTCAGGACGGACCTTTATGCAAAAATGGAAATGCTCGTGTGAATTTGTGACATTTATACATAAGGATATGACCGTCAAATGAAAGTTTTTGCGCTGAGGATGCACACGCATCATCTGCCAAAGCGCCTGACAGGGCAAGCCATTTCGCTGATGCTTCAGCTTAAAGGGGTCATATGATGCCCATTTTCCACAAGTTGATATGATTCTTTAGGGTCTTAATGAAAAGTCTGTAACATAGTTTGGTTAAATTTTCCTTAATGGTAGTCTAAAAACACCTTTTTTTACCCTGTCAAAAACAGTTCTTTTCAGATCAAGCCGTTTTTGTAGCATTTCCCTTTAAATGTTAATGAGCTCTGCTGACCCCCTCCCCTCTCTTCTGAGCTGCTCTCAGAGAGACTGTTTACTTTAGCCGCATTCATCGTGAAACTTGCTAATTAGCACATTATTAGGAATGGCAATTTGCAAAGATTCATTACAAAACATTATACTCACTTCTTCTGTAGATGAGGCTGGATCATGAATGATTCGCGCAAACATAGACGCATTTAAGCAGATCGGGGGAGCATTCCCTTCAGAAACAAATGAAATCCACTGCGAGTTCAGCGGCTCAGATGTCAGGAGTAAATGACGACTGCTATGTTCATTATTACATCCAACAACAGAACACCTCAATTGCTTGTTAGGAGTCATTCTTGTCTACATCTGCTCCGGCGGTGAAACAATGGCGGACTAATGACAGCTCACTCAGGGCGGGTCTGAGGTAAGACACCAGTCCAGTCTGTGCTGAAACGCTACTGTCAATCAAACTATCGTGGGAGGGGCCTGTCTGTGTGACGTCACACAGACGGGCATCTGAGATCGGCTCGATTTGAGAAAGGGGTAAACATTTAACGAGTTTTTAAAAAAAAACACAGGGTGGATTTTTATCATTATAGGGTGGTTGTGTACACACACTACCAACACACCTTTCAGTTCAAACAACTTGTAAAAGTGCATGTAGCATCCTATGACCCCTTTAAAGCTTAAATAAAGAATTCTCATGTTTTGGGCAGCTTGGATCACGTAACTCTCCCGCAGCATCTAATTCTGTTTCCTCCACCATTTTTAGATGCATTTTGTCCATAGAAATGCGTAATTCAGTGCTGTAATTTGACGCAACTGGCTGAAGTTGGACGTGCACTGTGGGTAGACCCGACTAATCGATAATGAGAATCGTTGTTGATGATTTTCATAATCGATAATTATCGATTTTATCAATTAGTTGTTGCAGCCCTACTTACAATAGAACCGATTACATATCTGACATTTTAAGCACATCTTAAAACAACACAAAACATTATTACTGATTCACTTAAAGGATTAATATTTATCCACTTATTTCCCTCCTCACCTTTGCAATTTTTCTACTGCTTCAATGTCAGTTCATTTCTCAAAGCAAAAACATTGCTCATTGCTTCTTCCCTGTGGCCAGCTGAAGGTCAAACATCATTATCCTGTTCTACTGCTTTAATTGGAAGTCGTGCAACATTCAGATGGGCCTCATGTGAGCAAAAAAACAAAACCAGAGAGACAGAAGGTGTGTGACCCTTAGGGGGCCTGTGGCAATGCTGCAGGGGATCTGCCAATTATCTCTAATTAATTTCTATGGGGGGAAAAAGTAAATAATAGTACAAGAAAATAATTATCAGACTTATTGTATCGGCCAGAATTTGAATATCATTGCATCTCTACTATACACTTGGGCAGTGATTTTCAACCAGCAGGCTGGGGCCCACTAGGGGGCTTCAAGATTACTTGGAAATTCTTCAAAATGATGTAGGCTTTGAATATCATTGAAGATTGAGATCCACTACACTAAGGGTTAATTTGACTGTACTGAATTTCCCAAACAATTACAAAGACATGCCAAGTAACATATTAAATTAAACATAAGAATATAATATAACTGAAATAATCTTTTCTTGTAAATCATACTCCAATCATTTTTGTTTTACAACTGCACAAAAGCAGCATTTTTTAGTTTTGCAAACTCATACAATTATGCACTCAAACTGGACAAAAAAAAGCATTTTTGCAATAAATTGTTTTATCATACAACAGTGTAACCTGAATCTTTATCCAGTTTCCAAGACATTATATGGAAACACCATTCCAATGCTGTAATGTAAGTTTAATAGAAGAGTACACTCCTCTTTCACACCTGAACTATGAATCAGCCTAACCCAAAGCAAAGCAAAATGTGACTTTTTGATTTAATTCTACAGAAATCATGTTTTGCAATGTTTACTTGTTCATTGGAGAACAGTTCAGAACATGAACTACAAGGTTCTCTAACCGACAATGCATTCACTGGGTGTAAGGACGACCTTGAACACCACCACTGGTTATGCACTGTGCCATTTCATTTAGAGCTACCTTTTTTGCACCTTTAATAGCTGCAGGGTGCTTTCAATGCCAGCTAAGAATATACACCCTCAGTGTGAAACCACATGACAAACGTGTCTTCCTCATACTAGAATAGGGCTTTTTATCTGGACCATGTATTATAAATTCGATTAAATTAGAAAACGAATTTTCTTCATCACACTAGAAACCCATGGACTGCAACAACATCCGATAAAATGAAGGAAAGGTTCATATAAAGGACACCTTCCTCACTCCTTCAAAGCTAATAACCATTACTTCCGATAAGCAATATAATACAATTTGATATAAGCGGTATGTTTAGACAAACAACTGAATTTTTCTACCTATTTTATAAAATAGATGACTAGACAACATCCTATTTTCAATAAATAAGAACATGTCTGGAATCTAGGAGGTTTTTAATCAGCATATGTATTCATGGTGCATTGAGGATAGCTAGTATTGCTGTAAATATTGCTGGGAGTCTAAACCTCAGCTTTGCTACTTAATGCCTGTGAGCAGAAATGGAGATGGATTGTGAAAGATAATATCATATCATATCCCTGTGCTTTGGCAAGGCTTTGTCCCTCCCAATGGAAAAACAGTATTGGAGAGGCAATGGGCTGTCACTTCTGCCTCAGAAGTCCTGGGAGACGAATTAGGTTGCTCTGATTATGGAGACAGAAGATTCTTCTCTTTTCATGTTAGAATATAACTTTTTTAAAGCTACGTCTCAAAGAGTTCAACTGTTCGTTATTACAAATTATGTATGCTAAGATTTACATCATAATCTAAACAACGGCTCTTTTGAAATCTCAATTATTCAGATTTTATCACAAATTCTGATGTTAATACGGCTCTCCATTGCTGTGGAAAGGACAGTCCACAAAGATGAACCTCAACAGAATGTGCCACTGTAAGTATGGCAGGCTTTGCACAGGAGTCTTGAAAAAAAAGGTCCAACCAGAGGTAATTCTGAGGTGATTCTACACTAACAGAGCCACCTTGTGGTGCACGGATGATTTTCTCTGACAGTTTAAACAAACCAACCACCCACCGCTGTGCAATTTCATTGCCCCTAATACTGACAAAATGGCTTGATTTTAAAAACATTGCATGAGGCAGGGAGGCTCACGTGTGAATGCTGACGGGAAATAATGTTCAATTTAGCAAACTTTGAAGTTGTTCTACTCCCTTATCACTGAAAACCACACTACAGCGGGACGGTTCGGACTATGATGCATCTATCTATAATGAATGAATGCAATAAGAGTGATGCTGTTATATCTGGCATTCCTCTCCCCTTATACTGTTTTCCACTGGCTAGCTGGCAGGCAGAGACTGCTAATTTGTAAACATGCCATAATAACAAAAATTAAAGATGAGCCTCTTTTCTCTGCACAGAAAAAGAGTGTCAAGAAAACATCAATAATTCACATCTTACTCTCTCTCTCTGCTCTCTCCTTACAACTGTTTATTAGCCCAGCTTGTTAGACAGTACACTAATGAATGGCTAAAAATGAAAACTTATCATGCATTTCTCATCTCTAATCCTAAATGATAATTATAGAATTTAATACAGACAAATAGACAAGTTCAAACTAAAGGAATGAGATTTGGCTCTTCACTAACTACAGCAAATGTCATCTGTAGCGGACAAAGTACATATCCAGGGCTAAAGAAAAGGTAAGCCACTTATTACGAAAAAGACATCTGCTTTTGTGTCACGTATTTGCACTCCAAGGAATATGAAAGAGAATATTAATGCTACCATTGTTCCGCACAAAGATGATCTAAGCAGCACCTGGAGGAGAAGCTTTAAAGGGACAGTCTCATTTCAAAGGCTTAATGTACAAAAACAAATGGATAAACACGTATATAAGAAAATGCTTAATGCATTATTTAACTTAATAACAATGACTAGAAAAATAAAACAAACACCAATGGTTGTTCTTCAGTTCCTCAAAGCAAGTCAAGTCACATTTATTTATATGATGCATTACATACACACTCTTTCAAAGCAGCTTTATAGTAATAAACAGGAAAATAACTGTTAATATTTTTAAAACTGTTAATAAAATATTATGAAAAAAACATGCATTAAAATAACTTAAGATTACTTATGTGGGCAATAGTGCTTTTACGGAGTGTCTACTAAACTTACAAAGACTGTAAAAATGAAAAAGTTTATAAAACATTCTGCTTCTTTTCTTTATGTATTCAATGTACAGTACAGAACAACCTGTACCCTAATTGTAAAGAAAGCCTGCTTAAGTAAGATCATTCAATCAGCAAGGATTCTGAAAATAAATAATAGCCTATATGCACAAAACTAAACTAATTTGTTTTTGCAGTATTGTTTTAACATGTCTTCTAGTACATAAGACTGCAAATTGTAAAGAAAACCTGCTTAAGTAAGATCATTCAATCAACAAGGATTCTGAAAATCAATAATAGCCTATATGGACAAAACTAAACTAATTTGCTTTGCAGAATTGTTTTAGCATGTCTCCTAGACTGCATATTGTATAAGTCTAAATCAATTGGTCGTTCTCTTGGCTAAATAAAGGACAGGTAATAATCCCACAATTGCCCATGGCACTACATTAAATCCTCATATATTCAAGAGTTGACACTACTACAATCAAACTGTCTCGGTAAATTACACAGATCACAACAGGTTAAAACGAAGATTGCACTTGACTGAAAACGGACACTGTCCGCATCGACGGGGTTCTCAGGACTGTACAGTGATACATAATTGATCGTTTGCAGTAAATGAAACAGCTGTGAGATTGACGAAACCGAGAGCAATCTGTCAACACTGCCTCGTGCCACAGAAATGTGCCTTTTTGGGGTCACCGCTGCTTAAGCTTAAGAAAGTGATACTGATGAGGTCTCTCAAATTAAACGCCAGGTATGATACTATGAAGTGTATTTACTGTTCCTGTGTCCCTCCCTTATCATGTAAACATCACAGCACGCCACACATTCATCCAATTCGCGCTACAACTGGCTTTCGTGCGTCACAGCGTCAAGAAATCAGAGAAAGTGTAACGCCGCCAATTCATTTTAGAGTACGAGGTATCGGTCTACTAATGTTGTTAGTGTGTTTAACAAGTATCTCCAACAGTATCGAGAGAAGGGTTAGTTTGGAGCCGCGCGTATCACCGCTAAACAAACTAGCACAGACTTTGACTTGGTTTTTATAAACATACCTGTAACTCTAAGCTGTAGTCCTCGTATAAGTGTGACGGGTATACGGTCAGATGGTGTTGCACTTGGAGAGAGAAGGTGTAATCCATTGACTGTATGATGTGGGCGCGTGTGTAGAATAGAGGATGCTCGTGTACAGCTGCCTGCGGTCCTTTAGTTCAATTGCAGAGCGTTCTCCGCCCCGCAGTCCTCCATTGGCTGGATGGCTGGAGTATTATTATTTTTTTTCTGCAGTAGTGGTTTTACAAGCTGGGATTTATAACAAGACACTAGTGCACAAATGAGAAAGATCAGAGATAAGATGAATGTCAGTTAAGTCAGCAGATGTATTTTGTTGCTATTATGCTTTTATCATTTAAGTAAATACTAGTCACTTGTAGAAAACAGACCGGAGCAGCAATCAGTTCTGCACCTGTTTTATTGCATTTTACGTTATTTAGTTAATAAAGGAATAGTTGGCCCAAAAATGAAAATTTGTTAAAAATGTACTCACTGGGACCAAGATGTAGGCTAGATGAGCTCGTTTCTTAATCGGAGCAGATTTGAGGAAATTTGGCCTTACCTGGTTACACTTTATAATAAGTAGTATACACTAATAAAGTAGCCTATAGTTACAGATTATTTGCCAACTATTATATAGTTAATTCATGGTTTATAAACTGTAGTTAATTCATTAATAGAATCTTTACAAATAGTGAGTTCTTAATGCATCGTCACTGTAATTAACCAAATCATTATTTTTCAAATGAGTTCATATGTAAAGAGTTAGATAATGCTTTGTTAACAATTTACTAACCATAAATAGTTGTAAATTTAGATGAGGTCATGGAAAATGGGAAAATGTCATTGATTAAGTGCTGTACACCAACCTTTAGCTACTTTTACATGCAGTACAGTATGTACATAATGGTTTTTAGAATTTATAAATTGTATATTGTGTCCCTTAACCCTAAACCTACCCATAACAGAAACCACATATGCAAATGTGTGTGGGTCCTAAATTAATTTGTACACATTTTAAGGGACATTGAATATGAAGGCAACTAATGTTCAATAAAGCTTGGTTTATAGCACTTTAATTTGGTTTATAGCACAGTAATTTCCCATTTTCCGTGACCTAATCTAAAATGAGAACTACTCACTCTTTATTAGCAATTAACAATTATTTTACTTTTAATAATAAGCAAATTAATAATAATAATTTTGTTAATTACAGTGATAATACATGAAGAACTTACGGTAGCCCTTTAATATAGGGACCAATCCTCACTATTAACTATTTGTTTATTAGCATGCCTATACTAACATATTTGCTATTTATTAGTACTTATAAAGCACATATTCTGCATGACCGTATTCTACATCCCTAATCCTACCCAATACCTCATCTTAACCTTACTAACTATGGTTACACTTTATTTGAAGGTGTCCTTGTTACAGTGTAATTATATACATTTAAAAAATGGGGTTGCCCATATTTTACCCAAGACAGGGTTGTATTTAACCCAGCATTTTTTTTGAGTAATTAATTAACTACATGCACTTATGGTTAGGGTTAGGATTGGGGTTTGGTTTAGGGTTACTTGCATGTAATTATGCATAATTTATTGTTATTATAATAATAAGTACATGTAACAGGTCTAACAAGGACACCTTAAAATAAAGTGTTACCCTAAAAAGCAGCAAATTAGGTACCATAGTTCATGGTTTGTTAATGGTGGGAATTGGACCTTAAAATAAAGTGTGACCGAAGTTACAATTTGTATAGAGTCTATTAATGCATTAATTACAGTTTATAAACTATGAATAAACTATAAAACAATATTTTGTTAATTTATTATTGTATACTTATTAGTGTTACCCATTACATAACTTGCTTACCAATGGATCTTCTGCAGTGAATTGGTGCCGTCATACAGTTCATACAGCTGCTAAAAGCTGTGTTGTAAAGTAAAAAGTTGATTGTCTAAAAAAAAAATACATATAAATAAATTAATTAATTAATTAATTTCAAACTGTTGTTTCCAGCCTATCCACACTTCAGAGCAATATTTGAGGCTAAGCACATCAAATCATTTATCATGTTCAGGAACTCATATTTCCCAAAAGTGCAAGATTTTGAGGAAACCTTTCCAATGTACGTTAAATTAATTAGATATTATTGGTAGTAAAATGTATATTGTATTGGAGTAGAGATGAGCTTGTGTATTTTGTTATACTCAGGGCCGGCCCTGGCGAATTTGCTGCCCTAGGCAAGATTTTACCTGGTGCCCCTTGCCTCGCAGCCCATTCCACCAATAATCATTGTGTTTAAACATTCACACAGAAACTGCATGGCTAGATATTTCAAAAGTGCATATGAAGAGAGAAATGTAGGAGTATATGTGACTAATGGGTGTTACATTTTCTTATTTAAAAAAAGCTGATGATAGTGAAACGGTAACACTTACGATAAGGTATAATTTTTTAACATTAGTGAATGTATTAACTAACTTGAACTAATAATGTACAATACATTTAAGCCCAGTTATATACAAACATTACTAAATTAGCCATTTCAAATTAAAAATAAAATAAATACCCAAATACTACACAACTATAGCATAAAAATATTATTAAAACGTGTTATCATGTGACACGAAAAATCTCGGACCTCTGGAACTCCAGACCTTTTTTTAAACTTTTAGACTAGGCTTTCTATAAAGTTTATTCACAAACTTTTACCTCATCTAGTTTATTTATATGATCGACATTTATTACATCACATTTCCTCTGTCTTTGTCCTGTTTTTTTTTCGTCTTCTATTCTTTCTTTTTTTTTCTTCCCTGGGCAGAGGGCTTCGGTCTTTTTGACATAGTAGTAATTTATTAGTGAACATCTATCACAATCAGGTAACTGATGTATGTAGAAGTGCGGCTGTGCGGGGGAAGATTCATCAGGCATCGAACCGCGGTGAGTCGGGAGAGCAATAAAATAAAAGTGTTATATATGTTTTCACTTTAATTAGAAGTGCCACAATTAAATTGTGTTGTCTGTCACATAGGAACTACTAAACAGATATTTAGAATGTTTTTTTAAGGTGCTGACAGTCAAAAAAAGTGCTGACAATCGAAATGCATAACAAAATCTCTTTAAAAAATGTAAAAAATTTGAACTGGGTAATCAAAAGTTGTACACATGGTTGTGGTTATCATGCCCACTTGAACACTTGGGGCAAATACAGGAAATACAGTCATGTACAATAGTTAGACAAGTAGTCAAGTGCAAAGATTGGAAGTGTAGGTATCGCAGGCCTTACATCTCTGCAATATTTTTTTTTTTGTAGAATATGTAAGATAATATTTGGGTAAGATCATTCAAAATCAATTCAAATCAATATTTAATAGAATAAATCAATATGTCCACTTATTTATTTATTTGCTGATCACCTTGTAGCAATTATTTTGCTATTTTATTTATTTATTTTTATCCTGTCATATATTATTCATAACTGTAGTTGTAGTAACTACTGTTTGTTGTTGTGTTTTTTTTTTAATTGAAAATATTTTTTTTTACAGCGTGGGCCTATGAATGAAGTCCTTTTCATATCTGATAACAGACTAAATAAAATAATGTATGCCCTGCATTTTCGTGTGTAAATTTTTTACCTTGAAAAGGTTCTAAAGAAAACATACTGCATCTTTTAACTCTGAAAAATCCATTGACCTTAGAGTGAATTTTGATTATGATTTGAAGTGATGCCAGGCTGTGTGGGGAGCAGCTCATCAGAATGACACTAAAGAGGATGTGGCCTTAGGCTAAACTCGACTTTGAGATCCTTTGCAAAACAGCAAATATTCCCTTTTGTTTTACTATTCATCAGATAGACGGCCACACATCTGTTCATGTCAAATTAAAATCACTTTTTGAAAAAAAAGGAAAAAGATTCATATTGTGACATAATATAACCATCCACATTTAAACATGCCCAATTGAGTTTGTCCCTTCTGCTCAACATTGTTTATGTTATGACATCTACTCATTATTGACGTAATTATCTCAATGAACGGTATTCTGTCATTAGTGTTTCTTGTCGACATGGTTTATTAAAGCATAAATGCCTGAAAGGCTGCTTTATCCTTGGGTTTTCATAAATGAATGAAAACCGCTCCACTCACTTCCTGTGTCTATAGAGTCACTCATTTTCAGGTCACCATGTCTGGTAACAAGCCAATGCAGACTTAGGCCAGTTTTACATGAGCTGTCACACACAGAAAATGTGTGAGCATTCACTCAACAAGCTTCAAAACCACACATAAACCCGGTTTGAAAGGCTGTGCTCCAAACTTGTGAGGCGTATAATGTAGGCAAAAGTATGATAGAATAAATGGTGTGTGGCCTATAAATAAAATGTATTTTTATCCTCCCCATAGTCTGCTAGTTCCCCACTACTGTTGTGTATATACACATATGCACCTGATATATCTGGACTTTATTTCTTGCCATTTTTGGCACCAATGCTTCTGTCTGAATAAATGGTTTGACCATTTAAAAGGAACAGACAACTGTCTGGATGAGGAAGGGACAAATGTCTTGAGGATTCATTTGTGGACAGATTAGGAGCACAAAGCCGTTGGCAACTGACCAGCTGTTATTGCCGTGGTCTGAGTCTCAGACAGACTTCAAGAACTTTCTGACGCATATCACAAACAAAAACGACAAGAACTTTCCAAAATCACAAGCTCAAATATTACATTTACATTTATGCACTTTAGCAGATGCTTTTATCCATATCCATGCTTTTATCCAAATACGATCAGTTGGATTCTTTACTGGTTTCTATGCAGAAGTTTTAATCCGACTGCTAGATTTATCACAGTTTGCAATTTTCATAGTAAATGGGATATCATTGAGCTTAATTGTATATTCAGAAAGCCATGAACTTGTGTGAGTAGATGACAGCTGAATTTTCTTTTTACTTACAATTCATCAGAATAACTGAAAATAATGTAGGCAAATCTTTGATGTCTGGGCTACTGTAATAATTGAAAGAGCTGCATGTCTTAAAACATCAAAAATGAGCTTTCCAAAAATTAAAAGGGATCAGGCATTACTTTTAAAAGACAGATATTTGGGGTTGTTCATGTTCAGTTCTCTCTACACCAGAATACTTTTCAGTACAAATCCCCCATGTTAAGTATAATAATAGAATAATAGAATTAGAATTAGGTTCTTATTTATATCAACCCAATCATAGCTCCAATAGATTCCTTTATTACAGTAAAAAGGCCAAATCTGAGTTCTAAGCCTACTTCTCATTCTTAAAGAAAACTATTGTGAGATTCTGGGGAATGCCTTGGAGAAAAATCTCCTGTGGATTGTATATTCTATTCTTCCTTTCTTATTCCACTCTTAGTCTCATAGCTGGCTACATTCAAACTCCCATCGGCTCATTTACATTCTCTATAGGAATTCTAGGTAGCCTAAATAGGCATCTAGAATTCAAAAGTAGAAGCTGCTGGTTACTGCGTGACTTTCACTGTTCAATGGTTATCTCACAATAAATCACAAAGGCAATCAAAGCATTCACGGCAGATTGAAACGGCAATGCAGTTTTTTTGTTTGTTTGTTTTTTTTGTTCTGTGATTATATTTCTAGATTGCAATACTTTTCCAGTCCGCTAGGGACTGTGAGAGCGTATGTGGAACGGCTGGAAAGAGGGGAGACTCACTGAAGTAATAAATAAGAATGGCTATGTTACTGAACCGATAGTCCTCCTCCCTTGATTTGTTTGATTACAGTGAAAACATTACAGTGTGTAGGCTACAGAGTGTGAGAAGGCCTAAATGGTTGAAGCAATTAAAAACAATTTTTAAATAGAGAAAATAGAGAATGTGGGATAGCCTAATGTGGTTCATAAATTAAGCTCAAATAAATATCCATTACATGTGAAAGCAGATAACACAATTTTGCTAACTTAGCTAGTCATGTTTTGTATTTCATCCTACATCTGTGCCATGTTCTGGAGCTGGAGTAAGTTTCTTTAAGCCAAAATTAGTTTGTCCATGCCTCTGCCAGATCCAAATGTGACATGTCAGGACATAGACTTTAGACCCAGCCTGGGGTCCTTTACAGATGACACCCACGACCCTGTCTCTTGTACTTTTCATTTTGTCATTAAAAAGTCATGCCCACAGTAAAAAAAAAAATCTACTGATAATTTTCTGCTAGGACATCATCCATTAATTTTATAGACATTACTCTAAAACACCTTGCAATACAAACAACAGTTTAAAAAAAAATCATATTAATGCACTTCATTGTGCCATATTTTTACAGATTTTTTAGAGTGCATCTTGACTCAGTATTGACTCATTTTGGATCAGGAAAATCTGGTTTTGAGTAATTAAATATTAATTTTATTGAATATAATTTATTATTTATTTGCTCATTTTAAATGAAAAAGCTGTTAAGCATGGTTAAGGGACTATACCATTTTTTTAATGCATTTGATATATTGTAGCATAAGAGGTTATAGGATGATTTTCAGATCATGTTTTTTTTACATGAAAATAGAGGTTTTGCCCATTGCACTGACAATGTGGTTACTAAGCTCAGTACCCAGGCATTTATGTCAGTTTTAAAAGTAGTTATCTTATGATATAGGTTACAACCTTCTTGATAAGAACAAAAATGAGAAGATAACATGTGAAGAATAGGTTTGCTCTTTCATTCAGGCTTTAGGCAAATGCACCTCAAAAGTTAAGCTAATGTTCTGCTTCACAGCCACTGCACAGCTCGCTGCCTGAGCACACACACACACACACACACACACGTTTTCACACATGCACGCATACGCACACACTCATACCAGTTTCCATACGGCTGTGGCTGACAGGGAACCAAGGTCACCTACAGTGATGTCACAGTTTCTTCCTTAGGCAACTCCAATCCCCCAACACAAACACAGAGAGAAAAGAAAAAGAGGAGAAATGGGGGATGTGTGGAACTAATGGGCTATCAGTCCACTGGGGAAATTTTCTATATGGTACATACAGATGGACATGCAGTGTGACAACTGATACAGCAATGGATTTGATCTCATTATCATCCTTCATGCTTTGTAACTTAGGATGTAATGCAGGATTTAGCAGACTGTTCCAGTGAATATAGTAAAGCATTCAATAATAAAGACACATTCAACAAATTGTCATTTTGCACTTAATTTGACAAAAATGTGTTTCCTATGGAAGCTTAATGAGAGAAAGTGTCACAATTCTGAGAAATATATATATATATATATTCTGAATATAAGCAGAAAACTGGTGAGTGCTGTAACCTCATTCACAGTGATGTCATGTTCAATGTACCCGCAGGTGTCAAGACCTCATTCTTGGTGATGCTTGAAGTGGTTTCGGGCTGAACCCAGACCAATTTTGCTGTTTCCTTTTCGAGCGGTTAACGTCTGGATAAGGGAAGCTATAGTCTAAGATAAGCACATGAAGGCAGCTTCAATCTGGAGTCTGAAGTTAAATAAATTCAGTTTTCAATTTAAAGGTAAGATGTCTTATGGTTGATTCCGCTGGGCTGTCAGTCACTTATGCACAGGTATTTTTAAAGTTTTAGAAGTAGTAAGGGTGAATAAATACGCCCAAGGAAATTATGTGAGGAGATGTGATTTTTTTCCCCCTCTGACACCATTCCAAGTGTGCATCAGTAGTGTAGTAGAATCAGGCCCTTGTGAAATTGAGGTCACACAATGGTTGTGTGCCACCACTGGTGATGCTGAGGGTTGTAAAGGGAAAGGACAGCCTGTAGCGCTCTTTGCCAGTGTTCAAGGCTATTTCAATAAACATATTCATGTGTGCTTATTGTTAAAAAGAGCATTCATTCCTTCCTTTGCCTTTTTGCTGACATGAACCGCTTCTATACATTCTGTTGTATTCTTGTGGTTAAGCACTTGTTCAGAGGTGTATTCAGAACTTGTGGTGTATTTTTGATTACCACAAAAATTAATTTCCATTTGTACTTCCTTTTCTTATAAAATGCAAAAATCTGGGTTATAGAGAGGCACTTACAATGGAAGTGAATGGGGACACTCTGTACATGTTGTGCTCCTATTATGGGTAATGAAAGGTTCATATTTTGGTTTTGGGAGTCCCCAACAACAGGTTGACATGCATGCAAGGTCAAAAAACACTTTCATTTTCTTATAATATGCATTTATTTTTACCTTACTTGCTCAATGACTCCCAAACGATTCATTTTTCCAAACGATTCATTCTTTGCATGACGTTAATCTGCGGTGATTAGTTTGATTGATCTTATTTTCATTTCATCATGCCTGTAATGCCTGATAAGCAGCCTTTGTGAGCACAGTGCTGCTTTGTGTACAGCATTACGGGGGAAACCGCTATTTTTTCCGCTCAAAAAGCGGCACCTAGTGGCAAAGAATGAATTTGCATATTCATTCTGACCAACGCGAAAAGACCAACAAGTGGGCGGGCAATATGCTAATGTTTCACGTTGAGGTCAACATGAAACAGCTTGGGATTCAATGATTCAGAGTCCACTCTTTCTTTTGAGAGACAATAACTTTATACACGGTGCACTTTCAGATTTAAAACTTTGCAGGATATTTTCATTCACTTAGAGCTTACACACTGCATGAAAGGTCACCCTTTCCATTACATTGACTCTCGCACTACACCTACTGTTGCTTATCATCCCGGACTACATATCCCATCATTCATTGCACTGATTGCACTCAGCACGGATTGCACACAGCTGTTTCACATCACTCACTCACTATATAACACTCACTCAAACTACCATTCACTGCCGAGTATTGCTTAGCCTGTTAGTTTTCCTAGTTCCTGTTATCCTGCCCATGTTTCCTTGTTTTACCTTGCCTTGTCGGTTTCCTTGGTTCTGATCTTTGCCTGCCTCCCTGGATTTATCCCTCTAGTCTCGCCCCTGTGATTCTGTCTGCCGATCGTCGACCTACGCTAGCCCTAGGACTATTCTTGTGTTTTGCCCGCCATGTACCTGTTTGCCATTGTTCGACCCTGCCTGTTATGACCATGTCTCTGTCTTCTGTTCAGAATAAAGCTTGCACATGGATCCACACGTCTCACGTCTCTGTCGCCCCGTTACATTTAGACAGATTAAACCCTGGGTTATTGGATTAAAATATAATACGATTTATTCAGAGGTATTCTATGCTATACCTTTAAAACATTGTCAATGCCACCAGGTCTGCTTTTATTATCAGGGGGAAAAAATGCTTGCAGAGCCTGCAAATGAGGCAAAATCCTCCTCCAATCTTGATAATAGCCTAAAACATACCATATAGCATACAATTGTTTTGTGTGATGTAGGCCTACTGTATACAGCACATCAACAATACAGTGTGTTAGTATACAGACAAACTATATGTTCTTATAGCAGTAGCCTATCTCTCATCATTGTCTCTATCAAGTTATAAAGCGCATAAGAGATTGAGAACACTGTGGGCAGAGAGGACCAGGGCTATTCATATAATCTGCCCACAAACACCCACAGATCAATGTGCCCAAGAGCAAATACAGCATCCATCAAACTACACACATGAGGATGTGCTGGCTACGGTGGAGATAGATTATGTGTATTGAGATAAAGTGCTATTTACAAATTATCATTTTAATTCTTCTATTAAAATGTTACCTGGAACCTGTAAGTTCTTATCTAACTGGATAAACTAAATGTAAAAATGCAGGGCCTTTTCGTTAACATCAAAGTGGGCTGTAGCAAACGATTTTGTCTCCCTCTTCTGGTGGTCTGGAAAAATATTAACTACAGAAAGTCATGACTAAGGGTGATAGTCAGGGGATGAGAGGAGGAAAACTGGAAGGAAGAGAGTAGTTATTGTGGATTACCACAGCAAAGTATAAAGGGTTTCCCACTTCGCACTTCATTTCATATTATTTCATTCCAAATCAAAGCTCTCACTTTCCCTAAACCACATTTCTAATCTGACTCCATTTAAAGAAAATCTTGG
Organism: Sinocyclocheilus grahami; assembly: GCF_001515645.1. Classification (NCBI taxonomy): domain Eukaryota; kingdom Metazoa; phylum Chordata; class Actinopteri; order Cypriniformes; family Cyprinidae; genus Sinocyclocheilus; species Sinocyclocheilus grahami. The sequence continues at coordinate 401,199 of NW_015505374.1, forward strand.
GAAAAAAACTATGAGCTGGAAACTTGAGTGAGGCATTCTGGGAATGCGTGGTGCTTGCAATTAGAGAAGGCAGTCAGAGCCAATGAGGTGCTGGCAGAGAAGTGCATGATGGGAGCCAGCCTTGCCCAGAGGGATGGAGAAGAGCCAGTGACTGCGCTGTTAGTCTTGGAATCCCTCTTCATCACATACTTGAGCTCGGAGCAGCGAGAAGTCCCCATCTTCCTCTCAGAGGGAGTATCAGGTTGGGGTGTAAATGTCCAACAACGTCTCACCTCCTTGCACACTGGAGATCACAGTAAGTGAATCATAGTGAACAATCACTGCCTCGCCTGTCATGCCAGACAAGACCGTTTTCTTTTCCCAAGTAAGGCAAGTTTGTTCCTGGCCTGGTTGACTTTTGAAAATACAGTTTACAACAGTATAAATAATCTGCAATTAACAATCACCATGGGGGTGTAGAAACATGTTTGATGTATCACTAAGTTAAACAGATGTCTCTGCTCACAGATATACATTATCTATACAGTCAGTAAATTCTGTTGTAGAAAAAATGAACCTTGAGGCAAATTTGTTCCACAATGAATGTATTTTTTTTCAATGGGGAAATGCATTACTGCAATTCTACTGAATTTTCTATAGAAAGACCATGTATAAAAGTGCACAACGAACTCTATAGTGAGGCTGAGCTTGGCTTTTAAGAGTGATATTAAGAGATAAAAGATAATTGTTCACTCAATGTGGTGGAGCTATTGATAACATAAAGGAAAAATTGATGGAAAAACAAAACTCTTACAAACAAGAGTGTTTTTTGTTGTTGAATGTTTTATTCACAGACTATGCCTGGACTTTGGGTTTAAATTATGATCTTAATCTGTAATCTTTTTTATTTGTTTTGCATTTTTGCCTGTTGAGGCTATGCATTGAGTCTATTTTATGAAATCAATCAATCATACCACAGAGGGTTCAGTTGGCAGTGCATTAAGAAAACAATTTATAATCACAGCTGTCGTTTGCCATTTAATTTTTTTTAACACCTCAGGCTACGAAAAGAGTACTATTTTGCATAATGTGTTTCTATTTCACATATATAAACAGATGGAAGAGTAAACTCCTGGCACTCAAATAGCTATGGATTTATCAACGGTAAATGTCAAATTGGCCATAGCTTCAGAAACTGGCCAATCTTCTTCATTTTCCATCTGCATTCTGTGATCTGCTGAAAAGCCATGTCAATCTCCACTTTTCTCCAACAGGGGGAGACTTGAGACAGACACTACTATGGGAGTTCTGGTAAACTTCGGGGGAACTTAGATTCTCCAACAGATAAAATCTCCCTAGCATTATATGTTCCTCTCCGTGTTTTTTTTTTTAAGCAAGCTAATGTTCTGTCAAATTTAGAAAAATAAGATCTTCTGAGATGGGTATCTTTCCTCAGTCTCTCTCTCTTTCCCTGTCTGACTAGCCATAGGCACTTGGAAAGATGATAGTTCTCCATCTCCAAGTTGAAAACAAAGAAACATTGTCCAGGAGAAAAACGCAGGTATGACTCTAGTTGGAGCTCATTAGTTTTAATCTATTCTCAGTCCATTCTTTAATGAGAAGGTAATTTTTTGGGTGCTTCACATGTGTGTTCAGAAATCCTGTTTCATTATGTTCTGGATCCAGCTGGAACTTTGCATGCACAATGAAAAGAAGAGGCAAATTCATAAATTACAGCATAGCTGACCTCATAAAGGGATAGTTCACCCAAAAATCATCCCGTCAGTTTAAACCTGTATAACTTTCTTCTGATTAATACAAAAACAGATGTTAGGCAGGACACCCATGATGCTATTTGTGATACAGTTATTTGTTAAAATGGCCAGGGTCTGTCAAGCTCCAAATATGACAAAAAGACATAAAATAATTCATATGACATATCGTAGATTTGTGTGAGGAACAGACCAAAATTCAACATAAAAGCCAACATAACTTGATACCCCCCTCAGATGTGCCTCTAAATTCTCATGTGTGAAAATGTAATGTTGCAAGTGGTCATGATTTGCACTTAGTGTAAATAGCATATTGCTAAAAAATACTGCTATTTTCACTTAGTGTAAATAGAATCCATTGCTAATACGAGATTTGAAAAGGGAGAAAAAAAAGTTTGGCAAAAGGTGGGATCGAACCCGGGTCGATCGCATCAAAATGCCAACGACTAGCACTTATCCATCCTGCGCCACTGGAGCTGATGGGTTGCAGCAACTTTTAGCTAAATCTAAATAGACACTCCGTATTTTTTGATCGACAGATGTCTCGTCCAGTCAGCAGTGAGTAATCCCAAACCAATGGCGCTGTCTCAAACTATACCTACCTTTTCCGGTTTGTCTGATTTGTCGTTGTGTTTTCTGACTTGTTAATTTGTTTTCAGATTTGTCGTTGTGCTTTCTGACTTGTTATTTTGTTTTCGAATTTGTCATTATGTTTTCTGACTTGTTATAATGTTTTCTGAATTGTTGTTGTGCTTTCTGAATTGTTATTTTGTTTTTTAGACTTGCATTTGCGTTTGTAATTTGTTATTTTGTTTTCAGAATTGTGATCTGCTTTGCACTTTACGGCCACCGTATTAGAGACATGAGAACCAACAACGTTAACATTATTAACATCAATTCAAAATCAAAGGTCTGACACCTTTTGAGGCACCATATTTCAATATGAATATGAATGACATTCAAGAGCTGCTGCGGTGAAGTTTTTCTGCGAACTATGATGTAAATTTCAGTCTGTTTCTCACACAAAACATCTTTAGAATGAAAACACTTCAAATATACCGTAGCAAAGGAGTCACCATTCACTTCAGGTTATCTCCGTTTGTGTTCCATGGAAGAAAGAAAACCATACAGGTTAAGAATGACTAGTTTTTGAGTAATCTATTCCTTTAAATTGGTATTTTACTAATAAAGAAAAATCATGTGAAACTTGATGTGTATAATGCATTAAAATATATCAAGCATGTATACCGTCAAAACAGACTTTTTCAATATTTAATTTGCAGAAGTGATCCATTAATTTTGACAGTCATGAAGATACATAGTCCTCTGTCTGACCCAAAAAGCTATGCAAAAGTAGTCTTTCAAAAGGACCTGTCCATCATTTTGCTTCAAAAACATCAGCACATTACTTATAGTGATTTTTGAGAAAGTGCTGTAGTTACTTTACTGGCACTATACACACAAACTAATGATGACTGAATGATGGAATGAGCAGTTTGTAGAGTATGTACATTTATGGCTCTGTGTGCACTGTGGTCCGAGTGGGTTTAAGTGTGTTTACAATATGAATAAATGTGTGTGCTGTATATGCCTGGTATAAAACGCATTCTAACCATGACTCACCTCCCAAGCTCCACACTAAAATGAAAAATCGAGCCACAAGTGTGTTTCTGGTCAACGTTCTGCAGTCAGTTGTAAGTGGGAGCTGGGGGAGAATAATAAACAATAGTGGTCTGAGGTGCCCCAGGAGTAAAGCTCCGCTTGGCAGATCTGGGAGGTGCTTTATAAATTAGAAATGAGTCTTGCGGCCAGGTGCACCAACAATAGCTGCCTGAGCTGCTTAGCTGGCAAACCCTGTCCTCCCACACCCCCAACCCTGACACTCTTTCGGCCCCCATTTCTCTCTGAGCACCCCCTCTTCTTGGTGTGTAAGGGGTTCGGGACAGCTTTGCGCACTTGCGTTCATCTTAGTCCCGTCAGGAGACACCTCAAAGACAGAAGGGAGTTACAGAGAACACCACGTATGTCAGTTACATATTCAAACCAAGATAAAGCTGCTTTTGTATGATCGTGTTTTATTCTGCCAAAGCATAAATTATATGGCATATATGTAATGTACAATTACTACACATTTCCCTCAGACTGAAAGCTTTAGTGTGACGTGTTTCAATAAAACACTCAACTAACCTGTACATTTATGTCTCTGCAGTAATGCTACCATTTTAATTTTCCCTGGTCACTTAACACTTCATTACTCAATCTAATGTTTATGGCTAATTTCAAGAGAGTTCAACCCCTTAACCTTCATTCCCTGTCTGGTTTTTGGGAGGCTTAAAGGTGAACGTTTCAGGCTGTAAATTACTTTTACTTTTAGGGTTTTGGTATACCCAAAGGAATCCAACAATAGCAACACAGAACACTGAACTTTCAACTGAAAATCCTGCACTGAGGAAATTTCATTTTTTCTTTCTCTTGCAAACTATACATCAGTACACAGGAAACTGTTAAATAAAACCCTGGATTTGCCAAATTGCATCCTTTTTTCCAGCAACAAGAGACTAGACTGTAACAAATAATGGAACATTATGAACTACTAAAACAATATTAAATAGGTATTTTCCCCCACACAATCTTAAGGTGGTTTTAAATTAAGTGTCTAATTTTTAAGTATGAAATTAATTTGTGATGAGGATTTGATATTATATATTATTACATTACATTATTATTATTTATTCAAGTCAGGAATTAGCAATAAAATGTATGTATGTCACAGAAATGGCACCACTTTTAAGATTGACATTTTGTTGGGATCCTCATATTTTGCTTGTCATGAGTTGTTTACCTTTGCTTCATGTGCTTCACCACAAAACTATCATTGCTAATCTGTCCGTAGGCTCCAAAGATTGTCTAGATAATTTGATTTAACAAATATGTTGAACTCTTGTCATAGAACTTGAATGAATGATATACACAAGAGAAAACACATTTTTTCTTTTTCTTTTTCTTTTCTTTTCTCAGGTCAACTGTACCAAGGCATGACCAAAATCTTCACATCTACAGGAATTCAGTTGGGTCAAATGAGTGTGTCCACTTATCAAATATCAGAGTTGCTGGAAAGATCCGACCTCCCACGTAGTGCCAGAACTCTGTTTTGGATCCATCTTAGCCACTGCATGAAGATAAGTAGCACTTACAGTTTATATTATGCCGTTAAAATTTGCAGATGGCTTTTTCCAGCTTTATCAGCATTTATTTAATCAAGATGTTGCCTATTATCTATTCATGGTCATTATGAAGCAAATTCCTATGCAAGTAAGAGAGGAGTCAGAGACCAAATGGAGATAAAGGTGACTGGGAGATGCAAAGCACCTTAGCATTCTTTGATGCAAACATTTTACAGAAAGTAATCATAACATAATATCTGTAAGGAATCTAAACCATCATCAGCAGACTGCTTCATGAAAGCACCGACTTTTAAGTAGGCCTATCATTTTGGTTTTGTAAACGCGGTACAAGCAGGGGCGTAGGAACGACCTAAAAAGTGTTTACAATTTTTTTTTTTTAGGTTTCAAATTCCATCAGCCTTTCTTCACTACATGGCACAATTTTAAACGCCGTTTATACAGTTAAATTCATATGTTAAACATCTGTCAATCAAGCGTCATGAATTAAAATGCATGTTTTTCATATTAAACTGAACATGGGCTGATAGTGGTGTTTGAGACATTATTGGTCATTCTGTGTTTCTGAAGGAGAAAAAGTAATAATGAGACCCAATTACAAAAGTCGAAGACATCTCTATTTTGCTAGCTTTTTTAGGTAGCTCGCAAACTGTCAGCAGCCAAAAAAAAAAAAACTGTCCGCAGCCGAGTGTGTGTCGCTCCTGGCTCATGAATATTAAACAAGCTCTTCAAGCTGACATCAAAAAGCGGACAGTAAAATGTGAGCACTAGCCAATGGGATTACCGTTTGTGCGTTAGTCCCGCCCTCAAACGAGGCTATGCACCTGAGTAGTCTTAAGTCAAACTTGTTGTAATAACTTCAAATGACAAAATGGCAGAAATTGAACTCTAACATACCATCTATGTTATGGTGTGTCGAGCTTTTTGTATAGTATATAACAACAAGGTAGTTTATCATAATACAAATAATAGATGTGAATGAATTTTAAACATATTACACAACCTGTTATATGGATTGTGCATCTAAATTATTTGCCCACGTATTTTTCTTGATCAAAACCATGATGTTTGTCTTAGCATATTTTCATAGCATTCATTATTATTCAAACTCATCTTGCTGATGTTTTGTAATTGTAAACTAATAAACCCCACTTGGAGTATGCAAATATGGTCTGTTAACAAAAACGAATGAAAAGCAGAATGGTGTTGTCTGACCTTTGGAAACAGAGAGAAAGTTTTAATCAAAGATTGTTTCCTAACAAGGCAAAGCTGCATCCTGACTCTTTCCAGGCTTTCAAAGACAGCTGCAATAACTATGACGGGGATGAAACCACATCTGAAATACATTTTGCAATGCTAGGTCATTTACTAAAACCATATGTCCAAAGATTGGTCTTGGTATTATTCCTGCATTTTTCATTCTTGTATGTTTTTCTATTGAGATGCACACCAAAGTAATTTGCTTTTTATTTCTTCCCGGCATTAACAGGAACTCTGCATTTATTGCTATTTTAATAATAGTTCTGTGATTGAACATCACACCAATCAGTCTGAGGTTATTTAGTTGTCTCGCTGATTGATTTAACATGTTAGTTGATCGGTTGATTTGGTTTATTGTTACCTTAAAAAGTGAGTCATTGTGCGGCAAGAGTGCTAGGCTAGACCACAAAGAACGACTATTAAAATGTATGACTTATTTTCAGAGCATGCTAATGTTGAAAGGTGAAGAGCCATTATCAACATTAAAACGTATCACCATGCCATTATTAAAACAGCTCTGTCAGCACCGACCGACGTGCGTATAGCTGGTATGGATATGCCATCATCCAAGACCAGCTCTGTGAAATCAGTTTGACAGCTGAAACATAAGAGATTTGTTAAAGTTAGCGTTTCATATCACAACCATATTGAAACAAATAAGAAAAGCATGCCTAGGTTGGGATTCTTCTCAAAACACTACATAGGTAAAATGAAGCATAAAAACAACAATTAGCTGTATTTGGCAGTCATGTCTGAGGATGCAGACAGTTTGATTAACTCTGACAGTCTATTGTAGTCATCCATGCAATCGTTTCCAGAGCATGGCCCATAAATCATCTGAAACATGGCAGTGAAACTGGCGTTTATTGAACTTGTGCTCATTGTTGATATAAGACCGTTGCGACATTCCAGACAGGATTAACGTAAGAATGAATACTGCATTTTATTATATATTTATATATAAATGTATATTGTAGTAATTTCACTTTGTGAATAATTTATCTTGGCCACAGTACATGTAGTCTTTTCTCTGTAATTATGTACCAGTCTGTGTGTTTGGCCTGAACTTTCCAGCTGCTACCTGTCATGGCATAGCCCTCATTATGAAAAGTCCCTCATCATGCATCATAGTTCACAAAATTCACAGATCAACTAATATCAACTAAGCAAAATAAATGAGAAATAATCTGATTGTGCAAACTGAGTTTTGTAATGGTGTGATCGGGATGTTTTGTACATACTGACCACATAAATTCTCTGCATGGGACAATGGCTGTAAATGACCATGACATATATATTTACAAAATGTTTTCTGCCTAAAACTTTGAATTACTAGTTTAATCAAGTCTGGTGTGCAAAAGACATTAACATTTTTATAGTCTTTATTTGATATTTGTGCTAGAATTTTATGTACAAACTGATTGCCAACATAAAAAATGGGAATTGAGAAACATTCAAACTAATAGTGCTACGCCACAACAAGATTATAACTTTAAGGAACAAAGGAAGCAACACTTCACGCAATTCGCACTATGCATTCTTAAATGAGTGGTGACATGCATTTTAGACGAAACTGTGGACTAAAATGTCCTTTCACCTGCAACGCTAACAGTGTTATGCAGTAATAACAGTAGCGAGCTGTGAGATTACATGGAAAAATGTCTTGTAGCAATGAACATTTTTAGCAGTATTGTTTGTTATATGTTATTGAGTACTGTTCTTTTATAAAAGTTTTACTAGTCAGAAAACAGTTTGTTCTACAGCAGATAAAGTATAGGCCTATGTATACAATACTCTATTATCAAACATGTCCATAATCAACTCAGTTATATGGGATTGGGCAGTTCAATTTGTCATAAACATGGCTTTAGCATATGCAAGCATATGCTATGCATATATATCTTGCCAGTAATTAAGCAAAGCAGACCTCAAAGCAGAGTTAACAGAGAACTGCCAAACATGTTTGATGACTGAATGGTTCAGGTCACAGAAAAGTCTGTGACCAATGCACATTGCAAAATAATGTTGTCTGTTCAACTTGGAGTACCACTAGCAAAATAGACTCAATATGCCTAAAGAAATGGTTTATATGGTATGTACTTTCACAGTGTGTACAAAATGGTATCAATAAATTGCGAAGATGTTTGGCCGAGAACTGTGCATTGGAAATCTGTTGTAATATTTTTCTTAGAAAAGTCAACAATCAATTGCAGGTGAATTCTGATAATTTTACAACACATTATCAACAGTTTGGATATATACAAAAGTGATCAGTTGGTTGTGGTGGAGAGATTGTCTACTGTATCTTTCATTATCTTTTCAGTCTTAAACAGCACATATCCAAGACAAATCACCTCAAGTGTTTGATCTACAAAATACATGTGAAATATATATATATAATGTATATATATATATATAATGTATATATATACTGTATATATATAGTACATGAACAATGAAATAAAACAATAGTTTGCGTTGCCTGGATGTGCAAGTTCATAAAGTAAGTGGGAGCTCTAAGAATGTTTATTTGAAGACATTCTCAAAGGCAGGGCACTTGTGGCTTTTGAGCTTTTTCATGGTCTTTTTGAACTCCTTGCTGGATTTGTCCCACTTGTGAATGCCGGTGAGAAGGTACTGTTTGTCCACCTTGCGTCCCATGATAAGGTATGAGTTTCCGAGATTTTCTAGCTGCGTGCAGGGGCAGTCGGCTCCGTTCTTCAGGTACAGAGTGAGTTTCTTCAGCTCCTTCTTCTTCAAAGGGCCCAGCTTTAGAGGTTTTTTCCTCTTCTGCAGGATCACCCTGCGATCCGTGTTCTCCCGTTTGACTTCCTTGATCTTGGTCTTTATGGCTAAAGAAAACAGAGATATGGATAAGGTTGAGAATATGGATAAAGAAAATAATGAGAACTGTGATCAGCTTTCTGAATCTTCTCCAGTGGGTGGAGAGGAGACTGAAGATTACATCATCCTGCCAGTAAATATTAGTTTTTGGTATTTCTTCAAATTAAGCCTTGTGTTTATTTCCATAATGACATGTAGATTTTGAGCTGCCTGGAAAAGCCCCCACAATGTTTTTAAACACTGCTCCCACCTACTGCTTCTGTTGTGGTCTATGATATTGCAAAGCTTCGTTCAATCTTGCATTGCATCCCTGAACTGTGCAGCGCTCTCTGATCTACACAAAGTCATCTAATCCCTCAGGCCATGTGCTAGGTTCAGAGAGGCCAAGAAGGGTTTGGGTTGCAAGGGGTATCACTGGCGGTTCCCAAATGTCCAAGGCCATAAAAGAGAGATTAGACTGCTAAGTAATGCAGGGGACAAAAAGAGATGAAGGAATGGAGAAAAAAATTAGGAGAAGGTGTAATCAATATCAGGCCTGTCTTCTCTGCCAATGGTCTCAGGGCAAAGCCATCATGATACTGGTCTCTCTGTCATTAACTCCGTCAAGTTCAAGAAAAAGCATTGATATCCTTGCAAACCAAAACCGCTCTCATTGCCATATTCTTTTCCCAGGGGGCAAGAATGTCCCAAATTGCGGCTTCACTGCCCTCTGCCCCTCTAGACGTAACTGGATACTAGGTTTTGTTCCTTTGAATACCTCTCTTACAAGCTTAGGGCAATTAGTCAAAGGTCAGAATTTTTCTAGATGGATATATTGGCCGTAGGTGAAATGGTCCCCATTCAACTGCAACTCCACTGGAAAAAAGCACTGAAAGTTACCAGGGATGCACTGATAATTAAAATTCTGGTCGACAAGCTGAAATATAAATAAATTAACAATAAAACAAAAATAACTAATTTTAAATGCTAGAAATGAATTTAGGCATCACAACTTAATGTGCAGTATGAAAACAGATGTTCAATTTGAGATGTGCTAAAGATCAGTTAAATATAAATAATTCATCTTAAATTTTAAGATTCATTTTAAGTGCCCGTTATTGGACTGCAAAGATAATCTAAATGTAAAAAAAGGGAAAATGAGCATGAACAATTAAATATTTAATACCAATTGATACTGATAAATAAAAACCAATGTCTAATATCAACCTACACAGTTAAATAAAAAATATGGCCAATAACTCATATGGTGTATTCATAAATGTAACAGAAAATGATTGTAAAAACCTCTGCAAAGATTTCATAAAAAAATCATATTTTCCTTATCAGACTCTTGACTTTGGGGAAAACATGGGGAAATTCTGTCATGACCGTTCTTTTGACCATTTAACTCCTGGTTTTAATCTTACTCCACATTCTTAGATTTGCCTTAATCTGTCTGATCTGTCAGTAAACTCTCTTTAACCTGTTAATCTTTTCATTTCCTTAACCTTCCTATGCACGAGTCAGCTCCACGGTGGTCTTGCCAGAGTAAAACTTCAATGGCTGTTCCTCCCTCACACCGCCTCGCAGGTGATTTTTTTTTTCCTTCTGGGTTAACGATGGAGAAACATGCAGAGCGTAACATCTTATCAACTTCAACGGTCTAACATCAGTGACCCACCAGTGAACTTCAGGCAGTCTGCCACCTACAGAAGAATTTGGTCCAATTAGCAGGCCAATCCTGAAGACCCATTGAAATGAGCAGACATCGGTATTGAGATTTACTTCTAATTATGTTTTAACAACCTGATCAGTCTCAATTGGCTGTCATTGAGCAGACCACAATGAAACTAAATCCTCCTCATATCCTCCTGAACCTTGACTTATATATATATATCCTCTGCAGCCTGGAACATGAAAAATATAATGCTTGATCATTGCCAAGGAAAATTAAAATCCCCATTTAAGTCATGAGAGCAGCTCGTCATACTGTTACACTGTTTTTCAAAGAGCTACATGATGAAATGCGTTTTAGTCCTCAACCCATAACCTCATATCTCACACCTCCTCACTTCTAATTGACTCTTGCAGAAATAAGCCAGTCTTCCCAGTATTATTAGTGCACATGGAAGGGATTACAGCTTGATCTGAAGCCTATAAAGAAGCTTAGAGTTTGATGAAATAAAAAAAATTGTCTGAAGGTTAAAGAATTATCAAGTCAGGCTAGAAAGAGTCTTGCCTACCTCCCACAACCACTTTATCTTAGTCCAAATCCCACTTTAACTCCACCGTGAACTCCATTTGCACCTTGTGTTTGTGAATGTAATCCTTACAAATGCAGGGACATGGGTACAGTTGAAAACCTTCAGATGTGGCTTTCCAGCTAATACGTGTAACACCACACTTTCCGAACAATAACAATGGGAAAGCTATAACAGGTTTAGTCTCTCTTGTTCCCTGTAATCCAGTGCCTCGAAAAGGGCAAGCCACAATAAAGCACCATATAAAACAAGCCGTTTGAGATACCTTTCCAATCTCCCTCAAAGTGATAAGACAATATCAGTAAACGAGGGGGTGTTCACTAGCATACCACACTGCAGATACTTCACAGATAGATCTGCATCAGTAAAACCAGTTTACTGAACCATTTGAGGGTAGTAAGCAAACTCTGCGCGCCAAGATCGCACATAGTTGCTGCATTCATACATACTACAAAAATACGAAGCAGCCACCATTTCCAAGCACAGGCGGTGGATCAGATTCTAAACACAAACCCGGGGCAGATAATGTTTCAATCTCAGATGGTCCAAATAAGTACTTCACGCTTGAAAGCTCTGGTAAATATTTGATAAATAAGATATAAACAAAGAGAGCATATCTCAGAAATCGTGTGGTCACAATCAGTGTTCTTTCCAAACTGAAATGAATCATTTTGATAAAAAGCAGTGAAAGTATTTACATTTCATATGTGATAAACTATGCTTTAAAAAACCTTTTAACCTTTGTCCCTGATCTTTGACCTCTGTCATTTTGGAGACATGTCCGCAGGCAGATGTAACGATGCCATAAACTCAGAAGGGAGAGTTTGGGCTGAAGCAATTCACAAACATGGCACCTGTGGCTCGGGGTGAGCTCCAGTTAAAATGGTGGTTTTACTACAGTTTTACTACAGGAAAGCTGAGCATGCATCACTGACCACGGGACAGACAGCCAACTAAAGTGTGTTAATGCGGTACTGTTTTGGAGAGACAGAAAAACATAGTTTTTCTTCTGTTTCCATATTCTTAAAATATCTGGGATTCAAACAAACATCTGGAGGGAAACTAAAGTTTCATAGGATTTTCTGAGTATCCAGGGCAGTTCGAAATGTCTAACAAGACAACATGTATCTAAACTTGACGGAGAGACTAATCCATACATTTACTTAATTACTTAAAGCAATGCTTCACAGCGTGAACCCTGTCTTCCTTCACTGTCTGTCTCTGGCAATATCCCGCAGAACTAATGTAGTGCTGAGGTCACAGAGAGAGTGTCAGTGGGGTTGGTTTACATAAAGCTGACCAGAGAAAGACGGCAGCTTTCCAGAGATAGCTTACTCATTTCAAACACTGAATGAAACTTTATGGTTTTGTCAGAGGCTAACCAAAACCAGCTTTTGTTTTCCTCTTCAGAAGAAAGCAGGAAGTCACTGCTCTCCTTTTGTTGAGGTTAACTCCTGCTGTGATTTGCCTTAATGGCTGCAGTTATAGGCTCATTTAACAGTCATTGTTGTTAACCATCTTCAAATATAAATGTGCAGTCACACTGAAAATCCAATAACAAGAAATTAAACCCAACGTTCTTAAGATTAGGGAAAAAGACCACCAAGACCACCAAAAGTTTTGGTTTTTAAGATATTTTTTAATTATCTTATGTTAACTAAGGCAGCATTTATATGATCAGTAACAACATAAATATTATTAATATTATTTAAAAAAAACATTATTTATTTTAATATACTCTAAAATATAATTTATGTAAATTTAATTTTAAAAACAGCATTTATTTGAAATATTTTTTAATGTGATGAATTTCTTTACTGTCACTTTTGATCAATTTAATGCATGTTAAATGCATGTATACATTTTTTATTTTTTTTTACTGACCTTCTGAATATGTTATATAAGAAAAAGCACTAAGCGTCCCAGACAAGTAACGTGATATATATAGAATGGACAAAATCCAGTAATAACGAGAAGGAAACTTTTGGAAATGACAACAAATATATACTGGACACTCCAGTTTACTCTAGTGACCAAAGAGTAAACTCAGACTCTGTCAGTCTCTGCCCAGAGGTCAACCCCTGGGCTGTTGTCACATCCAGACAGGAGAGCAAACATCCCAATTTAGAGCTGTTAGTAACAGCCAAATAAAGACTTTAGGGCCTCTGTGAATTACCTCAATTCATTAGTTAAACAGTCATGGCCTCTCAAAGGGTAATCCAAGCCATGACATAGATTTACAAGGGTTAAAACATTCTGCTGCTGCTGTTTTAAGTGTTTAAAACCATTGCATTGTTCTATTAAAAGTGGATTTGGCAGTCAAGACAGTCAAATATGTGCAAAATAACAAAATCGTGATCCAGTGATTCTAAAAGTGCTTGAATCTGTCCCAAAAGCAGTGTTAATGGCCGTGAAATAAAATATCATTCTGGCACTCAACATTCATGGCTAAAGAGAGTTATGACTCAACATGATGACTTAACACTGGTGAAAGGTTAAAACTAAACGAAACTGAAAGATTTAATATACGGTAAGCAAGTCATTATAAAAAAAAATCATTTCTATGGTTTCCACTCCTGGAAGAATAAAGTTTTCCCTCATTATTCTAACACAAGACCATGACAACTAAATTTACGACGAGCAAAACATTAAACTACAGGCATCTGTATGAGGCTGCTGGGGAAGCTGAAGGAATAGGTGAATACCTTTGGTTCAAGACTGTGTGGTTTTGGCTGTTCTTTCAAACTAATATATATCAGTCTTGGATCTCTTGCATGCCTACTCCATTTCCAGAATACAGAAGATGAGAGGGGAAGATGGGCTGCAGTCTTGGCACGTTCAGTATGTGAGCGCAAAAATACAATGAATGTGCGTTTTTTCGGTGCGTAGGCATGTGTGATGTATGTACTGATGTTCTTACCAAATTCACTGGCGCACATGTGCTCCAGAATCACATCCGTTTTCATTTCATTGTCACAAGGAGGACAAACTGGAGAGTATCCTAAAACAGAGGAAATGCTGTCAGAGAAATTCACCATCGATATCAAAATCCAGAATAATTGTGACCAAATGTTTTTGTCTTTTGTCTACTTTGGGGTTTGTCCCAAATTGTTTTTGTGTGCAACTCTTTGGAAGGTTTGCAACTGGCTTTTAACAGCGGGGAACCAATCACAGTGCTGTTTTATTTCAAAAAGAAGAGAATTCAAACTTGTTCAACTTTCTTTAATTATCTCCCCGTCAGGCAAGCTACGGGATTTTCTCCTGGCTTTCTTCTATTTTTGAAAGACATTCTGTGCTTTGAATTGTTAGTATACTTCTTTTGTTTGGCTCCGCTTTTCTCATAGCACTAAAATATTCGAATCAAGCCTTTTTACAAAGACATAAAAATGTTTGCTTGTTTCTTTCTTTGCCTGTCACATGGTAATTTGACGTAAACAAATTTGATCTGCAGAGTTTACATTTGTATATAAACCATTGTTACAAGTTATGCAGGTTAGAAAAAGGAGGCACGGGGCAACACCCCAATAACTGACTGTAATTAGGACAACTATTGTTCCACAGATGCCTCCCTATAGTCATGGAAACAGAGAAATTAACCCTTGAAAGTAAATTCTCTTAGTACCTTTTAAGATTTAAAATTAAATTCTATTAAAATTCAAGCAAATTGTCATTATAATCTACTTTTCTAAAACTTCCGTCTGTCTTTATTTACGCTATTTGACAAGACTTTGAATAAATTTTTGGTGACTAGTTGTTTTTTCATTTGCATCTATTTAACAGATTATTGTGAAAATTGCACTCAGGTGAAAAGTGCTTTTAAAGACAGCTGTTGGCAAGGAATTTCAAAAGTTAAACAATTTTATGCCCCAAGTTTTCTGCGTAATGCAAATTATCATCCACTTGCAAGCTGCCAGTGGATCAAAATAGTGCAAAAACTACTATTTTAAAGCAATGCTGCATTTTTGTATGGTGATATCGGCAGTAAACAAACTACCCTGCAGAGAGTTTAAATTTCAGTGGCTCTTGTTGAGTGTTACTTTCTCCACAGGCATTATTACCACAGAATCACAAGAAAACAGCGGACAAATGGTTAGGGCTTAATCCCTTGTAGAGAGTAGGAAGAGAGGAAATCCTTTCTTCTCTTTAACCCGGCACTGCTTGAAGCTTACAGTGAGTCGATATGCGAGGTAGGGTCTAATGTTTCTGTGGCATTGGGTTCATTTGACTGTGATGCTGACAGCATGTGATAACAGCTGATGGGATCTCTGTGGGGTGTTATTAATTTAACTTCTCTGGTATTCCGACTTCCAAGCCACCATGCTAGCGATCTCTCACTCAGGACTGTGCGTCACTAACAGCAGGCTATATAGGGCAGATGGCTGAAGTCACAAAAGTATCATCTCTCAGTGTGGTACATCATTCTGGCACAGTCTGTTCATTCTAAAACACCATGTTGTAACTTTTGAAATGGAAATTCCCTTGTAATTTATGAGCCATCTACATAAACTAGTTGTACTTCCCCTTGTCTGGGACATACAACTATAGGGCTTGAGTGTTTCCATAGGGAAAGTCTGACTGGTGCCAGATGCCCTGACTTACCTGGTAAAACAGTCCGCATGACTACAAGAAGATACACTATAACCTACCTGCTAACATACCTAATTTGCTTTAAATTACAGGGGAGGTTTTTAACAGGAGTCTTTTTAAGAGTATGGAAATGTATTTATTTATTTTCTAACCACGGAAAATGAAAATTTTCTGCTTTGGTGCCACCAGTAAATAAAAGCAGCTGTTCAAATCTCTGTCTTTGTCTGAACTAAAGTACTATCCTCCTATATTACCTTACGGAAAAATAAACTGTTATCAGGCACAGTGGGGAAGCCTGAAAGTTTTTGCTGGTGTCGTATTGAAATAGCAATACATTTACAGAAATTATAGGGGTACTCATGAATACAGTAACTCATTTTAAGTAATTATTGCTGCCTGCCTACAGTGTATATTTTTACAAAGACAAACTGCACTAAAGAAAAGTATCTATTCTCCAAATTAGGTGCTGCAGTTGCGAAATAACACCAAATAAATAGATATGTAATAGTCTGTTGTTGGAACACATCCCAGTGTTGTCCTGGAACTCAACTAACACCCTGAAATCAATTGCTACCAGCTGTTAAACAAGCAAAAACTCTGATATTCATCTATCATGCTTTACAGAGAAGCCACATCTCCTGCGTCCTCTATAGATGTTATTGTAAGGAACAAGTTACCTAGAAATGTTCCCAAAACGGAATCATTTGTCAAATCAGACACAAACGTGAGGTATTTGAGGGGCTGAGAGGCAACAAAAGGTGTGATAAGTCTAGATGAAAACCCCCAAATGGACACCAGTCCCTGAAATAACATTGCAACTGCCGTTAAAAAGTCAAGGTGTTACTTCTCACACACAGCAAAAGGTGAAAGGTTGTAAAGTAGGTAAAATTATACTAAATGTATACAGTATTGAAACAGTCAGTATAACCTTACATGTTTATCAGGATAAAATAAATGCTAAATAATTAACAAAAACGTTTTTTGCATGTCAAAATATGCATCTTGGTACATTTATTTGACAGGTTTTTGATTAGCTACACATTTGTTTGAGTGAAATCACACTTGATTTAAATGTATACGTTTTCGTGTGAAGTCATTTGGACTTACCAGTGGGCTTGGAGGCCTCTGTGGCATTGGGCGCACTGATGCACACATCATCTTGCGGAAACTTCTCACAAGTGAGCATCTCAGGCCAGGGGAACCCAAACACTTCCATGATGGGTGTGCAGCCATCACGCACATTTTCGCAGAGCCAGCGGCATGGGTAGATGGGCCTCTCCAGGCACACGGGCGCAAAAAGGGAGCACAGGAACACCTGAGTGCCCGGGTGGCAGTTCTTGTGCACCAGGGGCACCCAACTCCCAGCCTGCTGCTTGACCTCAGCCATAGTCTCGTGCTCCAGCAAGTTGGGCAGCAGCATCTCGTTGTAGCCCACTCCGTGACAGAGCTTCAGGTCATCTGGGATGTCCACACACTGTGGAGGCTTATCGTAGATACGGCCACTATTATACAACTCTGCCTTCCAGGTATCATACACATACTCAGATGTCTGGCCCAACGAGACCATTGGCATTATCAAGATGATGATCCTCCAAAGCAACAAAGATGCAAGGGACTTCATTGTGAACTCCTAGTCAGGATCCCCAGTCAATGCAGCCCCCAAAGCGGTGAGCCTTGAGTGAAATGAAGTCCTCTTTGTCTAGAAAATGAGGAGGGAGAGCCAAATACCTCTGAATGTTATAAGACTCCGCAGTCAAAGTATTGAAGTTGTGGAAACTCCACCTCTGAAGCCCCGTAGCTGTTGCTGACTCACAAGGCTGAGTTGCTTGAAATGCGCTGCGCTCGAGACCAGGGGAGACCGAGACAGCCTCAGCGACCAATAGGAAACTTTCTGCACCTTTTGCTTCTCATGTGTCAATCAAAGTATTCAATGACCCAATGAATGAGCCAATATCCCCACCCGCCTGCGTTTCTCTCACTCGCCTTCTGTGGAAACAGATCCTTAATAACTTCATTTCGATAACATTATTAGAAGCATTGAAATTCATGAGGAGTTACTCGCTGAAGGCTCGAGATAATTGCATTTACCATATTCTGAAAAGGCGTCAAGAGCCATTACCTGAGTAAAACGTGCACGCATTATCACGGAACTCTGTGGCTTGCCGTGCATTTTTAATTCCATGCAATGTAGTCTGCGCGGAATAACCTAGGCTACGTAAGACTGGTTTTCTTGTTAAACCGTCATATAGGTCAATTCTGTTCACAGAGCGAGCGTTTAAAGGTGTATATAATTTCACAAGACTTGATTTGCTCTGTGTTCGTGGTCTCATTTGTATTTCAACGAGCCAAATGAAGTTAAAATGTGAGGTGTGAAATCGCCCGACGCGTTAGCTCTCCTCTGTGCAGTTGTTTTGCTCATCACATTGGTGAGATAATGAAGTCTGAAGATAGTTCAGGGCTCATTACCACCAAACTCCCGTTGTCAATACATTTTTAAAGCTAGACGGTCATTAATAGCTATAATGTGCTCAGCACCGTTTTAACATAAACTAAGAGTGTAGGAAAATGTTACATGTTACACACAAAATATTTTTCAACTCTCTGTAGAAAATTAGGAAGCTGTCAGGATAGATCAAATGTGTGTACATTAAAACACATTCAGTCAAACGTTATTTTTCCTGTCTTAGGTTATTTTTTAAAAGACGATTTTTTTTACAACAATTAGGCTTTTAACTTAATTTACATTACACAGCACAATTGTAACCCTATAAAGCATACTGTGTCATTTGTTACATGAATTTCTAAGGCCTCATACCTTCTACATAGCCTATCTTCTGCCTTGTGACTGATAGTTCATACTTTTTTTCTTGAAGTATAATTATAAAAATGTTCACCGTAAGGTTGTGGCATGTGTGTTTTTGATGGAAAATCTTTAATAATTTAATAAAGTAAATTCAAAATAGATTTTATATTGTTTATCAGTATTTCAAGATAAACATTTAGGCTACTGATCATACAACTAAACATTTACTAAGATATATTATTGAGAGATATAAAGTGACAACTTATAGGCTATTTATATGCATTTTATGCAAGTAATCAGAATTCTCTTCTAAATCTTTTTAGTCATACAAATAACAACCTCTGCAACAAATTGTATACATTTTTTATTTTATTTTATTTTATTATTATTATTATTATTATTTTAATTTGGGCCTCTGAATATAACTGATTTTTACAACCATGACTGTTTTGACACCAGCATCCAGTATCATTATAGGTAACAATACTGCTACCAGAATAAGTTCAAATGGTGACACTTTTGATTTTCAACGTTTGACAAACTTAATATATTTGATTAAATATGCGGACTCCATATTTGTTTATTTACTTCAGCAAGCTTCACGAAAATAGGATAAATAAAGATAACAGATACACTCTCAAAAATAAAAGTACAAAAGCTGTCACTGGGGCGGTACCTTTTCAAAAGGTACATGTTTGTACCTAAAGGGTACTTTTTGGTATTTTAAAGGTACATATTAGTACTTAATAGATACAAAAGTGTACTTTTTGAAAAGGGACTGCCCCAGTGACAGCTTTTGTACCTTTATTTCTGAGAGTGTATCTAGTTTGCCAAAATGATTGAGAGAAACTTCTTCATTTCCACAAACACTACTTATGTATAATCTCTTATAGCATGAAATACTATATGTTTCTATGAATTTGGTTAAACATATGTCAGTTGAGATTGCACTTCATCTGTGCTAAACTAAACAACATGACATGGGCTACATGAGGGTGAACATATCTAAAAGATATGGGGCTAAAACAGCAAAAGTGTCAGGAAAAGGGAGTGTTGGCTTATCGGAAGAAACAATGTGAAACCCTCAACAGCTTTTCGACTGAAGCATTTTTCAGCCAGCACCTTTTCAGAGAATTTTTTGGCCGGCGGGTTGGCTGGCCTGGGAGTTTAGGGAGTCTCTTAAGCTGAATAAATGAATGCCTTTTTGTTTGTATAGCCTCTGGTATAGAGGGAAAAGGGCCTGATCAAGCTAATATCACACTGAGAGATGCCTGCATGAATGCTAATTGAATGACTGTGAGTGGAATAGTGACCCAACAGTAGGCCTCTTAACATAACATTTAAACTAACAAAGCAAAACTGTGGCGGTTGTATTGAGTGTCCATTGGACCTTATGCAAAGTGGTTTCCTCAGCCACAATAGAGATCATTATCAGTAAAATGCGCATGCGGGTACACGAAAGGTCTAATCTTATACTAACCGCAGCACCTAAACACAACAACTTTCCTAATTTAAAGGAGAATAGATGGCTAAATGCAGGAATGTGATGATGCATAATGGGAGGTCTTTGTCTTCCCTTTGTAGAGTTCCACACCCATGTGTGAAAAATAAGAATTCTTAATTATTTTACTCAACAAATCGCATCAGGACTAATTAAACCTGTGTCGCATGAATTCCAGAGTAGCTCATGTGTTCTGATAAAGTGAAAATATGCATGCCATTTCATTTACTCACAGCTTATCCCACTTTAATATAATTGAAGACTAAGGCCTCATTTAAAATAATGTTGACCTGACACCTCCTGGGGAATTCACAAGATTGTATACCACATTTCCACATTTTACACCAACCTGTGAGTGCTTGTCTGCATGTGTTGCAAAGCCAATGACTAACATTTACAGATAGATTAAACTTTCATGTCGGGATGAGGAAACAGAGAGAGAGAGAAAAGGAAATAGCCGTTCTTACACTCCCGTTGATTTGGGCTGAGAGATTCATTTTTTCAATTTCACATGTCAAGTTATAAAACATGTTCACACTCCATAATCACTCAGTAGGGAGAAAGCCGTCAGCTTTACCGTAGAGAAACTGAATCTGGTTTATTGCTCATCTCTCAAGACTCAGCTGGACTTGAATCGTTTGCTTAATTTGTGTCTTTGTTAAGGCTTGTCAAATGAGTTGAAGCAGTGTCATCCTTGTGCCTTTTGGGGGTTGGCTGCTCTGTAAATCTTTAATTTTATGGTTTAAACTAGGCCCAAATTACAAATTAATTATAGCCAAATCTTTCTATGTCACATTGATTGTCAAGGTGGATCATAGCAACCATTATATTTACAAACAAACAACTAGTTTATGTGGGAGCTTTGTGGGAGTAGGAAAAAGTAACTGCATAGTGAAAAGGAAATTATGACAGTTGAACGTTAGTGCTCAAAAACCCCTTGAATGTGAAGCCATATGAATCTTATGAAGAGGTCTCCGAACCCTCAAGCTGATTTGGGTGATGTATTTTAAGTTGATCTTAGCAGGAGACAGCATTTAAAATATTCATTTTTAATTGGGCATAGCAATTGAATCCTTTTTCTGTAGCCCACCATAACATCTCCAGGGCTTTTCGGGATAAAGAGACAATATATCCACCACACTGCACCGCAGGCCTTCAGAAAGTTTGCCAAAAAGTAAAAGATGGACTCTCAGACATTCGCAGTGTTCTCTCCAGCCGCCGGCAAGGATGACAGATTGATTTGCACTGAGGAGAAAAGAGGAAAAAGTGAGGAGCAGTAAAACAAACATGCTGTTACTTTTCTTTAACAGCTCAAAGCCAAGGAAAGCAGAGAAAATCCTGTTGCCTCTGAAAGTACATTTAGGAGCCTGTCCTGTGACGGTAGTAACAATGCAACTGATAACCGCTCTAGTCTACCAACCCCGCTTTTTTTTCTTTTTTTTTTCACACAGCAATGCTATCATAATCTAACCTCACAGGCATGATTACCAGCTTGCGCTTGATTAAATCAACTCAGATTAGATGTTGGCGTTTTTAAAATTGTATGTCTGTTTATAATCACAATACAATGACAGCATGCATTATAAACCACTTTTTACAAATACAAGCCAAATGGAGCCAAACAATATGACTGCATTTTATCTTCTAAGCCACT
Organism: Sinocyclocheilus grahami; assembly: GCF_001515645.1. NCBI lineage: Eukaryota > Metazoa > Chordata > Actinopteri > Cypriniformes > Cyprinidae > Sinocyclocheilus > Sinocyclocheilus grahami. The sequence goes on from NW_015505374.1 coordinate 423,021, forward strand.
TGCAAGCCTTACCATCCATTTATTATGATTTTGAATATTTATTTGTAAAACAGCGGTTTTCAGTAAATGGGTTGTATATTGTTCAAAAAGGGTCACAGACAACGGGGATTAAACAATGTTAAATGCAAATAATACAATTCAACCAACCAGTCAGGATAGCTAGGCTTATCATACATAAAGGACTTATTTGAGTTTTAAGTTATTAGCCTACATCTCTCAATCACAGGAGGCACTCATATCGAAACAGTTTTACGTTCCAAAGAGGAACACCGCAAACTGAGTTTTTACCAAATCCATGTCAGAACATCTTAATAAATATGGGGAACGAGTTTGTGACTGGGAGGGAATGCTGGAGCTCAGAGCCATTTTGACATCCATCTGTTTATAATTACAGGAACCTCATGCCACCAAAGAACACACTTTTTCCTCCTCTGTATTTTACCACCGAAACATATTTTCATCTGTAAATCATATTCAGCTGATTTGTTGTTTTATTTCCTTCTTCCATACAAGTGCTTCAATATTCCTGAGGGATTTTATGTTTAATTTGATTTTAATGGGACAAACTTTCAAAAGAGTATATGTGGTTATTTATATTAAAAAATAGACCTCCACAATTAGTTTGTCTTTTTTAATTTCTTTCAAAAATCAGTTTTGATCCATTACATGTACATGCAGTGCTGTCGGCTGTAAAAAAAAAACATCATTCGTAAATAATCATTATGATCTATAAATTAACAGTATAATTACAAGGCTTACAGATCAAAACCACAATAGCTTTTTCACCCATGGCTCTGAGACCTCCAGCACAAAGAAGGACTGAAGTAAAAAGGAATTAGGTCAGCTGATGCATGACATTCACCAGACATAGAAACATGTGTTGCAGTGGCTCTGTGACTTCATGCATGGACAGAGACATTTGTCCAGCTCTGCAGCCTCAGGGCTCTCATCTTTCTTTTGCACGCTACTCAGTATGAGGCTAAACAGGGCTCTTGGGACACCCTGTTTAACATCAGCATATATAAACCATAACATAAACAACATTTCACAGCAATGCTAGCTTAAATGAGTGCCAGACATATCAGCTGTCATTTCAGCGCATTTAATTGTGAATCACTGTTCGCCTGAGACTATTAGCAAGTAAGTAAATGACTACAAATCTTCCCCTGCTAACTACAAGTGCTCAGTAGATTTGCTGTGAAAGTATTGCCTTTAATTAAAGAAATTATAACCCTTAATGGCCCTCAGATTTAGTGGCTACTGATTATTGCAGATAAGGCTATTTATGTGGCAGTTCTTCATTGTCCAATGAACTGAACGGAATGTAACTGGCACTGTGTTCTTTACAACAAAGAGTTAAGTCATCGGCACTGAGAGCAACACCTCACTGGTGACCATTTGTAAACAAAATGGGAATCTGTCCAGCTCTATGCATTTCATTTTTTACAAAGCAGCCTTAATGTGGTCTCATCAGGAACGCATTGCATTTTAACGAGGAAGGCATGGTGTGTTGCATTTAGTTATTCCAACCACTGAATAATCTGTCCTTCAGGAAACTCCACATTTTACCCACAAGTCTTTCCCCTGTTTATTGCAACATGGCTTCGCGTTCTGGCATATGTGCAATTTGTACATTACATTATATCTATATCCCAACAAGAAATATTCTCAGATTCTTTCAGTGTTATCAGACTTGATAAACATTCACCAAAGTTTAGCATGAAAACATTACTCATACTCTGTTATTGTAAAGTTCTTTAGACATTACTATGGGTCAGTTTGACCATTTTTGTTTTGAATACCTCCATGACCTATTGAACAAACATCAATTTAATAGGTTAAAGACAATTAAATTAATCATTACATTATGCTTAAAAGCTGCAAGACACTTTAATTATTGTCAGAGTAAAACACTCTAAACATAAATTCAGGAGACCTATTGCCAATTTCATTTTTTACAAAGCAGCCTTAATGTGGTCTCATCAGGAACGCATTGCATTTTAACGAGGAAGGCATGGTGTGTTGCATTTAGTTATTCCAACCACTGAATAATCTGTCCTTCAGGAAACTCCACATTTTACCCACAAGTCTTTCCCCTGTTTATTGCAACATGGCTTCGCGTTCTGGCATATGTGCAATTTGTACATTACATTATATCTATATCCCAACAAGAAACATTCTCAGATTCTTTCAGTGTTATCAGACTTGATAAACATTCACCAAAGTTTAGCATGAAAACATTACTCATACTCTGTTATTGTAAAGTTCTTTAGACATTACTATGGGTCAGTTTGACCATTTTTGTTTTGAATACCTCCATGACCTATTGAACAAACATAAATTTAATAGGTTAAAGACAATTAAATTAATCATTACATTATGCTTAAAAGCTGCAAGACACTTTAATTATTGTCAGAGTAAAACACTGTAAACATAAATTCAGGAGACCTATTGCCAAACTTAAATAAACGCATGGTTGTAAGTTGTAAGTGAATTCAAATTTATTGATTTAATTAAACCTTTTAAGTTGCAACCATTTTTATGAGTTCTGCTGACATGATTATTATTGTGTAATGCATTAATTATGATTTAATTATAATAATAATAAATAATAAAGCTGTAGTAAGTTCATGAAATTGTCTTGATAACTTGGGCAGTGGATTTTCCATTTGCCAGTATGCTTTGCATAGCCTTCTGACTACCAGGAAAAAACAGTTTTGTGAATTTAGTATTTTGTCATGTCATTACATTGTTTAGAGCATAAGAAAAAAATTTATGATAAATGATATTTTATTCATATGTTATGCCATGTCCTCTGTAGAGCACATCGGGACTTTAAAAAGTCCTGTTTAAAAAAAAAAAAAAAAAATGAATAGACATGAAATGGCAAAATAGTGGGATTTTTGTTTTAACCACAAATCAGTTTTCATTTATAAAGATGATTCTCAACTATGTTATGAAAGATATTTTTTTTTTATGATAAATGATATTTTATTCATATGTTATGCCATGTCCTCTGTAGAGCACATCGGGACTTTAAAAAGTCCTGTTTAAAAAAAAAAAATAAAAAATGAATAGACATGAAATGGCAAAATAGTGGGATTTTTGTTTTAACCACAAATCAGTTTTCATTTATAAAGATGATTCTCAACTATGTTATGAAAGATATTTTTTAAAAACATTTTTATGCAAAATGTGTGTAAAATGGCCATAAACTAGTTTTTCCATTAAATACAATGTATCTATAAAATGTATCTAATTTGCATATTAATGTGTTTTTGGGGCAACATAGAATGATCAAATAAGTGCAATAATGGGAGTAATAACTAGCAAGATTTTCATAATAATATTTCATAGGAATATTGAGATATAATTTTTTCTCTATTCATTTGTTGTATCTCCCAAAATGTGTAATAAACATGCTTTAAGTCCTGATGTCCTCTACAGTGGACATGTATGAAATCGATGTCCTGTTTCATAACAGGAGGTCATATTTTGATTCGAAACCCCATAACATAACAGATGTTGAATAATGACAAACAATTTGAAAATTAGTCAGATTTAAATGATAATTACAACATATTATCCTATTTCCATGAGGGTCTTACACTTGATCACTAAATTAATGTCAGACATTTTTAAAGGCCAAGGAGAGGGAGTGGTCACAGTGAAACATCCAATCATTTGCTATCTCTGAAAAGCCCTGAATGTGCTCTGTACAGGACATCCAGACTTAAAACTGTGACATGTAACATCTCAGAGAAATCGCTAACAAAACTCCATAGCTGGTAGTCAGGAGGATAGGACTGAATAAAGAGAATAAATGTTGAAATAATCAAATCCTCAATGTAGTTTGTTGGTTTAAGATGATGTCCTAAAATATGGATGCAAACTGTTGTTTATTTATTTTTTCTTATTGAGCCAATAGATTTAACTAGAAGGCTATCCAGCTAACACGTTTGTTTTAAGAATGTTTTCCTAGCATTCCCACATAGTTGTAAAAACATTACTTCTAAAGTGAATGATTAAATATCCATTTTTTATCTTTAAAGAACATTTTCGCTGGTTACATGAATGTGCAGGAAAACATTAGCATAAACACTCTTTGAACATAAAGCTGTTAGCTGGGTAGGGGATGCAATGGCTAATGTGCAAAACAAAAGCTAGCAATATAGTGGATCGCATTTTAACGATTTTAACATTCATATATGTTTCTGATTTCTGACTTACATGTATGGTATACTAGTGTGGACGCATGATTAATGATAGGTCCAGGTGCTGCTAAGACTGAAGGAGAGGCCAGGAAGAGGGAGGTCACCTGCCTGGTGGCAAAGTTCCCAGAGAAAACAGCGTCCAGATTCTTGCTTAAGGAGACAGGCTGGATGTGAGAGGAAAAGGGAGGGTTTTCCAGCCCACGAGCTTCATGGGAGTGCTGCCTCCACCGGTGCGCAGTAGGTCATCCCGTCGTCTCAACTGACTGTCAAAATAATGTGAGTTTTGGCAGCTCATGGGCAACTTGATGCCATTAAGTGCGGTTCTAATCGGACTTGTCTGGTCAAGACCGTTCCAATGATTACACTTAATCATAGTCTCTAAATCTATAGGCTACAAGGGAACCTAAAACCATTAGGATATAAAATGTTTGGCAGTGATTTCATGCATTTCTCTCACCCCTGAGAGCTTAGTCCAGGGAGAGCATTTCAAGGCACTGGAAAAGCAATTAAATCAAACATGGGTGAGTGACTACAGGACAAATGCCTCGTCAGCACTTCTCAACATAGCAAGAGAAAGCTAGTCGGCTTTTTGAGGGAAGGGGCACCGAAGGAGAACCCAAACAAAGAGAAGGAGAGAGTACGAAGAGACAGACAAGAGGTCAGTTACATGCTGCCTCGGTTTGAGGACCCCCTTCAAATTCGGGGTCAGACACAGAGTTTGACCTTTGACCTCACAGTTCACATCAGCCCATAATTGCCTTTTTGCAGCAACCCTGCAGCCATCCATGGCCAAAGACAATGTAACAATTTGTCTTTTCAATTGTCTGTCACTCATTCGAGCCTAGAGTCTTTCAAGGGGCGTATGTGGTTTCTTTCTCCATTCCTATGTATTTATTTTGAATGTTGAATGGCAAAAGTGGGGGTCGTCTGGACCCTGGAAAAATGGGCTCTTTGTCTAAGTTGGTTTCACATCTACCCCCTCCGCTGTTCACTACCACTCCAAATTCAATCCTCCTCGCTTTATGCTTAGGGGTCTTTAAGAAGGCTATGTAGGCTCTACCCTTGGGTCATTTCAAGGTGGATTTCAAACTCATCAATAAGGCTTTTCTTTCCCTTAAATCCCAACCTGTGTATTGTAATGGTCGGGATTTTAGGATATACCCTTGTTTTTCTCAGCATTATCTAAACAGACGAACACATTTGTCAGTTTGTTTTCTTTCCCTTCTTGTATCTTCCTCTTCTTGTATACAATCAAACTGTCTTGATTGCATCATTTGAAGCATTAGGACACTCTCTGCCAAATCTATCATTTAAACCTGCGAGGAAATTTGCTTTGCTTGTTGTTTCAGTCTAAACATGTACTGGAGTTCATAAATCTTCAGATGGCTACATTCATCTCACTTGATGATAAAATGAAGGAATTCTAAAGAGGCAAAATTATATTCATTATTGCTTCACAAGAAAAATATACTTGTCACCCAGTGAGTTGAGATGAAATAGGAAAAACATTTTTTGGTATTCCATTTTCTTTGTTTATATCAATATAAGTGTTTTCAAGTGAAAGTAATTAGAAGAGAATGAAAGACAACATGATTGTTTGCTTGCTTAGGAACAGCTTGACATGCTGGTAATTGAAACAAAATATTTATCAAGAAATTTCAGCTGGTATTAAAATGGTAGGATAATAAAACACGGATTTGGAGAGGTCTGAAAAGTTCTGGCTTCTTTCTTTCTCTTATATAATCACTCATGCAAAGATGAGCTATATATCTTCAGATATCAGAAGCATGATATCGCGTTTTCCTTTTTCCTTTTTCCTTTGCTTTGTTTCTTCCCTGTGCTGCTTGTTAAAATCTCCAGGTTCTGTTCTTATCCACATCCTTCCATTTATGGAGATCAGATCTTATTGTAAATATAATCAGAAGATTAAAAGGCCTTGGAAACATGCTACATTCCTTTTACACTACTTACCAAAGTTATGCATCATTTGGAATGATGTAGTTTGTCTCTTAAATTCAAAGTTGGAGATGCTGTTTGTATTTTTAGATATGAAACTTCAGTTTTATCTCGGTGTCATCAAATTTATTCTAATATAGTTCTCCACTTCCTCGTAAAACTACTTATAAGTTACCAGTTCAGCGTACATCAGAACAGGGAATATATTTTTGGAAAAAGCATGCATAAGAGTCTTATGATTGATGAAAAATTTATAATTTTTTTTATGACCCTGATGAATAGGTCTTGACAATGAGCAGGCAGAAAAATGCTGTGTCCTTGTTTGGAGAAGAAATGGCTTTAAGGAATATAAAGGCATTCCAGAGAAATATCTGGTACAGATACTGTTACAGCTGAGATAGAGTGATAAATGCACTCTGAGACACAAAGTCTCTTTGCTAGATACCTCAGTGTTTAAACACAGCATATTCAAAATGAAATGAATGTGACTGTACTGAACCCTAATGCCTTCAGTAATCAAATCCAGAGGACAGAAAATATGTTTTGAATTTGGACTGTTTAATATTTATTAGTTCTGGAGGGGAAAAACGCACTTTTTATTGCGCAAGCAATATCTTTTCAACACCTTCAGCCTTGCTTCTCATGAATCACAAAATTTTGAGAAGAACAAATAATATAAGTATGATCATTTTTGGAATGTATGGGAGAAACTGGGCCAATAAAGTACAAAACCGCTGTAAGCAACCCTGATTAACAAGTAGTCTGAATTGTCTAAGGCACACTGTTGTATTCTAAGGAAGTGTGTCAAACATGAATGTCGGAGGACACATTCAAGGGTCCATATTAATGTCTCTCATTAATCATACTGCATCTATCACTGTTTGCCATTTACAAAGCATATATATGATGATTTTATAATTTGCAGCATTGGTCTCAGCATGTACATTTGTAAGAGTCAAAGACAAAACAAGCATCAAAACAAAAGTTTAATACAGCTTTTTTTCTGTACATAAGAATGTGTCCTATTTTTTCCTAAGCAAAAAAATAATGACTATCATACATTTTTGCCAAGACAACCACTAAAATATTATTCAGTGTAACAATAGTTCATACCAAACAAATCTTGTCAGCCATATTTAGAACAAGAGCAAAAAAAATAAAAAATCACATTGCAGTAATCTGAAATCTTGAACAATCTTTGCCACTATCTTTCAAACCACTATAGGTTTTACCTATTTGTATTGTCAGCAATATGTTTTTAGTAATTTAAAATGTAATGAAAATTAGTAACATCCCTTTTTATTTTATATATTTTAATAAGTACAGGTAAGAATACGTATGTTGTTTCATTTTTAGATAAATATTGTATATGTTATGCTGAATGACGAGGGAACATTATTTGACCCATATTTTGACGTTTTATTTTCACAGTTAGTTATAGTTATTTGAAACATTAGAGCACACACTCTAGACACTCTAATGTAGACACTCTTACTTGCATTTAATATGCTTTCTATGTATATAAAATCAATTTGGCAAATTTTATTTGATGCAGACACCAAAAGGGGACGTCTTGTCTTTGACAAACAATCAAGGAAAGGTTTACTACTCAGTCAAGCAGTTTACACACATGCACACACGCACAAACACGCAGTTTGGGAGAGAGATTAATGAAACTGTCAGATTTCACAGTAACTGTTTGATTAACAGCTTTTATAGAGATGAGTGCAACATGAAGTAATTCACCTCTGGTTCAAACATGCAACTTAAATTAAATTCACTTGTTGGGGTACGACTAGACATGAATGAATGTCATCAGTGACATGCAAATGCTTTACCACAAGGTGTGAAACCTTATACTCCATTTCTAGTAAAGATAAGAGAAGTTTTGTTTTGAAGGACAAGGGTCATTATAAATCACTTTTGATGGTGGCAAGACTTTGACCACAGGTTCATTGTCACAGCTTAAGTTAGAATAACAAGACCTAATGTTACCCTTGAGTGTAGGAAATGGAGAGCAAAAGGAGCTAGTGGGTTAAACCAGAATGTAATGACTAAAAAGGAATCAAATATAACCGAATGATAAAAGAGACTCAAAGCAGGATATTAAACAGCTAATAAACATTAAGAGACATGCTTTGCTTCTCTTTAATGCTTACCAGCTTGACAAAACAACATGGCTCACTAGTACAATTAATGTGTTTAGGGAACTTTTTCTAGTAGCCTTCCATGTGTTGCAAAAACAAAGTCTCATTAGTTCCAAACCAATGGTCGAGACTAGCTAAATGCAGGATATGTCAAACACATGTTATTACTTTCTTTATATATTTATTTTGTGCCAAGTACTGTGCGGCTGCATAGACAGTTGTAAAAAAAAAAAATGATTTATTGAATATTATTTCTGTTACCAATGGACGGCATGCTTGCCGTGTTAATACATTTCATACATCAGAAGATGCAGCTTAAAACAATTGATCAAAACACAAATTTGGAAGCCAGGAAGACATTGAAATCCATCAGAACATAAAACAGACTTTTGGTTTATATTCTGGTAAATAAAAATTTTGAAAATATGTTCCAGTTGTGTGTCTATATTTATTAGTCTCACAGTTACAAGTCGCATTTTAAAAGGAACCAGCTGGCACATCTACAAGGCCACGGGGCAGCAGCCAAAAACCTTGTCTAGAAATCTATCTATACTTACTCCAAATGAGGCCGTCTATAAACAGCTGGATGGCTAGTTTAATGCATGGCTTGTTCAAGTGTGAAAAATGCTGGGCAGGGAAGCGCTCGAAGGTTACTTGTGTCAGTATTGCACGCACAACTGGATGAGATGGATTGACCTGAGATTCTACTCTGTTTGGGTCCAGACCATAATATGACCAAAAACAAAGGCTGTATTGAAGGTTAACATTGTTCTTTCTTTAAACAGCTGAAATTGTCTTAGACCAAAATATTTTTTTACTGTTAAAGTTACTGCTCAGTATTTGGCTTTCTGTGAAGCTGACTGGCCTCAGGTAACTCTTTTCTCACTTTCCAATTAATGGTGGAAAAGAACTAGCAAAGACCTCATTTCTGTCACGACCATTTTATTTCTTTCTTTTCCAGCTTGTACACTGAGCCATCCTGACGTTTGACATATTGAAGTTTGCTGTTGGACTGGATCCAGATACGGTTGAAGGGAGCTTTCTCTGTGCCCTAAATTCACCACATCTGTTGCCGATTGTTTTTGTGTTTTTTATTTCGCCCGTAAAGCTACCATTTGAAGCGCTCGTACTCATCACTGTGATGTAACAGTAAGTTGCCTGCCTTTGAGTTACCCAAATCTGAGATAACATAACATATTTAGATTATTTTCCAGAACAACAGGTATTACTCATTATAATCCAAGCCCAAATATGTTGTTATATTCTTTCATGGACACTCTAACATCTGTTGTTTACACCATTAACCAGTCAGCTAAATGGAGTGGATGGGTTTTGTAAATGGGTGCTAGAATTGAGACATGTGGAGCTGCAATTGTGCTACTAATAAAATATGAGTCACAGTGCAATAAAATTAGTTTAAATCCCATTTTGATTTTATCTTTTTGATTTACATCACTGCACTGCATTATTGCCACTTTTTCCATTTTTGCACGTCTCTCAAACATTTACATAGCACTTAGTGCCATCTGTAGCATAGATAAGGTACTGCTTCAATAGAGCAGTCACATCCCCTTGGAAAATGTTGCATTATTTACCACTTAGATCAGATTGTTGTGTGTTGCCATAATTATGTCATGTTTACCTTAAGTTTGTATTGCAAACCGTAGCTTGAACTCTACTGTAGGGTCATGGACTGTTACTTGAAAAATTCTATACATGTTGATTTACACTTTATTATCTGAAACTTCACTATTGCATTCATTCCGAACCCTCAAATGTGCAGGCTTGATATAATAAGGCTTTATGAGTAGGTCATAAAGTGCACATACACACATTCACATGCCATAATAATACTTGGCTTTCTCATGAAGCTGGAGTTCACATGAAACACTTAAAGTTCTAGTGTGCATTTTAGTTGCATAGCTTGTAATATTTTTATATTCCTCCAATTCCAAAAACACATGAGCCATTTTACAATCTAACAAATGTAAGTGAACTGATTTTGAAAGGGGTATATCAGGACAACAGCACTGTCCTTGTCTTTAATTCCATCAGGGGTTGTGGTGAAAGAGGCTGGTGAAAATCTGAATACATTTACTTGCTTCTCTGTGTTTTGCATTGGCACATCACTGGTCTGCTGACACAAAATGAAAGCGAGTTTTATTTCCTTTGCAATTTCATTCATTGCTTTAAGGAGCGTTATCCACTCATTCAGACTGGATTCTACTATTTGCTGGCTGTATCGGTCAGTTCCCTTGATCCGCATCCAAATTTAAACTCTTATCATCTCCATAAACATGCCTTTCCATTTAAAGTATAAAATATTGTTACCATTAGATCTAAACTATGCATAATCCCAAGATATGAAATGTTACTTACACTCTAAAAAATGCTGGGTTGTTTCAATCCAATTTTGGGTCAAATATGGACTACATTTTTAACCCAAAAGTTGGGTTAGTCCATATTTGACCCAAAGTTGGGTTGAAACAACCCAGCATTTTTTAGAGTGTATTTTTAATTGACCATATTTTCTGTCAAAACTGTAACAAAATCAGATTTTGCTATTTCATTACATTAATAAGAAAAGTGCTGAGCAACCATTAGAAAAGCACCTTTAATTAAACTACTGCATCTCATTAATTCAAATGTCTTTATCTGGCTACTCACCAAATAAATAAATACATGCACATGAAAAAATTAAAATTTTGAAATCAAAAATTTTGAAATTTGATTAGAAATGATTTTAGTAATTTGAACTGTATATTATCTTAAAGCTTCCACTAAGAAAAAAATGATAATCCACTTCAACATACAAAACAATTAGACGAAACCTGCCAATAATAGTAGTAATACTTATGTCTTTCTACAATCAAAAAAATGTGATACGACGGTTTCAGTTGGATGAGTGTACTGATTTAATCGACTCAGTCATTTTCAAAATCCACATTGTTTCAAAGTAAACTTACAGAAATGTATACTGTATGGACTGATATACAGCATTGTCACGGACGACAGAAATTGTCTGACTGCTGAATGCTGCGACTGATCAGTCAGAATCAGGTATTCTAGAGAGCAGTGTAATAAGTGACACAACAAGTAAAAGATCTGGATCTAGAATATGCTTCATCATCCTCCCTGTCCTATAAATACGGCCTTTCATTATTACCTCTCTCAGGGCGTATTTGTCCTCTGTGCATGGCCTTGATCAGAGCATCATTAGGGGTGGTCATTTACATGCCTTATTGCTCAATTGCTGGTTTTATTGCTCAGCCCGTATTAATGCTCTTTCATGGAGGCAGCATATCATCACAGACTGACCAGTGTGACCCTACACTGTCCTTGATTTATGCTGGGACGACACAACCGTATAGCACAGTAAAACCTACTTCTGAGCGGTCATTAAGATCTGTCCTCATTGTACTTTTTTATGGATGTGTGCGTAGAGCTTCGAAAAAAGATTGAGATGCACAATAAATCAGGAAAATAATGATATCCACAGTCTGAGGGTAGTTTTTACATCTGAATTACTAATTCATGGGAGCTGTGCTAAAGTCACACTGTAAATGTTGTATTTGCATATAAATCAAAATGAATTTAAAAAGTAGAAAATCTAGGTTTCATTAAAAAAAAAACAGTCAATAAACTTCACATAAAAATATTTTGTAAAAAAGGTACTAAAAGACTATCATTAAAAAAACATGGCAAAAATTATGTAAATGTGGACTCTTTTTTCTTGGATGTTACAATAAATGACATCTTATATTAATTTACATTACATTCTCCCTTTTCAACCCAACTTTGGGTCAAATATGGACTAACCCAACTTTTGGGTTAAAAATGTAGTCCATATTTGACCCAAAATTGGATTGAAACAACCCAGCATTTTTTAGAGTGTATTTTTAATTGACCATATTTTCTGTCAAAACTGTAACAAAATCAGATTTTGCTATTTCATTACATTAATAAGAAAAGTGCTGAGCAACCATTAGAAAAGCACCTTTAATTAAACTACTGCATCTCATTAATTCAAATGTCTTTATCTGGCTACTCACCAAATAAATAAATACATGCACATGAAAAAATTAAAATTTTGAAATCAAAAATTTTGAAATTTGATTAGAAATGATTTTAGTAATTTGAACTGTATATTATCTTAAAGCTTCCACTAAGAAAAAAATGATAATCCACTTCAACATACAAAACAATTAGACGAAACCTGCCAATAATAGTAGTAATACTTATGTCTTTCTACAATCAAAAAAATGTGATACGACGGTTTCAGTTGGATGAGTGTACTGATTTAATCGACTCAGTCATTTTCAAAATCCACATTGTTTCAAAGTAAACTTACAGAAATGTATACTGTATGGACTGATATACAGCATTGTCACGGACGACAGAAATTGTCTGACTGCTGAATGCTGCGACTGATCAGTCAGAATCAGGTATTCTAGAGAGCAGTGTAATAAGTGACACAACAAGTAAAAGATCTGGATCTAGAATATGCTTCATCATCCTCCCTGTCCTATAAATACGGCCTTTCATTATTACTGGTTTTATTGCTCAGCCCATATTAATGCTCTTTCATGGAGGCAGCATATCATCACAGACTGACCAGTGTGACCCACGGCCTTGATTTATGCTGGGACGACACAACCGTATAGCACAGTAAAACCTACTTCTGAGCGGTCATTAAGATCTGTCCTCATTGTACTTTTTTATGGATGTGTGTGTAGAGCTTCGAAAAAAGATTGAGATGCATAATAAATCAGGAAAATAATGATATCCACAGTCTGAGGGTAGTTTTTACATCTGAATTACTAATTCATGGGAGCTGTGCTAAAGTCACACTGTAAATGTTGTATTTGCATATAAATCAAAATGAATTTAAAAAGTAGAAAATCTAGGTTTCATTAAAAAAAACAGTCAATAAACTTCACATAAAAATATTTTGTAAAAAAGGTACTAAAAGACTATCATTAAAACAACATGGCAAAAATTATGTAAATGTGGACTCTTTTTTCTTGGATGTTACAATAAATGACATCTTATATTCATTTACATTACATTCTCCCTTATGCAATAGACAAAAAGCAAAAAAACTCTCTTTTCTGACATTTTAAAAATGTCTCCCTTTTATGAATTATATTTCAATTCTGCAATACAAATGTATTTTAAAAAAATTCAAGACAAAAAAATTAATGTGTATTTTTACCACTTTGCCAAAACCAAAATCGAATATTTGAATTTGATGACGATGAAGTTCTAGCATGTTATTATCTTCTCTAAACAAACTCTGATATTGTGTAACAAGCTACTTTATATTCTTACACTGTTATTTCAATTTGATTTTAGAATGGCCTGCTGTTTATTTTTCTCTCAATTTGTCTATCATTGCCTACTAAAGGCAAATACTCCACTGAGACATTTAGTAATGGTCTAGGATTAGGCAGAATGGTTGCTCTATCAGTTGAAATATGTCAAGCATCTTTAGGAAATCACTCATCCAAGCAGAGTAACAGTGAAGTCTGCATGATAAAACATCTTGTCTTATTTAGCTGAGATATTATTAATCTTATCAAGTCTATCTGCCATGTTATGCAATGCTACACTGTCCTGCCTTACTCTGTTCCTAATCAACGTGGTAGACCACTGTTTATCTATGTTATATAAATTCATTTATGCAAATAAAATCATTATCTATCATTGTCTTTTCATTTAGGCCCTTATTACTTAATTATGCTTTATGTAACAATAACTCACCATTAATTATCTGTCTGTGGTAAAGTTCAGTGAGGACAGAGGATGAAACCCATAGAGGAGTCAAATTGACTATCCATTTTAATGACGGGTTGTGTTTTTGTTGTTGTTGAATTTTATTTGGAGTTGTTTATGATGCACTGTGGGGCTACCTAATATCCCTTAGTATGTATGATCAAATCTAATTTAATTATATATACACACAGGTAAGAGCTTATTCTTTATATAAGAGCATACTCTTCAAAAAATTAATAAATAATAGAGAATTAAGTATTCTGTTTTTTTCCCTGTCCTATAATGACTGCTATATTGTCAACAGTTTTATTAATTTAGTCCCCAGCCATTTCATTCTATATTATATTATACATTATATATCGCTGTATATTCAGAATATAACTATAACTTAGGATAACTTTGAGTTTGACAAAGCCTGGCTACTTACACTGCACAAATTCCACATTTTATTTTATTAATTTTTTTCTCCCTACAGACCATAGCCTCAGCTAACACTTCATCAAAACAAATATTGATTCTCAGTCTGTCTGGCCATCATCTATCCTGCACAAAGTTGGAGTGATTTTAATTTGACTTACTCTTTTCTTCTTGTGGGATTTGATTGTTTAAGCTCTGTAAGAGACATGGTGTTCTTCTTTCTTCAACTGTTAAGTCGTCGTCTCATGACAGCGAACAGCGAAATTCTACTCTTCACACTGCATGCAGCAACAATTCCCATTTTTATGTGGGATTGAAAGTGAAAACAAGCAACAAAGACATAGTGACATGAGATATGATTCCACTTATGTGCAAAAAAAGAAATCTATGTAGAGATTTATACATCTAATTATGTAGATGAGAATCTGAACTGAAATCAATATAGTGGTTGGTTCGGTTATTTAAATATTTTTGTTTTACTAAAACTCTTTGAATATGTTAAATGCGTTCAACTGCTTGGCTGCACAAAAATATATTTTGCCAGGTCTGAGAACACAAACCAGATCAGTCGTTCTGTAATTACGATTTGGAAGAAAGATCTAAAAAGTTTGGAAAGAAAGGTTCGAATGTTCCTGCATGCATTAACTGCAAGCTATGTTCAAGCGCTTTAAGGCATTTAAGCAAAATTATTGAGCAAGCTAGTATCTACCTAAATCAGTGATTAAAAAAGAGCATTTTTGGCAATTCCAGGTCATTTACCATAGAAATATGAGGTTTACCTATAGCACAATCTCCATAAAAGTTACTTCTTTAGAACCAATGAGAATCTGAACTGAAATCAATATAGTGGTTGGTTCGGTTATTTAAATATTTTTGTTTTACTAAAACTCTTTGAATATGTTAAATGCGTTCAACTGCTTGGCTGCACAAAAATATATTTTGCCAGGTCTGAGAACACAAACCAGATCAGTCGTTCTGTAATTACGATTTGGAAGAAAGATCTAAAAAGTTTGGAAAGAAAGGTTCGAATGTTCCTGCATGCATTAACTGCAAGCTATGTTCAAGCGCTTTAAGGCATTTAAGCAAAATTATTGAGCAAGCTAGTATCTACCTAAATCAGTGATTAAAAAAGAGCATTTTTTGGCAATTCCAGGTCATTTACCATAGAAATATGAGGTTTACCTATAGCACAATCTCCATAAAAGTTACTTCTTTAGAACCATATGCTGCATGTGCTCACCTAGTTTCATGTAATTTTGAGTTTTAGTTTAGGATTTATAGGCTTTTGGGTATATTTGGCCAGGCCCTTTTCTAATATTTAACCAAAGTGTAAAGTTCAACTTTTTTGTTTGTTTGATAATAATAATAATAATAAAAAAATTAAAAAACAGACACCAAGATATTTCTGTCCTACCCAAACTGAGCAATTGGAAAAGGATAATTGGCAGAAAAGTGACAGATTATAACACTGTGAGAATGTTAGAGGATTTGGCTGAAGTGAAGCCTTGGAGAGGCAAACATTAAATCACGTCAAAAAGTTTTCTAGATTCTAAAACATGAAACCTTTTGGAAGAAACTTTTAGTGGTCTAGTGAGATTTAAATTGAGCTCCTTGGCTTGAAAGTAAAGTTCTCTGTTTGGTGCAAACTAAATACAGTGCACAGTGATAGAAGCATCTCGGTCTGAGGTTCAGCAGGAGAAACTGAAAAAGCTTGCTACCATCAAAGCAACGCAGATCGAACCATTGGCGATGTAATGCAATTTCTTGGCACAGGGTTTTGGAGGCCTTTTTCATAAATAATTTCGTACAATTTGCATATTTATGTGCCTAGATAAAAATCTCCTTAAAAAAATTCCTCCAGATTCACAACAGGTGCATACGCATTTGTTCTTGCATTTGGTCTGCGTCTGGATGAATCCTGAGAAAGAGCATGCCTGCAGCTAGTAATTTGTCTTGAACACGCCAAAAAAGGGCCATAAGACATATGCTTTGTGCGTTTTATTTTTCTGTTAAGTAATTAAAATGTATTGTTCATGCCATCCTTGAAATGAAAAAAAAAGTTTAAAAGTATTCTGTTTCCATTCTTTCATTCCATTTTTCCTGGTTGTGTTCTCACAATTATTGTGTGCATGAATGATGAAGCCTAACAAACAGTTTTATTAATTTAGTCCCCAGCCATTTCATTCTATATTATATTATACATTATATATCGCTGTATATTCAGAATATAACTATAACTTAGGATAACTTTGAGTTTGACAAAGCCTGGCTACTTACACTGCACAAATTCCACATTTTATTTTATTAATTTTTTTCTCCCTACAGACCATAGCCTCAGCTAACACTTCATCAAAACAAATATTGATTCTCAGTCTGTCTGGCCATCATCTATCCTGCACAAAGTTGGAGTGATTTTAATTTGACTTACTCTTTTCTTCTTGTGGGATTTGATTGTTTAAGCTCTGTAAGAGACATGGTGTTCTTCTTTCTTCAACTGTTAAGTCGTCGTCTCATGACAGCGAACAGCGAAATTCTACTCTTCACACTGCATGCAGCAACAATTCCCATTTTTATGTGGGATTGAAAGTGAAAACAAGCAACAAAGACATAGTGACATGAGATATGATTCCACTTATGTGCAAAAAAAGAAATCTATGTAGAGATTTATACATCTAATTATGTAGATGAGAATCTGAACTGAAATCAATATAGTGGTTGGTTCGGTTATTTAAATATTTTTGTTTTACTAAAACTCTTTGAATATGTTAAATGCGTTCAACTGCTTGGCTGCACAAAAATATATTTTGCCAGGTCTGAGAACACAAACCAGATCAGTCGTTCTGTAATTACGATTTGGAAGAAAGATCTAAAAAGTTTGGAAAGAAAGGTTCGAATGTTCCTGCATGCATTAACTGCAAGCTATGTTCAAGCGCTTTAAGGCATTTAAGCAAAATTATTGAGCAAGCTAGTATCTACCTAAATCAGTGATTAAAAAAGAGCATTTTTGGCAATTCCAGGTCATTTACCATAGAAATATGAGGTTTACCTATAGCACAATCTCCATAAAAGTTACTTCTTTAGAACCAAATGCTGCATGTGCTCACCTAGTTTCATGTAATTTTGAGTTTTAGTTTAGGATTTATAGGCTTTTGGGTATATTTGGCCAGGCCCTTTTCTAATATTTAACCAAAGTGTAAAGTTCAACTTTTTTGTTTGTTTGATAATAATAATAATAATAATAATAAAAAAATTAAAAAACAGACACCAAGATATTTCTGTCCTACCCAAACTGAGCAATTGGAAAAGGATAATTGGCAGAAAAGTGACAGATTATAACACTGTGAGAATGTTAGAGGATTTGGCTGAAGTGAAGCCTTGGAGAGGCAAACATTAAATCACGTCAAAAAGTTTTCTAGATTCTAAAACATGAAACCTTTTGGAAGAAACTTTTAGTGGTCTAGTGAGATTTAAATTGAGCTCCTTGGCTTGAAAGTAAAGTTCTCTGTTTGGTGCAAACTAAATACAGTGCACAGTTATAGAAGCATCTCGGTCTGAGGTTCAGCAGGAGAAACTGAAAAAGCTTGCTACCATCAAAGCAACGCAGATCGAACCATTGGCGATGTAATGCAATTTCTTGGCACAGGGTTTTGGAGGCCTTTTTCATAAATAATTTCGTACAATTTGCATATTTATGTGCCTAGATAAAAATCTCCTTAAAAAAATTCCTCCAGATTCACAACAGGTGCATACGCATTTGTTCTTGCATTTGGTCTGCGTCTGGATGAATCCTGAGAAAGAGCATGCCTGCAGCTAGTAATTTGTCTTGAACACGCCAAAAAAGGGCCATAAGACATATGCTTTGTGCGTTTTATTTTTCTGTTAAGTAATTAAAATGTATTGTTCATGCCATCCTTGAAATGAAAAAAAAAAGTTTAAAAGTATTCTGTTTCCATTCTTTCATTCCATTTTTCCTGGTTGTGTTCTCACAATTATTGTGTGCATGAATGATGAAGCCTAACATTTATTGTAATTATTCTATAAACAGACAACAAACAGTACCACATTAAAACAACAGACTGTGTTACTGGTTCCAGAGAGAGTGCATATGAGGTTGAGAGTGAAGGGAAAAAAAAAGTTTAAAAGTATTCTGTTTCCATTCTTTCATTCCATTTTTCCTGGTTGTGTTCTCACAATTATTGTGTGCATGAATGATGAAGCCTAACATTTATTGTAATTATTCTATAAACAGACAACAAACAGTACCACATTAAAACAACAGACTGTGTTACTGGTTCCAGAGAGAGTGCATATGAGGTTGAGAGTGAAGGTCTGTAGCCAGTCTCCATTGTCCTGGAAATCTGATTCAGTAATTAATATACTTGTTTGTGAACATTTAAGCCACTTGTTTTCATATTGTGTGGGTGGTCTTTGTACATTTAATGCTTGAGGTTAAACCAATAAGAACAATGACCATTCTCACTGTCACTTTAAAAAGACCTCCAACATATAATAAGAAAATCGAGGAAAATGAGATGTCATCGAGAGGAAATGGCTCTGTTCCCATATCCCCTACAGCAATACATATGATGAACATTAATCTCAAAACTAGCCAGCATTACAAGAATTTGAATACGTTAAACCTAACAGAAATGAAATATGCTCCAATTCAGTGACACCGGTGTATAAGTTTACCCCATGTTATGTATGTTGTTTTTGTAAAAACAAATATGTAATTAATCATCTGAAGCGCATAGGCCTGTTAAGTAAACTACTGAATGCTTTAACAAGCAAAGTACAAACAGACATTAATCTTCACATAAGATGCTCTGTATGGAATATAAATTGGAGTTATACGGTGAACACAAGTTTCAGGTTGCAAAGAATTTTGTTGATCCGAAAGAAATACTACTGTACTGCATACTGGGTGTATATTGCATTCTGCCTACTAGTATGTGAAACAGTATACAGTATGGAATTAAAATGCTGAAAATTGTATATAGCTACATTGCTGTCTTGATACATACTGCATACCGCACAAAAACAGTACTTAAGTACTGAAGAGTCCAAAATTCCACCTTTTTCATTTTGTTAGAGCACCACATAGTGGATGAAGTGAATATGACATTTAATACAACGTGTTTGCCATATTGCAATACACCACAAGAGGGTGCAATATAAAATATCTTCACACACTGGAAAACAACAAGTGAATTCATTAGCCCAAACTGTAGGAATACCATATATTGTTTTTCTTTGCCAAATAATGCATGTTTATTACGCTACATCGCATACATCCATGATTTTTTACATCCATTCAAGTAAGCATAATGTAAAATTAGCTGATATGGTCCCTCAAAAAAACAGAGGATAACACTATGTTAGCACCATTAACAGACATCAAATGAAAGACATTCCACATCGAAAAACAAAGAAATTATGAAATAGCATCTGAAATCCCTGTCTTAAAATAAGTTATTTAATGCTAATGAATATTCCTGCATGATTAGTTGGAAAGGATCAGACTGCTTGTGATGTTTCCAGTCAGAGTTAGCATTAATAATTCATAATGATTGTTCACTGTCAGTCAATTCAAAATAACAACAAGAACAGGGTGGGGGGAAAATCCAAAACAAACCTAATATTAGAGTTTTCACAGGTTCATCTGCTCCTAGGATGCCAGTGTTTATGAACCGCTGATCTGAACTGGGAGGCTTAAGGTTACCGGAAATATTCAAAGTTTTCTTACACTGTAATTCATCATGTAACAACATATAATTTCTGAAAATACTTTTGAAATTGGACATTGATAAAAAAATATTGTGAGGCTCATTATATCTTTCTAATGCATCGGTCGTTTCCACTACAAACCCATAAGGTACTTAAATAATAACCAATAATATCTATAAGCAGAAGTCATCAGCTTAGTTTTCGAAATGCCAAAGTATATAGCTGAAATGCATGGACACTAAAAAAGGAAATGGTCTCTCTTCAGGCCTTTATTTTTCTGTAGATTTGTGTAATATTCTTTTAGAAGACTCATCTGAGAAAAGTCCTCTCACCTAATCAAAACGCTTACAAAAAGACCTAAACCACGAGTCCTGTCAAGTTCAAAAATATAAAATAAAAAGTGCACCAGAGTTCCTTTCATGTCTGAAGTGAGCTCACTTGAGAGTTATCCACAGTTTCATCTTCAACACCAGCAGCAAACCGAGAAAGAATGAGGTTTCAGAATTGCTACTGGTTCAGCGGTGAGAGGGAATTTCAGTCTGTAAATCTCAGCCAAAGAGCTGTTTTCAGAGTCAGTTCCTGTCTCAAATCTGAGTTCTCAATTTAAAAAAAAGGGATGTTTAGTCCTGTAAGACAGTAGAGGACTGTGCTGGCTATGAGGTGACACTGAGCATAGTTGAAAGAGTACCATGGAATTACTGCTGAGAG
The DNA here is from genome assembly GCF_001515645.1 of Sinocyclocheilus grahami. Lineage (NCBI taxonomy): Eukaryota > Metazoa > Chordata > Actinopteri > Cypriniformes > Cyprinidae > Sinocyclocheilus > Sinocyclocheilus grahami. The sequence continues at coordinate 443,965 of NW_015505374.1, forward strand.
ATGAAAGGTCCTCTAGAGAGGTGTAGTGGTTCAGGGCTCTTGATGATCTCACTGGTTGGCCGCAGTTTCTGGATGTTCTTCAGCGCCTCTCTTTTACCTATGGGTCACCTGGTTGTTGATCAGGCCAGGAAAGGTGTCTTCTGTCTCTGCACTAAAGGAGCCCCCTAAAGAGACACAGAATCAAAGTGATGTTCAATATACAGCTATACCAGGGTACTATACTATACAAACATTTGCATTATTTTACTTTACATTTTTTGAAGGTGTTTGCAAGATTTTCAGTGTTTTTGAACGAAAATCTCCAAGGCTGCATTTATTTGATAAAAATAAAAGTACAGTAAAAATACAGTAAAACCAGTAATGTTGTGAAATATTATTACAATTCAAAAGAACTCAGTTCTATTTGAATACATTTTAAAATGTAATTTATTCCTGTGATGGCAAAAGCTGAATTTTTAGCAGCTATTACCCCTGTCTTCAGTGTCACATTATCAAAATATGATTGATTTATTATTATTATCAATAGACAGCTGTGCTGCTTATTATATTTTTGTGAAAATTCCAAGTTCAATACAACAGAAATTATTTGAAATAACAATCTTTTCTAGCATTAATAAAGGTTTTTACGGTCACTTTTGATCAATTTAATGCATATTTCCAGTTAAAAAACTACCAAAATATTTAAATGGTAATGTACATTTTACATTTACATTTCAAATGTAAATGTAGACAATGTGAAGAGGCATAAGTCATAAATGTTTGTTTACCTATATGGCAATTATACATCCATATACGGTGACCATCATATCGACATCTGCATTTGACAATGTTATTGGTGTAATCCGACTCAGCAACCTCATAATTGGGGTTAATTACGATCTGTCAGAAAGAGCGAATACAGTCAGTAAAAACAATTAATCACAATGTCCATTTCCAAGAACCTGGGTAATACGATTCAAAAGAATTTCTTTGGTACTAAAATTACTACTACTTTGGAAATGTCATTATTACCTGGAATATGTAGTCTCCCGGTTTAACATCTGTAATGTCAACCCACTGGCAGTCAATATCATGTCTGTATGTATCCCAGCAGCCCACTGTGATCCCCTGCTCACCAAAGTTTGCACACTCGTACCTCTTTTCAATTCCTAATGAAGTTAACAATACAAAGGGCAAATCATCACACTACTGTAATGTAATACCAAATTCAATACCAAAAATACACAGTTATAGAATGAGGTGAAATTCTTTTCAGTTGTGAACTACAAAAACAGCCACATTCTTTCATACCTTCATCACATTCCGAGTCCTCCAGACAAAAGCTTGCTTTGTGTCCCTCTGCCACCTTGGTGCCATTGTTGCTAAGTAGGTCATAGTGGGTGAATACTTCCATGCTATGATAGTGTCTGTAACAGTAAAAAGAAAAATCTAACTACAAGTTAAAATATATGCTACAGTTTTAAAAGTTTGAGGTAGGTAAGACTTTTTATCTTTTATGCTCACAAAGGCTGCATTTATTTGATCAAAAATACAGTTAAAACGGTAAAACTGTGAATACAATTTTCAATAACTGTTTTCTATTTAAATACATTTTAAAATGTCATTCTGAATTTTCAGCAGCCTGATCCTAAAGAAATCATATTAATCATATGATTTCAGTTATCCGACCTCTCACCTGTGGCAGTCATGCCAAACCCATGTCTCTCTGGAGGCTTTGGGTCTGAAGTCAGATTGTCCATTGTTGTGGATCTGGGAGGAGAACCGGAGGAGCCGGCGATAGGAGCTGGCTGGGGTGGAACTGAAAGTGGAGCCCAGGCAGTTCTCCTCATAGGCGCACTGTAACATGAACATAGGACGGTCCTCTAAGTATGTGGTCTGCTCCACCACCTGGGGGTTGAGCACTAGATCTGGGGCAGCTGCAGGGAACATAAAAAAACACTTAGCTGAAGTTTTAAAACAGATGTTGAACATTGTCAGTGCTTTTTAAAAATATTGGTTTATGCATGTTTCTTCATTGTTTTTAAGACATTCCATTAATGAAACAATTCAATTCACATTTATTTGTATAGTGCTTTTCATGATGCAAATCGTTGCAAAGCAGCTTGACAGAAAATTTATGTTTCTACATTGCATTAAGGAGTAGTTTATCAGTGGTGACTATGTCAAGGTGATGTCTATATGGCACATATAGACATATAGGCATATAAAAATCATGCAGTTAGCTAATGAAATGTATGCAACAACACAATATACATAAGAATAATAGTAGTCCAAGGCACTCGAATCTTATTCAAGAAATTTTTAAAAGCCTTTAATAAGTTTTAAGGTGAAGTTACATCTTTAAACATATTTGTCTTGACCATATTGTCAGAGTGATTGCAATTGCCACATCTGTAATTTCCTGCACTCGGACATAACCAAGTACTTAATTTCTTATCTTTAATCGTAGGTGCTTTTCGGAATACAACGGAGGGAGATTCAGGCATGACTTCCCTGAGATGGGGATCACTCATCACAATTTCCCAATTCTTTTTTATAATTTTCTTAATTCTATTCGCTTCTGTACTATACTGTGTAACGAAATAAACCGAATTATCAGAATCATGTGATTTACATTTTTGTACCAATAACTCATCTCTACTGATGTTTCTTGCTTTATTAAATGCCTTGTTGATCACCCTGTTTTTGTACCCTCGCATTTGTGGATTATTTTATTAAACCATTGGTTAGTGAACTCCCCTCGTTCATTCAAGATACAACTCATGTACTGAATATCGTTAAAGAAATAAAAACTACAGAATCCTCTATACTGGTGACTATGGATGTTGAATCACTGTATACGAATATAGACCATAAAGATGGGCTGGAAGCATTATCACACTATTTAGATATGAGATCGTCTACTGAAAGGCCACCGGCATGTTTTATTATGCAATTAGCAGAATGGATATTAAATAATAACTTTGTTTTGTTTCAAGATGAATTCTATAAACAAATTAAAGGTACAGCAATGGGTGCCTGTTTTGCCCCAAATTATGCAAATTTGTTTTTAGGATTTTGGGAAAAGGAATTTGTATTTTCTGATTCAAATCCATATTTAAAGAATGTGATGTGGTGGGATAGATATATAGATGATATCATTTTGATATGGATCGGTTCAGAAGCAGATCTGTTAGTCTTTCATTCATACTTAAATAATACTAATGTGAATTTGAAGTTAAGTCTTGATTTTTCACATACTCAGATACATTTCTTGGACTTAAACATTTTTTGTATTACAGGCAATGGTGTATTACATACTACTATTTTTAGAAAGGAAACAGATAGAAACACTATTTTAAGAGCAGATAGTTTTCACCCTCCATGGTTGATTGACAATATTCCCTTAGGACAGTTTCAGAGGTTAAAAATAATCTGTGACAAGGAAGATGATTTTGATTTCAAGGCTCAAGAAATGGCTCAAAGATTTCAGGAATGAGGGTACAAAAACAGGGTGACCAACAAGGCATTTAATAAAGCAAGAAACATCAGTAGAGATGAGTTATTGGTACAAAAATGTAAATCACATGATTCTGATAATTCGGTTTATTTCGTTACACAGTATAGTACAGAAGCGAATAGAATTAAGAAAATTATAAAAAAGAATTGGGAAATTGTGATGAGTGATCCCCATCTCAGGGAAGTCATGCCTGAATCTCCCTCCGTTGTATTCCGAAAAGCACCTACGATTAAAGATAAGAAATTAAGTACTTGGTTATGTCCGAGTGCAGGAAATTACAGATGTGGCAATTGCAATCACTCTGACAATATGGTCAAGACAAATATGTTTAAAGATGTAACTTCACAAATTGAATTTAAAGTTAAATCCTTTATTAATTGCAGTACCTCATTTGTAGTGTATCGGTTAGAGTGTCCATGTGGTTGTTTCTATATAGGGATGACTACAAGGAAATTAAAGATCAGATTAGCAGAACATAAGAATGCCATTCGAGTTTGTAACCCTTTATATCCTATGGCCCTTCATTATAAAGAGAAAAATCATGGTAGCCCAAGTACATTGAAGATAATCGGAATAGAACATGTCCCCAGGTCAATAAGAGGAGGTGATAGGGTCAGTAGGCTTTTACAGACAGAGTCTTTTTGGATCTATACACTGAAAGCAACTAAACTTCCAGGCTTAAATGGGGAATTAGACCTGGTACCTTTTTTGTAATAAGTATTCAGATTTGGAAGTATTATATCGGTGATCTTGTGTTTTGTTTTTATAAAGAAATTTATACTATGTACATACACACACTGATTTGTTTTTTTCTCCCTCCTTTATACATGATTATATTGTGTTTGATTTAATTTGATATGTAATCGTCGAACTTCCTCTCTATTGTTTGTCCTGTGTAGAACGTCCAGGTGCTTGTTATTTGACTAATTAACTGCTGCTTAAAATGAACTCAGATTGTGTTTGTTACTCACACCCTGACGAAGGCAAAATAGCCGCAAAGCGTAGGTGTGCACTTGTCACCTGTTCTTAAAACTTATAGCCATGATGAAATAAAGGCTTTTTCAATTTTTTTGAATACGATTCGAGTGCCTTGGACTATTATTCTTACGAGTTGAATCATCCCTTGCACCCAAAGAGCACCGAGACTAGAAACCCAATACCCCGTGCAGTACTTCTTTTGCATTCTTTATTTCAACACAATATACATATTTAAAAACATTTGCATTTTGTTTCTTCCTTTAACAGCTCACAGATTAAAGATTTAAAACTAGCCTACACATTGACACCAAACGTTGCATCTTCAATTCATTTAGCAAAGTATCCCATACCAAAAACATGTTACCCTAATTTAGTTTGTACAAATGCTGAAAAGGTATATGTTCTTTGAACATAATCCTGTGTATAGTTTGTTAGTGTTAATACAATGCAAACGCACAACAGGCTTGTAATGTTATTTTTAAAGTGACCAGTAGAGGTCAGTGTTTCTCCAGAAACAAATAAGCTGTACTGTAGTAGAATCACTCTCCAAGTCTAGACATAAAAATGTATAAAAGTGAGTAACTGGATCTGAGTATTTGAATATGATGATAATAATCTTACTCTCAGAGCAGGAAACTCCAGCAGCAAAGCGTCCTCCACCTTTAGGGCAGCTGAGGTATTCTCCATGGTGCAGACAGTGGGAGAGAGACATCTCTGTTCCTGCACACCTCACCCCACTCATTACCACTGAATCTGCATTCACTGCACCGGGCCAGTTCCATGTCTCCTATATAAACACATAATTACACCTCAGTACAAGTCATTCATCCAATGCACAGCGGAAATTAAAGGAAGTGCAGATACACTGAATATAAACACAGTGTTTATCATTAGACAGATTGTTACAGCATTAAAGATGTACCCAGTAATTTTCACTCATTCAAAAATGTATGTTTAATTTTTTAACCACAAAGCACTTTTGAATTAACCTGTATACATATTCACATGAGTAGATTCATATGACTCTATATGATCAAAATTTGACTCACAGCCCAATAGAAGCGGTTTTATTTTAGATGGAGCGAGCAGATGTTTATGAGATGTATATAATACATATATGTCAGTATAGTGTTGCTATTGTTAACTAAATCTAAAATTACAACTAATAAAAATTGTTTTCATTGACTGAAATAAGAAATAAAAAATATAAATATCATGTAAAAACTTCAACTTTAAAAACTGAAAATAATAATAAATGTTGCCTTAAGTTAATTTTAAGTCGAAGAACTAAAGGTACTAAAACTGAAGTAAAATAAGAAAAAATAACAAAGGCACACAGCAAAATGACAAAAATTTAAATGAAAACTTAAAATCTAAAAATAAAAGGTAATTCAAAACAAATACTCAGTAATTATTGGTAATTTTTCATAAATTAAGCTGATTGTGAATATCATTATCCAATGCTTTTTCGTGAAATTACATTCATGTCACTAGGCGTTGTAATAAGACTGGCAAGCAGAAAAAAAACAGAGGGAAAAAGTCAACAGAGGAAGAGAAATCAACGGAGTAAAACGGAATTTAACCACAAGATGGCGCTATTGCATGTCACAATATCAAAACCTAAGGGACTTCTTTGTTCTAATGGAGAAAAGTCCTTAGCACCCTAGACCTAGCTTAGCAAATCAGTGGAAAATTCAAAACGCTAAATAGCACCCACAAGATAGTTAAAGTCAATATCCAGGGTGACAAAATATTCTCTTTGATATTATATTTTACATGGTTACTTACACTTTCAAGTCGTGAGCCTATCCGTTTCCTATCAAACTATTTCATTTTTTAAAAGAAACACAAACATAGTCTATATTGTTTAACCATATCCAGTCACTCAACAACAGCAACAGTAACATCTTCACAAGCAAACCTCTCATTCTTTTTCCAACCCTGCGGCAGTCAACGTTTCGTTCTTGCTTGTCATCTATTTAAGATCCATTTGATGAAGAGACATAATTTCCTCTTGGAACAGAGAGTCTCTAACTTTCTTAAATGCTTCCCAGGTGTAACTGTGTATCTTTAACACTGTCAAACCAGAAGGGAGAAATGGTTTCTCTTGGCAACCGTAAACACAGACATCTATAACTCAGAAAGCATGTATTTAAGAAGGTTAATCTGAGGAAAACAGACATGTCTTAAACAGCTGGTTGTTCTACTAATTACCGTTGTTCTCTATCAGAACCATCATTCTCACAAGCCGAGCTGTGCATAATGGATCAAAGCAACGTGAAAACACAGCATACTGGGATTCATTTCAGACTTCAGAGATACAAGTACATACATTTCCTTGCAGTAACTCATTTGTCCCAGGCAGTAAAAAGAAAGAATTTCATCTTGGACGCAGTACAAGTCAGTAGAGAGAGTTCACTGCTGGGAGAAACACTGAAAAACAGTTTCTTTAAGGACATATTTGACAAACAGAATCAGGGGATATTCTTTAGAAGGTACACCGGTCGACTCTGTTTATAAAATCCCATCTGTGAATTGACAGATGCAATGTCATTAGACTAGACAACGTGCCTGAGGAATGGAACGCTGCGATTTCTTATTTACAACCAACAGGAACAGTTAATGTGCACGAAAGGAATCACGTTGACACAAGACGATCAATAAAGGCCTGAAACATTCCAGAAGTGATATGATCTGATTTTGATAAAGCTACTTAAGTAGAGATCTCTCAAGCTTTTGCTTATTCAGAAATCACAGTAGGGCATCACTGAAAAAGCTTCAGCCCACACAGAGCTTTGATTTCACTAACAGCAGTCTTCCACCATCCCTGCTTATAAAAAAAGAGCTGAATAGTAGTGTGGAGTTGGAATACCATGAATGGCCAACATCCAATTTACTAAGATCAAGGGATGATCTGGTAAGCGGGACAGACATGCCTTACCGTAACCCAGAGTTAAACAGTGTGATAATCCATAATGTGAGACGCAAATGTCCATTTCTGATGAGGTTTTGAGAGTAAACATACCTGGAAAGCATGGCTTGCGAAGCCCAGGCCCAGCTGTCTGCAGACCACCATGGCCTCCATGGTGCCCCAGCCTTCACCGCACACAGTCCCCCACACCAGAGAACCGTTGCGCTCCATTAGAACCTCCAGACGGCCTTCAAAGGAGTTACGACCTCCACTCAAACGCAGCTGCAATAATGAAGAGCACAGTGGCTATGTTATGCTATGACAGTAAAAATGCATTTCAATATTCAGTAATTTAAAGGTACCACAGACGCAGTTCTTACCCTCCGTTGGAAGCCCATGGCAGGAACATTGCACCTGACGCCTGCGTCTTCCTCATGACTGCAGCCTTCAGAATCTTTGTCCATATTGAAGGGGCACTCAGTGACAGACTTCTCAAATCCAGAACATTTAACTTCATTCATATGTACAGGGCCCATTCCTGGAAAATACATGTTTTCATACAGAGACACACCCATAAATAGTCATAAACACATATTTATTCATAATAACTTTCTGAAGCTCAAACAGTAAAGCATGTTTAAAGGTATGACAAGAATCATAAAAACCTAAAACAAACATGAAACCATGCAATTTGTCAAAACCAAACCTTTAACTGACAGCATGGTAGGTGGGACTACTACAGAATAATGTATTAATGCATTAATACATTAATTATTTAGGCCAGGGGTCTGAAAACCCCTAAACATGATGATCATATAAATATAAAACATATTCATAATATATAAAGTAATCTATATATTTTCAAGATCCATTTGTGTGAGAAAAATAGTGCACCTATACATACAGGAATGTGACAATATGTTAATACAATATGGAATCATACAATCAAATTTTCACTGATTTTTGTTACAAATAAGAGGTCATTGTGCTATAAAAACATACTTTAATTTTCAGAACTCAAAATGACTTGTTTTCTACTAATAGTAAAAACATAAAAGAGTTCATCATGTAATGCTTGTTTCATATGCAAAAATGTTACCCAAGCCTATAAAGTAGTTCATGAACCCTTTAAAAATGGGCTTTTAAATTACTTATATTTATATTGTATTAAAGCTCAAAAAATATGTAAATATTATCTGAAAACATTATCTGTAATTTCAAAACTGAATAGTGATGTCAAAACTGAAGAGTAGCTCTAATGCCATGTAAAAAAAAAAACTAAATGGAAAAATAATCTAAATTTTATATATATACTGTATATAATTTTTTGAGACTATTTTGACTTTATTCTTAAAATATTGACTTTAATCTTGTATTGCTATGACTTTATTCTTGTAATTTTAACTTTATTCTAAAAATATTACAAGTTTAATCTTGTATTGCTACAACTTTATTCTCGTAATGTTATTTATTTATTTATTCATCAGTAAAACGCCATTGTAGAAGATAAACATTTTCAGCTTAATTAATTTTTTCCCTCCCACACCTTGTGGCCCCCTGGGGATCCCAGACCCCCCAGAGTCATAAAAGCAGTTTTATTCAAGTTGCAAAATAAAGGTGTACTAGACAGACAGTGTCTGTAGTGATAATAACTTTCATTATAACAAGCAATGTATCAAATTTAGTCCTTCATTTCCCTAGAGCACCATGTACTATGAATACTTAAAAAGGGCCTAAGCAAATGCACAGAAGTCAGAGAGTTCTGTCTAGAACCTTCTGATCAATTCAACTATATGCACCTTGTCCAAGTTGACCTCCAGAAAGCGCCTCTTTGGCACTCCCAAATCCAAGCTCACGGCACACCACAGTAGCTGCTACGAGATTCCAGTTGTCATCACAGATCGTGCCCCATTCTCCATTTTTCAACACCTCCACACGCCCCTCTCCAACTAAAGCGCCACCTCTGAGACGCACCAGGGGTTGCTGTGACGGAAGAGGAAGAGAATAATTCCTCTTAGCAGAAGAGCTGAAATTCTTTGGTTATAACTAACTGAAGGAAATTCATATTTGAGAAGTATTCCAGAAATTCAGGCAACTCTTGTGGCAGATGTGCATGGCAAAACCTCAAGAAATCACAAACCTAACATCATTATAAAACATTACAAAAGTTAATAAATCCATTTCTGTCCCGCAAAACAGTTGTGCTTGTACGTATTTTTTGTGGAAACCATGGTACACTGTTTTCTGGATTATTTGATAAATAGTTAAAAAATGGAAAGAATTTATTTTAAATAAATACTTTTGGAACATTATAATAGTCATATTTCATCTTTAAATGGATTGTTCACCCAAAAATGAAAATTCTGTCATTAATTACTCACCGCATTTCGTTCCAAACCCATAAGACCTTTGGTCATCTTCAGAACACAAGTTAAGATATTTTTGATGAAATAGCTTCGCAAAATTATGGTCGAACCACTGATGTCACATTGACTATTTTAACGATGTTCTTACTACGTTTCTGGGTCTGGGGACATTTGTGTCTGTCAAACAAAAAATGACTGTTATGGTATGACAGTGTCAAGCAGTTTATGCTATGATCGTTAGCATTTTATATGGCTTGGATTTAAGCAAGATAGCAAATTAGATAAAGGATGTTTTATTTCAATTTTTTTAATTAAATATTTTTGGGGAAAAAAATTGGAAATGCTGAACAACAGAATCACGAAAATGATTTCAGTGATACTTTACTTAAAGCCTTTATGTATAATGTATTATAAAGGGTTATAAATATTTGATCTAAAGATGGGAAGAAAAAAAAGTTTTGTTACAAAAGCCGGAACATATAACCAGGCAGTTGATTTATATTGTTTGTGAGAACAGCTGTAGGGAAAGCGGTTATATTTCCACGCCGGTGCTTTATCATCTGAGAACATCGTCTGCTTGTTCCAGCCAGGGAAAGAGCCGTATTATTTACAGGAGCCATTCATGCACGGTCCTCTGAAAGGATAGTCCACATTTTCTTATAAAAGCACAGTTTAAAGCCACAGGGCAGACAGAGGTAGTTGAAAAGAAGCCCTTTTTGGCTCCACGCTGAAAAAACGACTGCCTTTGGCTACGTGTCTCCCCTCCCCCTAACATCAAGCACCGATTAAAAAAAAAAAACAGACAGCGCCTGCACATTTCACAAGGCACACCATGTGCGGGGAAGCACGTAGCTTAGCCGAAGAGTCTGAGATCATACAAGCAACAATAAAGCTTTAATTTCCATTGTGCCTATGTGATTTCTCATATAGCAGATGAATTACTAACTAGGCGTTTTAGTGCTGATTTCCACATAGTTATGAAAGTGCTCATGAAGATTTATGCGACTCTTGAGTCATACATTACAAACACAGTATGGAATGTAATAGCTTAGCAGAAAGTATAAGTTTGAGTTGCCCTCTGCAGATTTTCTTATTTATTTGCAGATTTTCTAACAGGAGTACTGCAGAGATTCATCTGCACGGAAAGGACTCGCTAGGAACATCCTTCATGGTGTGATTCAAATAAGGTTAATTTGCCAAGACTTGCTTGAGAAGCAACCAGTGGTTTCTTTGACCAGTGCTGTTGGAAAAGCAGCATGTCTATTTTTGCTATTTCCAAAGGAGGGTATTTTCTTTCAGGCTTCCTACCAACAGCTAACAGATTAAGATTTATGTCTGTCAAACAAAAAATGACTGTTATGGTATGACAGTGTCAAGCCGTTTATGCTATGATCGTTAGCATTTTATATGGCTTGGATTTAAGCAAGATAGCAAATTAGATAAAGGATGTTTTATTTCAATTTTTTTAATAAAATATTTTTGGGAAAAAAAATTGGAAATGCTGAACAACAGAATCACGAAAATGATTTCAGTGATACTTTACTTAAAGCCTTTATGTATAATGTATTATAAAGGGTTATTAAAATGTATAATGCATTATAATTATTCATAATGTGCGTTGTAATACATTATATCTTGTCGTAAATAATTATAACCGAATTTAAAACACATAGTGTAACAATGAATTGATAAGTTTTATAATGTATAAATTGTGGTTACAATTATTAATGAGACTGTACAATGCATTATAAGGTCCATTGCAAGGCATAATTAATGCATTAAAATTACTTTCATAATGCATTATACATAAAGGCTTTAAGTAAAGTTTTCCTATACTGTATTGTCCAAAAAATAAATATATTCATATTGAAAAAATGGCAGAATTACAGCTACATTTAGAAACACTACTAAAAGTGTGAAAATGCACACTTGGACATTCTCTTAACCAACATCATAAGATATATCCTGCTTTTTAGACAGTATTTTAGAATGATTTTCCTTGAATTCACAGTCCATCATCATTCAGAAAAAAGATAGTTTAGTGATAAAACTCTTACATTGGATAACTTAGTTCACTTGCCCACAAAACTAAAACATGTATATGTTTTCATATATTTTACGAAATTTGTATACGTTTCAAACGCCAGCTCACAGAGCCCCTGCAGTACCTTTAAGGACCCCCAGGGGTCCCTGTATCTATAAAAGACTCCATGTGCACTGTGTTTCCATTTTGCTATCGTGGGAGTTGACTGCAGTATGATATTTATTACCACATAGGGAGTACCTCCATGTAAAATATTACAATTCTACATTTCTCTGAGGTCACCAAAGTTACTTTTGCTTTTTTTTTTTTCCAAAAAAAATCTATATTCTAAAAGAAGAGAAACTGAGAACTCACTTGTACACACGGGTATTGTATCTCTTGTCTCCAGGAAAGCCGAACATGCCACAGATACATCATAAGATATATCCTGCTTTTTAGACAGTATTTTAGAATGATTTTCCTTGAATTCACAGTCCATCATCATTCAGAAAAAAGATAGTTCAGTGATAAAACTCTTACATTGGATAACTTAGTTCACTTGCCCACAAAACTAAAACATGTATATGTTTTCATATATTTTACGAAATTTGTATATGTTTCAAACGCCAGCTCACAGAGCCCCTGCAGTACCTTTAAGGACCCCCAGGGGTCCCTGTATCTATAAAAGACTCCATGTGCACTGTGTTTCCATTTTGCTATGGTGGGAGTTGACTGCAGTATGATATTTATTACCACATAGGGAGTACCTCCATGTAAAATATTACAATTCTACATTTCTCTGAGGTCACCAAAGTTACTTTTGCTTTTTTTTTTTCAAAAAAAAATCTATATTCTAAAAGAAGAGAAACTGAGAACTCACTTGTACACACGGGTATTGTATCTCTTGTCTCCAGGAAAGCCGAACATGCCACAGATTGTGTTAAATACACTACCGTTCAAATGTTTGGGGTCTGTAAGATTTTAGATTTTTAAGATATATTTTATCAGCAAGGATCCATTAAGTTGACAGTAAAGACATTCTTAATGTTACAAAGCATTTCTACTTCAAATAAATCCTGTTCTTTTGAACTTTCTATTCATCACAGAATCCTGATTTCCACAAAAATATTAAGCAGCAAAACAGTTTTAAGCACCAAATCAGCATATTAGTATGATTTCTGAAGGATCGTGTGACACTGAAGACTTGAGTAGCGACTGTGAGAATTCAGCCTGTAACCATCACAAGAATAAATGACATTAAATTAAATTAAAACAATTAACATATATTAAAATAGAAAACAGTTATATTCAATTGTAATGATTTTTGACAATATTACAGCTTTTACTTTATTTGTGATCAAATAAATACAGCATTGGAAAGCATAAGAGACTTTTGCTAACATCAACAACCACAAAAAATCGTACCGACCCCAAACTCTTGTGTTAAAAACAAAGTATTAAAGTTAACTAGAACCAAAGCTAAAGATGCTTGACTTTTATTGTCTCTCACACAATACAATTGTAATAAGTAAAATTAAAAAGAAAAAATAATTATTTTGCAATGGCCAGGCATAAAAGGGCTCATTGGCATGAAAACTTTTAAAGAACCATTGCTGTAGAATATAATTTTTCTTTAAATGTATAGGAGAATATGAAGTGGTCACCATTGGGAGACTCTTTTCTTTTGATCCCCCAACAACTTATGTTTTTCATGAAAAAAATGAAAATAATCAAGCAATTAATGCAAGCTGAAGTAAGGGATTTCAAACAAGGAATGAGAATGCTGTAGTGGATGAACATGTGGCAGAGTAATAGTGTATCCTTACTGTACCACACTGGAAATGCAAGCAGTGTAATTACGTGGCTTTATTCCAACATGAATACACATTGGATAGAGTTCTAGAATGACAAACGTTCATTCATATGACCAAAAGACTATTATGTATTTTAAAATTACATGAGGCAAAACAAAACAGACAACTAAACAACCAAATACTCAAAAACATGAAATGGTATTTCTGTAAATAAAGAGAAAGGCTTTTTTTGTGAATGGAATGGTCAGTCTTTTTTTCTAATGTCTCTGACCAAGCTGTTACAGCTGCAGATTGAACGGATTTAATGAATAACTGTGTGTTTTCAAAATCTAAATTGGACTCTGTGGTCAGCAAAAGACATCAAAATATAGAAGCGGTTTCCGTGACTTGGCGCAAAACCAAGTAAACTTTTCATAAACAGTTTTTGTTATCTAAGCTACTGTGTGATGCAACAAAGCATTCCCATCAAAGGCTGAAATAAAAAAGCTACAGGAAAACACCAACTAAAATGGCATATAAAGGCAACAAAAATCATCCCAACAAAGCAATCATCCCAACACAGCATCATGATTTTTTAAATATGTTACATAACACACTGTTTGATGGATAATAAAAAGTGATTTTCCATGTGTTGTAAGAAAGTAACTTTGTAGTTTTGATAAATGAGTTTTTCCATTTTCTGAGGGACTTTGTGACTTGATCAGCGAGTTCAAAGACCAGTGCACCTATCCGAGCTACATGGGCTTTCAATAAATTTTTTTCTAAACAGGCAATGTGGAAGGTTTCAAAACAGCTTGTGAGAAAAAACACCTGATGCGTGATTTATTAGCACAAAAGAGGAAGAAAAAGATTTCCTAAACACGTGTCGCTGGCTTCCATGGTAACTGGAAGAGGAGGGGATTTTGCAGCTAGGAAAGAAAAATATAACAGCTGGGATATCGATTTGTGAGGGCTTGTCCTTCTGTGGATGTAAGTAAGCGTCTCAGGAGGCTAGTCTGTCTTTTAAAAAGAGAACCCTCCTACTGCTCATACAGGAGAAGGAGTCAGAGGCGCAAGTGGTGAACTGACAGGCGTTCTTCCACTGGCCGGTAGACAGATTGTAAAAAAAGGAAAATGTCACACAGCCTACATTGTTTTCCCTTTAAACGAGAAGAAGAGTGAGAGAGCATGTTCTCCGCATCTAAACAGAATGCAAATAACAAAACTATTCCACAATTGTCATTCAAAAAAGCTACTAAAATGTAAAACTTTAACATTAAAAAAACTTGCAGCAATGATTTTATTATGCATCTTTAACCACTTTGAATAACTTTACTGAAGAAGACAATTTGAATGAATCCCTAAAAATCCATAAAAGGAGTACAAATGGTAGATATTATTGTTACAAGCTAAATGGATGAAAGGCGTTGTTGTAACAAAAAAAGCCCAAAAGAATCAAGCGTAACATTCATCTTTCTGTACACTGAACATGGTGTCCTGTCTTAGAAACTCTTCTGTTGTTAAAAGATGGCTATTGTTTGTTTGGTTTTTTCAACTCTTTGCAAAGACATGTTAAAGAATGCCTCCTCTGCAGATGGAGCCCATTTCCCATTAGCAGTTTCCCTCCCCCAACTTATAACAGAACAGTGAGTTAACAAAATTCTTTTACATATGCCTGTCTGTTGAGCGTTTCAAAACAGGGTAAATCGACAGCAGTTAACAAACAGCACTTGGACTTTGCTGGACAACTGCCCTGGCCTGTCTTGTTAGACAGACTGAGAGCCAAAGCACAAGTGATGATTATCTGTTTCCTAAAATAGCAAGATTAGAGTAGCATGGTCCATTCCACTAATCTGGTGCCCATGTTTAATTGGCTTTTTATTCTTTTACTGACTGCAACTCTGTGAGCAGTTCATGCTGACCTAACAGTCTCTCTCCTACAAGAACTCTTGAGGGAAAAACAACATTGAAAATTGGTGTCGGTTTTCAAGGGAAACTTTTACATCTACAGAAATCTTGGAATCCTCAGGAATGTAAAAAATGTGTTTTTCCACTTGGGTCAAAAGCTAAATGTACTACAAAAACCACAAGCAATAGTCACATGCTATACTGAATGTAAGACAACAAAGTATTGAATACTAGGCTTAAGACTGAAAGAACAACTCTTCCCACTGTAAATTACACTGCTAGTCACATAGCTGTGGTTTGATTTTCAATTTCAGAGATTACACATGCTACTTAAGTGATAAACATCCTGCTTAATAGGAAGTGTCATTCCCCTAAAGTATGTAACTTGATGGGGAGGAAAGGCAGATGAATAAACAATGAAAATTGACTTAAAGAGACAGAAAAGCAACTGTTTATGATAGCAGTGAAACTGCTAACTGAGCAAATGACAGATCCTTAAAATGTAGTGTAGTTTAAGGAATATTATGGGGTTTTTTTTCCTAATATGACACGCATCGAGCATCTACGGCATGCTGTTCATTACCTCAAATGTAGTTTAGACTACTTTTAACCAAGAATATTACCCTCTATCTACCCAAAGGTAAGGAATGACATAGTCACATTTTGTCATTTGACGTGTGCAGGAAATGTATAGGGAATATACTGCATAACATTTACATAATAGACATGCTTATAGACATATTAAGAATATCTGTTAAGTATAGGTTGGAAGAAAGGTTTAAAAAAGGGGGGATTCATGGAACCTGTAGAGTAAGAATAATTGTACATGCTGGGCCAGACTCCACAGATGAGGAACATATTAGTCACTAGAAAAATAATGGCTGAGTGTTTCCGAGCTGATCAGCAGCATCTGTCTAAGATTAAGTGGTGGTGACCATTTTTATCTTCAATTGTTGTAAAAGTTTTAACAAAACTTAATGATTTCTAACACACATTTCTTACCTTAAAAATACTAGGATTTTATGTTGTATCACTGTGAATGTTCTATAATCCTAGAGCTGAAAGAAACACAGTCATCAACTCTTCAACAAATAAATAATGCAACTTCCCCTGAACTCTGTTGAACCTCATAAAGGCATAAACTCCCTGTGATTGTAATCAAGGTATTGCATAACATGTGTCAATTATGCAAAACCGCTGATGTTTATCTACAGATCAAGTATAATAATAGGAACATTGTATAATCCTGGAGAGAAGTTTCGTCGTCTTGACTGTCGTAACTGAACGCCACGTGCAGTTTGAACGCTGAATGGAGGAAGACAGACAGCCGCAGCAGAGAGAAGAGTTTACGTGAACTTGAATTTAACAACTTAAATATTCATCTGTACCTCACATTAAACTATGGAACGGTCTCAGAACACTTGAAATATAGTGCACGGAAACGTTATTGTGCTTTATAATGTTTTTGTGCCTTTCGTGGGGCTTAACAATAACACAGAATAGTATACACACTATATCGGATTTGGATCGGTCTCGTCTGACCGATACCCGATCCAGCAGAAAATGCCAGTATTGAAGCGATACCGATCCTGAATATCGGATTGGCGCACCCCTACCGCCAAGACCAAATACATTAACACTGTCATGTACATCACCATGCCAAACCATCCAAGAGTGGTTAAGATAGAAATATGATTATTTCCAAACAGGGAGAACATCTTGTTTATTCACAATAAAATTAGGTTGTAGAAAAATATTCACAGATTTGACCAGCCAGTCCTCTTAGTCTTGCTGTAAACAAGTCATGTAATGCCATGATTTACAGGATGTTCACAGGGTCACTGGATATTTGAGGCACATACATATTTGCAGCTTTTTTGGATGGGTTCAGAAAAGTACATTGTATCTTTGATCAGGTTTTTGGTCTAAAACAAATGGACAAGATAATTTGATCAATGCATCTGATGAAGTGGATCAGCGTATTACTACACATACTGTAAAAATATTACACTTTTTATGACAACAGTTATTCCATACCACTACCTGGAAAATGTAATGTTCATGTATTCCCCCAAGACTTGTCTGCCTGTTCTTTTGAAGTCTAAACTCTCCTCCACCATTTCTCCACCACACTTACACATTACATCATTTTTCCCATTTTAACCCGAGGAAGGCCACAGTGGGCTGCCTATGAACATTCCCAGATGACTTGAATATGGCCGGCATTATGGTAAACCTCGCTGTGATTTAACTGCCTTAATGTGGAGCCTGTGCAGGCTATCAGTTGATGGAAAAGCTGACTCTGGCTTTCTCTCCAGGTTTCTCAGCTGGAGACCAAATAGAAGCTGATATAAGACGTCTAGACTTCCCCCTAGCCCCTGCTTGACTCATATATTCCAGATAATACTTTGAAATGAAATTCAGACACAAAAGGTATCTTTTTAAAAACTGCATGTGTAAGTATATTCAGATATTTTCTTGCTGCAAATTAGAGTGGTGATGAATGCTCAGATGGGCATTCATTAAGGTTTCCATTTGGCTTTGACTAAGAATTACAATCAGACTTTCTGAAATCTTATTTGTCACATCTTCTAGAGTCTGTGGCTGGAATTACAATTCTCTTTGTTTATAAGAGAGCGACTATTATAAAATATTTCTCTGCATGCTTAATGCATTCTTTCAAGATGACACTGCCGGCTCTGAGCAGCTTGTGCATGGAAAGAGACAGAGGATGGGGACAAATCCTGTTATTATTCTAACTGGACACAGAAATGATTTTAGACAAAGCCAAGTAGCATAAATCTGGGTAGCATAAAAAACGTGCCAAAAAGGCGTTGGAACATTCCATTTTATGCCTAGCAACCAAGCTACTTAGCTCTGGGTGAGAAAATAAATGGAAAAGAATGCACTGAGCAATTGGAAAAGTGATCAAAGGAAAAAAGCAACAATAGTTTCAGAGGCGTCCCACACCTAGTTTCCTCTGCCTGGAAAACGATTTCTTGGGGGGCCCGCAGAAAAAACCTGCACCTGGGCCCAGATAGAAAACTTGACTGCCAATAAGACCCAATTATGAATTATGAACCAAATTAAAAACACACATTATTAACACATTTGTTGTTGCTATTCCAGAATATTATGACTTTTAGGCCTATAAGTTCTGCATCGATTCAGTCCTCCATGTATTCTTTAGCTTACAGAAACAAATTAATTTAAACCTTCAGGACTGAACACTGCAAGGTTAAACTACACCTTATTTCAGCATTTAACAGTGCATTTGTGAATCAGAGAAGATATCCTAGCATGCGGTTCAGCTGCAAAATCATTTTCACAAAAGGGTGACACTTCTCATTCAATGCTAAAACTGGTTGTGTTGTGTTGACAAAGTATTTTGTAAATTTTTGCACAGATTATCCTAACCACACACACACATCACTAAGTGACATATTTTGGCCTCAAAACAAGTGAAATTCACCAAAAGGCTTTGGGGCACTATTCATTTTGTACCTACAATAATCGTGTAACATAATTGTAAAAATATTTGTGTCTTTGCTGTAAACAAGTCATGTAATGCCATGATTTACAGGATGTTCACAGGGTCACTGGATATTTGAGGCACATACATATTTGCAGCTTTTTTGGATGGGTTCAGAAAAGTACATTGTATCTTTGATCAGGTTTTTGGTCTAAAACAAATGGACAAGATAATTTGATCAATGCATCTGATGAAGTGGATCAGCGTATTACTACACATACTGTAAAAATATTACACTTTTTATGACAACAGTTATTCCATACCACTACCTGGAAAATGTAATGTTCATGTATTCCCCCAAGACTTGTCTGCCTGTTCTTTTGAAGTCTAAACTCTCCTCCACCATTTCTCCACCACACTTACACATTACATCATTTTTCCCATTTTAACCCGAGGAAGGCCACAGTGGGCTGCCTATGAACATTCCCAGATGACTTGAATATGGCCGGCATTATGGTAAACCTCGCTGTGATTTAACTGCCTTAATGTGGAGCCTGTGCAGGCTATCAGTTGATGGAAAAGCTGACTCTGGCTTTCTCTCCAGGTTTCTCAGCTGGAGACCAAATAGAAGCTGATATAAGACGTCTAGACTTCCCCCTAGCCCCTGCTTGACTCATATATTCCAGATAATACTTTGAAATGAAATTCAGACACAAAAGGTATCTTTTTAAAAACTGCATGTGTAAGTATATTCAGATATTTTCTTGCTGCAAATTAGAGTGGTGATGAATGCTCAGATGGGCATTCATTAAGGTTTCCATTTGGCTTTGACTAAGAATTACAATCAGACTTTCTGAAATCTTATTTGTCACATCTTCTAGAGTCTGTGGCTGGAATTACAATTCTCTTTGTTTATAAGAGAGCGACTATTATAAAATATTTCTCTGCATGCTTAATGCATTCTTTCAAGATGACACTGCCGGCTCTGAGCAGCTTGTGCATGGAAAGAGACAGAGGATGGGGACAAATCCTGTTATTATTCTAACTGGACACAGAAATGATTTTAGACAAAGCCAAGTAGCATAAATCTGGGTAGCATAAAAAACGTGCCAAAAAGGCGTTGGAACATTCCATTTTATGCCTAGCAACCAAGCTACTTAGCTCTGGGTGAGAAAATAAATGGAAAAGAATGCACTGAGCAATTGGAAAAGTGATCAAAGGAAAAAAGCAACAATAGTTTCAGAGGCGTCCCACACCTAGTTTCCTCTGCCTGGAAAACGATTTCTTGGGGGGCCCGCAGAAAAAACCTGCACCTGGGCCCAGATAGAAAACTTGACTGCCAATAAGACCCAATTATGAATTATGAACCAAATTAAAAACACACATTATTAACACATTTGTTGTTGCTATTCCAGAATATTATGACTTTTAGGCCTATAAGTTCTGCATCGATTCAGTCCTCCATGTATTCTTTAGCTTACAGAAACAAATTAATTTAAACCTTCAGGACTGAACACTGCAAGGTTAAACTACACCTTATTTCAGCATTTTACAGTGCATTTGTGAATCAGAGAAGATATCCTAGCATGCGGTTCAGCTGCAAAATCATTTTCACAAAAAGGTGACACTTCTCATTCAATGCTAAAACTGGTTGTGTTGTGTTGACAAAGTATTTTGTAAATTTTTGCACAGATTCTCCTAACCACACACACACATCACTAAGTGACATATTTTGGCCTCAAAACAAGTGAAATTCACCAAAAGGCTTTGGGGCACATTTCATTTTGTACCTACAATAATCGTGTAACATAATTGTAAAAATATTTGTGTCTTTTGGAAGTTGCATTCAAAATCCATTTGCCTTAAAAAATGAAATGGGCATGACGCCTCTGAATAGTTTTAGACAATAACAGAAGAAACACATCTGTACTGAATTCACTTACGTTGATGTTGTTGGTAAGGGTGTTAACAAACTTGAATCCTGGGATTCTCTTGTCGCTGCAAACCACCCCGACATCCTCAGTATGCTTACAATCAGACACGCCTATGCCATTAGACTCACACTGGGCCAAGCTCTTCTCATTTCCCGTGCAGTGGACGTTGTCAAACCAGATACGGCCTAAACACACAGGAAGTCAGTGCATATAAATTCTCATTGCTGACATTCACTGTTTTGCTAATGCTTTCATAATTATTATGCATGCAGCTTTTATGACCTAAGAGTCTACATGAGATGTTTGTTCATTTAAAAATTCATTTGTCACAACACTGGTTCATTTAAAACTATTTAATGAAGTCAAAAAGGTGTCCATGGACATGTTGTACTAACCTGTACTATCAAAAAAATAGTTCACCCAAAAATGAAATTTTGTTAAAATGTACTCACTGTCAGACCTTCCAAAATGTAGAGGAGTTTGTTTCTTCATTGCAACAGATTTGAATAAATTCAGTATTATGTTACATGCTCACCAATGGATCCTCTGCAGTGAATAGGTGCCATCAAAATACAACTGCAAACATCTGACAGAAACATCACAATAATTCAGCTAGTTTTACTCTTGTTCTGATGGCACCCATTCACTTTGTTGGTGAGCAAGACATGTAAAGCAAAATGTTTACAAATCTTTTCTGAAGAAACAAACTTATCCACATCTTACATGGCTTGAGGGTGAGTACATTTTGGTGAACTAGCCTATTTCTTTAACTGCAAGTCATTTTAATTGCGGAAAAAAGGCATCAGTTTCACATTATATCATTCTGAACACTAGCTTACCTTCTCCCTTCCCATATTTAGATGATGGAGACCAGGAGACTGCTTCAGAATAGCCCAGTTCTCTGCATACAACTTGGGCTGCATGAATGGTGAAATCATCATCACACACAGTCCCCCACTCCTCTTCATAGAAGACCTCAACGCGCCCTTCGTTGTGCTTGCGTTTCTCTCCTGCCAGGCGTAGCTGTATCCTGGGTATATCTTGTCACAACACTGGTTCATTTAAAACTATTTAATGAAGTCAAAAAGGTGTCCATGGACATGTTGTACTAACCTGTACTATCAAAAAAATAGTTCACCCAAAAATGAAATTTTGTTAAAATGTACTCACTGTCAGACCTTCCAAAATGTAGAGGAGTTTGTTTCTTCATTGCAACAGATTTGAATAAATTCAGTATTATGTTACATGCTCACCAATGGATCCTCTGCAGTGAATAGGTGCCATCAAAATACAACTGCAAACATCTGACAGAAACATCACAATAATTCAGCTAGTTTTACTCTTGTTCTGATGGCACCCATTCACTTTGTTGGTGAGCAAGACATGTAAAGCAAAATGTTTACAAATCTTTTCTGAAGAAACAAACTTATCCACATCTTACATGGCTTGAGGGTGAGTACATTTAGGTGAACTAGCCTATTTCTTTAACTGCAAGTCACATTATATCATTCTGAACACTAGCTTACCTTCTCCCTTCCCATATTTAGATGATGGAGACCAGGAGACTGCTTCAGAATAGCCCAGTTCTCTGCATACAACTTGGGCTGCATGAATGGTGAAATCATCATCACACACAGTCCCCCACTCCTCTTCATAGAAGACCTCAACGCGCCCTTCGTTGTGCTTGCGTTTCTCTCCTGCCAGGCGTAGCTGTATCCTGGGTATATCTTTAGGAAGCTCTGGAGCAGTATAAAGGTCCTGTACAGGTTCTGGGTAGCCCAGGAGGTAACCCATGTGCTCATACTGTGCATAACTGAATCTCCATACGCACAATAGTACAAATGACACAGACCAGAGGGCCAGCATAATGATAGGCTCAGAAGGTTTTTATGGCCTGCAAAAAAAGAAGAAGTGAAAGTGAAGCAATGGAAGTAGTTTCTATTGTTATTATTATTTAAAAGGCAGCACAGAAAGACATTATTGATGCTAAACAGACATAATTAATGCGTTTTAAGATTTCCAGCTAGTCATTTATCTGTACTTTTTTAATCAAAAGCACTTTTATCAAAGTCATGAGCTCAAGGGGAATAGCATGGGATCATAATTATTTAGGATTCTACACTAGTTTTACATCTTAAATCAAATAAGCAAATTTGTGACATTGTGAAGTCTTTTGTACAAAAGGCCATTTTCAAATATATACATGGCTCATCAGGTTTTGCACGAACATGTGCAATGCTGTTTTTCCAGTTCAGTTACCTCTAATTCTAATGCTGATAATATAATTTGACTATAAATATTATTAATAAATTATTACATTTAAAAAGCTAAATACATGCTAGGGTTCTCAAATATTTGAACCCCACTGTGCTGGAAAAAATATTAATATAGTGAATCTTCAAGACATTTTGGTTCTACAGTACCCACTGGCATGTAAGCATCTGTCTTAAAAGCCAAAAAAAAAGTAACATGCTTCCAAGGGTTCCCTTAAGATTGCCACTCCAAGATAAAAGAGGCACTTCTACAAAAGCACTTTTTAAGACTTCCGCTCACTTTCTCAAACATACTCAAAGGTTATTGCCTAAAAATACATCAAAATGGTGTAGCCTGTAACATAAACTAAAACTAAATGCGTAAACTAAATTACACAAGCATAAATAAATCTTTCAAAATATTTTCAGGGTCTCAGGATTGTCCAAATGCATGTGGCAAAGAGACATGATGGACCCCAGAAGTCCCAATGAATTAGCCTTCTCTACAGCAGCCTATGTGGAGGTTCTTTTAAAAATGTGGTTGGTCTAAAGTGAATTTACGTAAAGCCCATCACACAGACAAAGGGGCATGTTCAGAAGTGTATTTGGTATAGGTTTTGTTCGCCAGGACAAGACCTATAGCTCTGAGCCATCTACAGCTTTGGAACTGCCTCACATTCCTGTCCTAAATACCTGGTTCTTGTCTTGTTCTATTTTGCACTTCCAGACAGCAAGTCCCGAGACCACCATAAATAGGATTCTGACAGGATAAAAGGGTTCACATGTCAAGGGGTCACAGTCCTGTGTAATACTACCTAAACACAATAACCCAGTGTTCTACCTGAACCAAAAGCAAAGGCGCATACCCACTTTTGTAGAGGCTGTAATGTTTATTAATAATGAATAACGTGAACAGGTTGTTAAAAACATTTGAGTGTAAAAATCCTATCCCACTGACTCAAGCATGACGTCATACATAACCATTAGCATTGTTTTTCTCTTTTCTATCTTACAAGGAAACGTGCTGTATGTCAGGCAACGCATTTCAAGCGAAATATTCAGTACAACTACGATTATTTTCTTTGAAATAAGCAAAAATGCGATTATACAATAAAGCAAAGCAGAGGCAGTGGTTAGCTTACGTTTGCTGCGAGTGCAAGTTTCACAGTTGAACAGTCCTCCGAATGTGAATCTCTGCTTCTCTCAGCTGTTGCACATCCCCTAAACTTTCACTGGTTGATCTCCTACAATTTCAGGAAAGTCGAAGCAAAGTTACGCCTTGTTGAACTGCCCCCTCACGCCCACCACTGTGGGCTGGTGACCTCATGGACCTCCACATAACTGCAATTTTTGAGGAAACAGACATTATGTACGTGCCTAAAAAAAAGTCTGTTGTTTTAAATCAAAAATAATAATTGTGATGGATTAAATCATTTCCTGGCCCGACAAGAGCACTTCGGGTTACTGTGGAGAGTTTTCTGGAGGAAGGGTGGCAAACTATTTGACTAATACTTCTGTAGGTTGATGTTGTTGCTTGTTTGTTAAAAATACATACACACAAGTTTTAGAGTATACAAACAATTTGGGTTGGGACGAATGTATTCCAGTAGTTAGTTAACCTCATAGTTATGCTCAATTCTTGAACAAAGCCTTTTTAATGCGATCTTCGATCGCTGAACCGGTACCGGTTCACAAAACCGGACTGAATGATTCATTCTGGATTCATGGTTAAATTCGGCATAGCATACTACTATCCATTCATTCATTAGCTCTAATATTTCTGCCATATAAAAATAATGCAGCAGAAGAGAGTATGGAATTTTGCCGTTTTAGCTCACACATACTAAACATATTTCGGCAAAGAAATTTGGGCTAAATAAATTGTGTAGCCTACGATTGTTTATTGCCAATGCAATATAATTATTTGAGATTCTATGAACTGAATCATGGCTGTAAACTGATCTGAATAAATAAAAGTTGATCAGGGAGCACGCGATGACGTAATTACGCATTGGCGTAAAATAATAAATAGCTTTTTTGAACTGGTTCTTTGAAACGAACAGTTCAAAATAATCGTTTCGCCGAAATGAGCCAGACCTCTCATCACTAGAACAGCTGTCTGTTCTCTTGTGGGATATTAATGTATGAATACTGCCATCTTGTGGATAACGATCCACTTAGGCCGGGGAACAAAACTGTAAATTAATTAATCCATAAACGCTAATTAGACTTCACTGGTCTGATAGCAGATGTGTCCGGAGAAACACGATTTTCCACTTGCCTTATTTGTTTAATAATAAATATTAGAATGGTTTCTAAAAGGCCTGATGATTGAAAACAAAATATATCAAAAATAAATAAATAACACATATCCCATAATATACATGACAGCAGTCACAGTCTCCCACTCTCCTGTATTTTCTTAGGCTCCTCCCCCTAGTCCTACTTCCAAGATCATTAGTCTCACCCTCTGCACTGTATCCTCACGCACTTCTCTGGTTGAAGGAAGGAGGGAAGGTTATTTCAGAAATGTTCAATTACAGGCAACTCTCTCATTAATGGATGAATTCCTGAAGTCTTCGGATATTAAACTCTCTGCAAATGTACCCCGAAGAACGGATGCTTGATCAAAAGCCTTCATTTTTCAGGTTGCAGCCAGGGTAATAGGGACATCCCGGAAGATGGTAAACCAGACTGAAGGTTATGTCTCAGAGCTAATAACTCGCTCCACGACTGCTTGTCTGCTTTTCGTTTTTGTGCTCTCCACCTTTCTTGGGAATGCTCTGGTGTGCACCGCAGTGGTACGGTTCCGTCATCTGCGCTCCAAAGTGGCGTATGTGTTTGTAGTGTCTTTGGCAGTCTCAGATCTCTTAGTTGCCTCTCTTGTAATGCCATGGAAGGCAGTCGCAGAGATTGTGGGTTTCTGGCCGTTCGGCAGTTTCTGTGAAGTATGGATAGCCTTTGACATAATGTGCTCCACCGCCTCCATTCTTAACCTGTGCATCATAAGTGTGGATCGTTACTGGGCTATTGCTATCCCACTGAGCTACGAGCAGAAAATGACAAGAAGAGTGGCATTTGTCATGATTGGAGTGGCATGGGCACTCTCTGTTCTGATCTCATTCATTCCTGTGCAGCTGAGTTGGCATAAGAGTCTCCGCCATAAAGAAGACCTGGGAGAAATGGCTGAGAAATGCGATGCCAGTTTAAACCGCACTTATGCCATCACTTCATCTCTAATCAGCTTCTACATCCCTGTCTCCATAATGATTGTCACTTACACTCGCATCTTCCTCATAGTGCAAAAGCAGATCCGAAGGATATCAATGCAAGAGTGCACCATTAAGCATGTTCAGTCCTGCCAGAGCTGCAGTAAAGTGCCTGAAGAGAAGTTAAAAAGTTCATTTAAGAGGGAAACCAGAGTCCTGAAAACCCTGTCGATGATCATGGGTGTGTTCGTCTGCTGCTGGCTCCCTTTCTTCATTCTCAACTGCATGGTGCCGTTTTGTGACCCTGACCTCCACAACGCCGGGAAGATCCCATGTGTCAATAAGACGACTTTCGATGTGTTTGTGTGGTGTGGGTGGGCGAACTCTACCTTGAATCCTGTAGTTTATGCATTTAATGCAGAATTCCGCAAAGCGTTCTCCGGCCTCTTGGGATGTGGGAAGCTGTGCTCTCGGAATACAGTTCAAACGGTTGACTTCAGTAATGAGCTGGTGTCTTATCATCGTGACTCCACAAACCTTCGAGATGCTCACCTCTTCGGTCACCCCTGTCTGCATCCACACGCTGTCAGGGAGGAAAGTGATAAAGACGTGTGCTTTGATACAGTGTCACAGATGGATGAAGTCCCTTATGAGGCTGAATGCAACTTTGTATATGGGGAAAGGCCTCCTATGCTAAGTCATGGAGAAACAGAACTATCATTGGATAAAATCCTACCATTTACAATAGAAGATGAGTTAGCGTCTCTTGAACGTGTGGCTCATAATGAAAGCAAATCTCCTAGTATCTCTGGAATATTGTAATCTGTAAATATGCGGTGTGTTTTGAAAACAATTATACTTTTATGTATTAAACAAACTGAGTAAGACTATGAGTAATTGAACTGGCATAGACAACTGTTTATGAGTGCTGTTTCTACACTACTCTGCTCATGAATCATTCAAAAGGTCACTCACTGTGAGGCAGAGATTCCATAAAGAGCTTTACGTATAAAGCTCATGATGCAGTATCAAGTTATTTCTACATGAATAATGTGCAGTCTTTTTCAGTTAAATGTGTTAATGGAGGAAACAATAATAATCATATGTCTGTCAGCTTGAAGATTTGACTGAAAATGAGTAACACCTGACTTTGAAATGTCCTCTATTCACTCCAGAAAGGGAAAATGCACTGACAGACTGACAGACTGCATGGCATATGAGCTCAAATGAAAATATGAGATCAAATGATTTCATCAGTCTGTCATAACAGTTACCTTTTGTCTGAAAAAGCTTCTGTTCATTGAATGGATTTGTTCACATTAAGTCTACTCTGTTGGAGGTTCGGAAATTATTAAAGATAATGTGATACTGAAAAGATGTTAATGTATAAAAGGATAGTTGACACAAAATACAAAAGGGAAGTTGTTGTCCTGCAATACTTTATCTTAAGCTTTTTTAAGCAGGATTATGATCATGTCTTTATTAGCTCATAATATCTGATGGACTACTTGGAATATTTGTACATTTGCCACTCCACATGACCATTTAAAGTGAATTAGTAAAGGCAAAAAAAATCTAAATTGTGAAAAACATAAATAAAAACTGAAATCATGTCAAATTTCCATATATATTAATATACATTTTAAGCTAAAACTTTGAAATTGATATATATATATGTATATATATATTCAAAAAGGTCAACCCAAAATATTAAATGACTTTTAATAAGAAAATAAAATTCTCCTTAATTTAAAAACATTAGAATGAACAATAATGTACATTCTCTGCAGATAAAGAAAACAAACGAGCACTCATCTTCTGATAGCATATTTGTTTTTATTGGGAGTTTTATACTAAAACTGGTTTTGGACAAAATATAGGTTTAAATGTTAAGAACAATAGTATACAAAAAAAATTTGATGGAATGTATATTGTCTGCTAAATGACTAAATGTAAATGATATATTGCCTTTGGTAGCAACATTCAACAAACCATTAACAATGAATAAATTAAATGTTTGTTCTGTATTGCTGTATTTACAGGAAAGTAGTATAATCCAATACAAAATATAAATATAACCTGAATCATCATAGTGATAAAACGCACTCATCCTGTTTAGTCACACACGATCAACTTTACACAAACTGTACTTATTTATGTTAATGTATGCACATTTTGGACACTTTCCAACAAGCGGACTCTTCTGTCTAATCTGTGAAGGATTGAAAATCTACACCAAGTAATCGGCTTTGTGCAACAGGTACAGAGGTAGAGACTGTCATGTGTTTATACAAACCGATCTTGATAATAAGTCTTTGACGGCAATATTTGTGCTGCTCGGTCGCGCTGGTGATATTTAAAAGCGGTAAGACTCCATACAAGACAGTTCAAAAAGTGTCACATCCCACCCAAAACCCATTTTCTCAGTCTGTCAAAAGGCATTAGCCTTCTTACATGCATTAGGAACATTTGCACTTCTGTGAAGATGGGGTGGCTCTTACAAGAGCCTTTGGTTTATGGAGTGAAGT
Organism: Sinocyclocheilus grahami; assembly: GCF_001515645.1. Lineage (NCBI taxonomy): Eukaryota > Metazoa > Chordata > Actinopteri > Cypriniformes > Cyprinidae > Sinocyclocheilus > Sinocyclocheilus grahami. The sequence continues at coordinate 472,838 of NW_015505374.1, forward strand.
CTGGCAGTTTACTTCTTCTTAGCGGCCGTCTTCTTCGCTTTGGCAGCCTTGGGCTTTGCGGCTTTAGGCTTCACTGGTTTAGGCTTCACTGCTTTGACCTTCTTAGGACTCTTCGCAACTTTCTTCACAGCCGGTTTCTTCACTTTCTTCGGGCTTTTGGCGGCTTTCTTGGGCGCAGCCGCTTTCTTCACTTTCTTGGGAGACTTCTTCGGGGCGGGTTTCTTTACTGCTGCCTTCTTGGGCTTCGCCGCCTTGGCCGCCGCCTTCTTCACGGCTGGTTTCTTCGGTTTCGCCACAACTTTCTTGACGGGCTTCTTGGCGGCTGGTTTCTTGCTCACCTTGAAAGATCCGGACGCCCCGGTGCCTTTAGTTTGAACAAGTGCCCCCTTTTTCACCAGAGATTTCAAAGCAATCTTGACGCGAGAGTTGTTTTTCTCAACGTCATATCCACCACCTGCCAAAGCCTTCTTCAGAGCCGCCAGGGAAACTCCTTTGCGCTCGTTGGAAGCGGCGACCGCCTTCACGATAAGGTCGGACACGCTTAGTCCAGGCTTTTTCGCCTTTGCCGCCTTCTTCTTCGGGGCTTTGGCCGGAGCAGCCGCGGGAGCAGGAGCAGTTTCTGCCATAGTTTCAGTCAACTTGGAGCCGATGTCAGGTAGTACAGAGCTGTCAAACAAACAATGTTTACATCCAACAGCTGAGGGCGGGATTTAAGCGGGAGATGAGAACCATATAGACTCAACCGCCTCAACCGACGCTCTCAACAGGACAGAGTCGTGCGTAGATGTGTTTTCTGATCTGGAAAAACACAAGGTTTTCCGCGATAAAGAGCGATGGATTGTAGACTTTAAACCACGTACCGATAGCTGAGTCTTTCCTCTTTGTGGGCAGCTTGTGTTTTGTGCAAAACATCGCTTGGTTTAAAAGGTTTACTGACATTTCTCACAAATTAATTCATGAACAATCAGATCATAGTTTGTTACTAGAACAAGTACTAATTCATGTAATACTGACATAGTTATTACATGACCATAAACGGCTTGCTTTTTTTGTTTTGCTCTATTTTAATATTTGAGCAGTGATCTAATTAAAACACGAGTTAATGTGTTGTGGGAAGCATGCTGTATAAAATAAAATAATGCATTGAGACACATGAATTTGCCCTTTTCATTGAATGTTTGGGCGGCTCTTAAAAGAGCCTTTTTTTTGTTTGAAAATCCAGGTGAAATTTAACCGCCAAAACCATACAGCGTACGGCCTTGGCGCTTCAGAGCGTACACTACGTCCATAGCAGTCACAGTCTTGCGCTTGGCGTGCTCGGTGTAGGTCACGGCGTCGCGAATGACATTTTCAAGAAACACTTTTAGTACACCTCGCGTCTCTTCATTAGGGATGGGCATATCGATCCTAAGTATCGATATATCGATACTGACGCCTAGTATGGTTGTTTGTGACTTTACAGTTTTGCTGAATACTTCAATTACATAACTTTTGCGACCTTATTCAGTGCGGATTTGCACTTTTGTGTTTTAGTGCGTAAATTTCAAACAATCAAAAGAGAATAACTGACTTGACTTGTAGAGCGAAGATATGTAAATTTCATACACCTCAGCCGAGTGTTTTGATTGGTGAGAGACAGCCTCGATTTCTATTGGTTATTCGCTGATGACGACGCGTGGTGATTTGTCCCTGGTTTGAATGCCCTTCCCAGCCAGTTTGAACCGGTTTATCGAACAAAGGGGCAGTACCTTCGTCTGACTTCATTCACAGAGGCTAACAGCTTGTTTAATGAAGTGATTTTAATCATTTATTATAGAAGTCTTCTCAAATAATAAATAAGCACAAACCACTGACAATCAAGCAGTGATTTTACATCCGATAATTTGCCTTATGCTTTACAACAACAACAGCAGCACAATCAAATCAAACATATAATAAAGAGAAAATCTGCAGCGCTCTGTATAATTAGGAATAGGAAGACGAACGGTTGTCACATCAGGGGACTTTGATTCCACAAGCCCCTTACCGCCTTTTCCTCGACCAGACATGACAGCAAAGACAAAAGTCAAAGAACGCGAATGGAATCGAAATGGGAGGGCTTTTGGGGAAGTCTGACGTCTATATCCTTCAAGCGGACCTAGTGGAAACCATGCCTGCCACAACCCCACTGCGGGTGGGGCTGATGTAACAATGCAGAACAAGTATGAAATAGGTCCGTTGACCGTCATTTTTTAATATTTAAATCACAGATCATGGATTCGAATAAAAGCTAGAACAAATATTAGTATTTCAGTAATTAGGAGTGACCTGCTTATGTTCTAGTATGGTTGTTTGTGACTTTACAGTTTTGCTGAATACTTCAATTACATAACTTTTGGGACCTTATTCAGTGCGGATTTGCACTTTTGTGTTTTAGTGCGTAAATTTCAAACAATCAAAAGAGAATAACTGACTTGACTTGTAGAGCGAAGATATGTAAATTTCATACACCTCAGCCGAGTGTTTTGATTGGTGAGAGACAGCCTCGATTTCTATTGGTTATTCGCTGATGACGACGCGTGGTGATTTGTCCCTGGTTTGAATGCCCTTCCCAGCCAGTTTGAACCGGTTTATCGAACAAAGGGGCAGTACCTTCATCTGACTTCATTCACAGAGGCTAACAGCTTGTTTAATGAAGTGATTTTAATCATTTATTATAGAAGTCTTCTCAAATAATAAATAAGCACAAACCACTGACAATCAAGCAGTGATTTTACATCCGATAATTTGCCTTATGCTTTACAACAACAACAACAACAGCAGCACAATCAAATCAAACATATAATAAAGAGAAAATCTGCAGCGCTCTGTATAATTAGGAATAGGAAGACGAACGGTTGTCACATCAGGGGACTTTGATTCCATTGAAGAGTGCAACTCAGTCAGAATGCAGATAATATTTAGCTTTCAGTCATTTCAGCTTTGGCACATCAGCTTCCATCATACCCCAGTGGCTGAAAATGAGAGCAAAGGAATATCAAACCAATCCTTTCAGAAGAAAACATCACTCTTTGCATACTTTCTTGACTACCAATTTATGAAAATAGTGAGGTTTGTACTAAAACAAGATCATTAGCATTACTTTGTCACAATATTAAGCACACCAAACTCAAAGAACAAAGACATCATGAAATCCTTTGTCTTTTACCTGGTAAACACCCTCTTCATAGCCTGGCGCAGGACGCTGCCATATCTGATTGGATAAGATTTTCAAAACAACCAATCCAAAGGCTACAATGATGACTCCCAATGCATTTGCAGTTATTGCCTCTGGTGGTAATGCGGAATAAGGCAGCGTCCCATTGGTGTTTCCTTTTCTGAGGAGAGAACCAATGGAACAACGCATTTGTTGTGACATTACACTAAATCTATTTTGAGTTCTACATTTATGAGTATGTGTTTTTTAACCCTCTTCTTTCTACCTCATACATCAAAACTTAAAACATATTGATTAGAGCATAATGATCAGATCTACAGCACTGAACGCTCCATGAAGATTAATAGCCATATATAATGAAGTTAAATATAAGTTCTTCACTGCAATAGCTAATGCGTACCACTCAGTTTATGTAGTGTGATCACTTACAGTGCAAAAAAGAGTTTTTCGTTGATCCCTGAGATGCAGGAAACAATGCCTAGTACCAAGATGATTCCTCCCATCCAAACATGAGCTGGCTTTACAAGAGCACGAGCCGTCGTTGGAGTACAGGGTAAGAGAAACGCAGTAAAACCCATGACCCACTAGAAAAGAATCAGAAAAAACTGAGAATTTGATTCATTCTTGCATCACTGCTGTCATCCATCTACATATGAGCTATGTGAAACTACATTCTCAGTATCCAAAATGTTTGAAGGAACAGTTTCTTGCAAATATTTGGGATACAAACAATGTAGTTTAATATATTCATATGTTGATGGTTCATTGTTTATCCACTATTGCATTTCTTATTTACAGAAACAACTGTACATGAACAATTTTCAACATGATACTCACCTGTGCAGTAAAAAGCGCAGTGGTACAAATCCCCACCCAGCTGTGGAGGGAATAGAGGTTGGCTGTGTGGTTTGCATTGTGGTAGTCGAACACCGCACAAAGCCCGATAACAGACAGAACGAAAGAAAGGAGCAGAAGCCCAGCATGTAACAACTTCCATGGGAGCTTATTGTGACCCCACGTCAGAGGAATACGGTACACTACGGCCGCTGGTTAATAGAGGAAAAAAGACACTGAGGCCAACTGTCATGTAAAAGTATGTGAAACGGACAAAAAATACGCTAAATATCATAATATTTCAATGTAACATGCCAAACTTAAATCTAACAATAAAACAACCAAACACTTTTTACAACATATTTGCTTTGCAATTCTGTGTTATCATATTACAGCTACAGTAGCCAGTGTTGCTGCTTTCAGTTGAAAGTAGCTAAAACTGGTAGCTAAATGTCACTAGATGACATCACAATGGCAAATTCACTGATTTATATAAAGATGAACGTAGATCAGCAGGCAAGATGAGAACTTAGATGAGGTCTGTCCAAGAAGTTGCTATATTTGTCCCTAAACTTTTGAAAAAAGTCTCAGAAGGGATGGGGAAGTCGCTAAATCTAGCTACAAAGTAGCTAAATTGGCAACACTGACAATAGCATGAAATACAAGCCATGATAATACTGAAATCAAACATACCATTCCCATAAAGCACCACCATGCCAGTGACCATGAAGACTGGGTGCCAGTTGAACTGCTTGACTGAGCCGTCCCATGCAAATCCACCTCTATAGCTGTAATTCCAGTGAGCTACTAATGCCACACAGGTGATCCCCAACATCAGGCACAGCACATAGGTTAGGTAAAATTGAAGAATTCCTCTCATCCTGTGAGTGCTACAGAAACAATGCACATGTCATTTAGCTTGAGAAATTAACTTTACCTGACACATGTTTTAATTACAGAGGTGTTTACAAAGACATTAATAGCCATTCTCTAATATTGAACTTACCTTATAAAATGTCTCCAAATCAAATAGTCTAGTGATTTTCAACTTGAATTTGAAACAGAACAGGACCGTTTTTAGAAGAGCAGCACATCTGAATGTACAGTACCTTTATCTGATGTCTTACAAATTTCAAACAGCCTCGTGACAGCGGTTTTTGTTGATCTCAGTTCCTCTTTCCATGATTCCCCATCATGATTTTCGATTTCATCTGCCAGCAGACCAGATGGCAAACAAATAGCAGAAATGAGGAACAGCAAAAAGGGACTAGCAATCATAAGGATGAACTGGACATTATGTCACTCACTCAACACTACAAATACCGTACAAACAGAGAACTCAATAAATAGAGAACTGTTCAAATTCATTCCATGACGCAAGGAAACAATGTAACCAAAATGATGTTCTAAAAATAAGACCCATAGGTTTTAAGGCATACGCTTAGGGAGTGCTTGTTTATTTTTCAAGTTTTGTAGTTTTTCATTATTATTGTCGTTTGTATCTTTCTGTGACGTAATGCCAGTACGAGGACACTCAAAAACAGACGAAGTACCCGCGCAAACTACTTCAGTATTGCCTGTTAGAATAATAACATTGACTGTTAACACAAGATAATGTGATTTTACTTGATGTCATGCTAGAGACAAAACCAATGTATACAAACTTTAACGACGGACGAAGCTCGCGATGTTTTTGAGAAAAGCAGCCCTGCTTGCGACACGATAATTTCCTGTTTAACCGCAAGGCGGCATGGGAACTGTAGTGAACAGAACCTTGTGTTATTTGTTAGATTACATTTCGATTACTTTTCGACAAAACAACCCCAAAAAATTACGACATAAGTATAAAAAAAAGTGCTATTCTTTCCTCATGAGATCTGTCTTTAAACGGAAATTAAACTTTGCTGCGGGGTTTGCAGTGTTTCCCAAAACCATTACATTGGCTAGGTAAGACAAATGTCCCAAAATTATGACTTCTGTGTGTTATCTCAAGTTATGGATTTTGCACAATACATCACCACAGTGCACAAAAGCCCACATATTTGCATTCCAATGAACCAGCATAATGCAGAAAATGATCGAGTTTTAGAAGCGCCTTTCAACTATGGAGGGCGAAACCTGCAAAAACAATAAATACATAAATAAATAAATACATATGCAAATAAATAAATGTGTGTATAAATACACAAATTCTTGTTTAAATACATATATAAATAATTAAACGTGATTAAAGTAGGCAAATAAATAAAATAAATTGGTGGGCAAATAGGAAATGCTAAACTCATCCTATTTATTTTCCTTTGATCACTCATTTATTTCTGAATGTAGTTCCGCATTTATTTTTCCTCTGCACAACATGCTAATGAGAGGGTGTCAACCATGGACTTGGTCGGGTCTTGTGATAGCTGGGGGCGCGGCTTTCCCGCTGACAGAAAATGCATGGTGTAAATCCGGTATAGCCTAGTAAAGTCACTTTTGCCGTTCAACAGAGTAAGATACATAGAAAAACTGAGCCGTATTGTCCGTACAGTATCTGTGACTTTACAAACGACCCAACGGAATGGCCAGAGGTGTTATTTCCGAGCATTCGATATTCGTAAATCTAGGGACCATCTCTAAAGTTACATGCGACATTGGTATACACTTTTCTAACTTCTTGACTTCAATCCACCTTTTTCTTCAACGCGGAAGTAAGCCTATGGGTGAGACTTCCGGTTCATTAGCCGCTATAGGTAAATAACGAGGAGAATAACAACGTGCAGTAAACGGTAAAACTGTTTGCACTACAAACCAGTGTGTTCATAATTAAGATAATACATTAAAATAATATGATAAGACACACCAACTTTCAATATCAAGCAGCAAAACGAACTGTTTTGCTCAGCTAAAAATAGCTGGACGGAGTGGACGCAGATGAGACCGGAAGCCAGACCCATAGAATTTACAAATGGCCGCGCCCATTTTTACGACAAGAAAAAGGTGGATAGCATTTGAGGAAAATTACTTGCAGTAACACAACCAACTGTGAAGTGGTCATGTAGTTCTCGGTTATAATGCACACCTTTTAGACATGTATTTAAACAAGAATGTGTGTATTTATACAGACATTTATTTATTTATTTGTATATTTATTTATTTGTGTATTTATTTATTTATTGTTTTTGCAGGTTTCGCCCTCCATATTCAACCACTGCCAACATCCTTAAACAAACCACACAAAACCTGTATTTATTTTAACAGGAGTTAGGATTGTCATTTAGTATCATGTATTTTCTTCTGCATTGCTGTGGTTTGAAACTTTTCAGAGGATTCTATTTTCTGATCCGTTTCATCCACTCTATTCCCTATTTGTAAAGTTTGAGCTTGAACCCCCTATTTTCCAGGAGTTCAGGTGACCTCTGGTGGCGAGCAGGCTGAAATGCAGTTTTTAGATACTCATATTTTTAGGAAACACCCGTATGTGCGCTTTATATTTAGAACGTTAATGTAAAGTCAGAATCATTAAAGGAAAAACAAATATACAAATGAATTGCTTTTATTAGTTCACAAAATAATCATATGTAAACATCTTATTCAAGAACATTAAATGCATCACAATTTTGTATACAAAACGGGAAATAATGCATTTAAACATTTCATAATATTAGGAGTCTTAAATATCTTTTTTTTATTTTATGTAACTAACGTTTGTAAACAGCGGCATAGCATCTTATCTAAAAAATTTGCACACGATTGGCCAACATAGTAAATATTATGTCAGTGAAACACTTTCCATTTTGGAATTATTGGGAAATAATACTGCATGAGGTAAGCCATGTACAAAATAAAAATCAAAAGAATACCTTAGCCCACTGAGGACACTAAGGTGGTGACAATATTTGCATGCTTCCAGTCACTCATCTTCATATTCAAAGTAACCATTAATGATTGCCTTTGAAATGATATTTTCTGCTGACAGCCTTTGGTCTAAATAGATTAATGCTTCAATAAGACTGTTGAAATCTGCCTCCAGTCCCTCCTTTTCCATCCAGATTTTTAACAGTTCATAAACTCTGTCTTCCGGAAAGAGAGACTCTGCATTTTTGATTGAATTATCAGTCAGTCCAATGAACCTGAAAAATCTGTTATGATAGTGGACGTCCATTTCTTCAAAGAAATCAAAGCTTTTCTTCAACGATTCTTCTCCTGAAAAGGTGAGACAGAGTGAAAACACTGCAACTCATCAGCTTTACACTCTTAAAAATAAAGGTGCTTCACGATGCCATAGAAGAACCTTTTTGTCTAAATGGTTCCATAAAGTACCTTTAACATCTGAAGAACCTTTCTGTTTCACAAAAGGTTCTTTGGGGTGAAAGAAGGTTCTTCAGATTACAAAAAGGTAAGAAAGATATGGTTCTTTAAAGAACCTTTGACTGAATGGTTCTTTGTGGAACCAAAAATGGTTCTTCTATGGCATCGCTTGAAGAACCTTTTGAAGCACCTTTATTTTTAAGAGTGTAGGAATGCTAATTCAAGGAATAGTTCACTCAAAAATGAAAGGTCTGTCTCACCCTCAAGTTGTTCCAAACCTGTATGAGTTTCTTTCTGCTAGTGAAGAATGTTGGTAACCAAACAGTTGCCAGTAGCCATTGACTTCTATAGTATTTTTTAAAGCACACTATGGAAGTCAATGGCAACTGCTTGGTTGCCAACATTCAAAATATCTCCTTTTATGTTCAACAGAAGAAAGAAACTCACAGAGGTTTGGAACAACTTGAGGATAAGTAAATGACAGACTTCTTATTTTGGGGTATAAGTCTCCCTATAAGTTAATGTGAAAGTTAACAACATAAAACTATGGAAGGAAAAAGGTATGGCCTTACCATTTAAAGGAACAAGTCTTCTTATTGACTCTCCTTCCTAAAAGAGATGGAAGAACTTAACATCTTAAAGGCAATAGTGAGACACTATGAGAGATTATTCCAGGCCATTTTAACTAGGAGAAATTATGTTAAACATTCAGAGCAATTTGATGATGTGTTTGACCAAGATGACACTCAAAGATTGACAAACCAACAGAGCAAAGATTTATATATATGAGGCTTATAACACGTTTCAATCAATTACCAAACTTGCCCCATCTACAACTACCAATATCAATGAACTAGTATTAATACATAGTATTATGAACCATGTCAGATGCATTGTAGAGAAAAATCTTACTTTAGTATTGTATCCCTCATTCGGTTACATATTTAAAACAGAACAAATAACAGTTGGGCTCAGGAGATGCATTCAGAATGTAGTTTCTAAATCAAAATCAACATATGCCCCCGGTTTCACAGACGAGGCTCAAGCCTAATCCTAGACTAAAATGTAAGTCTGAGCAGATTCAACTGAAAGAAACTTGCATTGACTGATCTTAAAATATATCAGTGCCTTTGTTTTATCTCAAGATGCACACCAGTAATGTTTTTTTCTAAGTAAGTAAAAAAAAAAAATACTTAAATGTCCTAATTGAACTATGGCTTAATCCTGGCTTAGTCTAAACCCTGTCTGTGAAACCGGGCCATGGTGTTCATTATTTAATAAAGCAAAACCTATTTCCCAACCAGCACACAGATCACTTTTCACTAAAGTGCATCAGGAGTTACAAGAGACATTAGGTCCAAAAGAGCTGAACCAAGACAAAAATGATCACCAATATCTACAGGAGCTTGTCTCCTCAACAAGTGTGAAAATATTGCGACACATTTCATGTTAAGAAAGTCTGAAAGTGAAAATACTTCAAAACTTTGAATGAAAGCAAGCTTTGTTATCTTGTCCCCACACATTACCCAAGGCAAAGTATTTAGGCTTAGGAGCAGAGAATGAAGCTTTTGAGATGGTTATGATAGTGGAAATGGTGTTAAGACAAAGAAAGCTGCAACTCTCACCAAAGTGTGAGGCTGCAGGGCAGTGGCAGAGCTTGGAGGCTGGTTAGTGTGGCGGAACTGGAGATCACTAGGCACAGCAGACATAACCAGGCTAATTTGTGAAGAGTTGGCGGTGTTGGGGAGGCTGTCCCCTAGTCCCCTGTCTTCCTCAGTCTCCGCTGAAACAGGAATGTTGGTACCCACCGCATAGTTTTGCTCAAGGAACGGCTGGAGCTGAGAGGAGTCATCCATCTTAGAGTTGTGGGCATTCTGGCTCTCCTCTTTCACCTCCTCATTGTCACCCTGCAGGTCAAGAAAGATGTCGTCTGGTCGGTCACGTTCACGGTGTAGTTACATCCAAATGTAAAGGAGTTCCTGTGATTTTTTTTTTAAAGCTGAGAAATGTACTCGCTACATTTTGTTGACCTACCATACAGATCCTAACCTTTTCCCTTGAACTTCTTGATGTTACTGTAATTGAAGAAGATGTGTGATAAGCCATAAAGAAACAACTGAAATAAGAAAAAATATTGAAAGAGCTGAGGAAAGATTTCAAGATGTGTCTACCTGCTTTTTTACTCAGTCTTGACTTTGTCCAGTACACGATACACACAATGAATGCAAGCATTGCAATGAATGCCACAACAACAATGAAAGTCACTGTAGGAAAAATAAGATGTAATCACTATGTGAAACACACTATGGAAACAATGTCTTTATACACAACTCAAAAGAAAGTGTTGGGGGATTAAGGTCTCAGTGAGCAATTATAATATCCTTTACTTGTGCAAATACTACATTTGATCAGCTGTAATCATCTAGTACAGTATGTACAGTAAAAAGTTAATTTAATTGGGCTATGGGTTAAGAAGGGTTTTCTACTACCTGAGTTAGAGCTGCCCAAAGAGCTTCTCTTTTTACAAACGGTGTTGGAAATGTCTGTACAGCTTTTTACAGCCTCTTCATCCTCTCTGCATCTGGTTGTAACAAAAGAAATGAACTTGAGTTCACCCAAAAATGTAAAACTGGTCATCAACTACTCACCCTCATGTTGTTCCAAACCTTTTACTCATCTTTGAAACACAAAGAAAGATATTTTTAATGAAACCTGAGAAATGTCTGTCCTTCCATTAAAGTCTTTGACTTTCTAAGACATCATAAAAGAAATCCATGTGAATCAGGCTGTTTAATTCAATTGAATTCTGAAGAGACATGTTTGCTTTATTTGATGAACAGATTTAACCTTTATTCACACTAAAACATTGATAAACACACATACATAAGTAGTGCGCATCAAATATGGCGGAAACTCAAATACGAACCAGTGAGGTTTCTTGCACATTTTCATTTTTTTGGTGAACTCTCCCTTTAACGTTCATGGACAACTAGTGATCCAGCTTGATTAACATGACACTTTTTTTTACCAAAACCTAAGTGTTAATGAAATGGTACATTTAGAACATACCTACTGCATTTCTTGCACACCTCACATGCTTGGTCAGGTAAACAAAATGAACCCTGTTTGCACTTGCACTGTGTGTTCTGGGTATTTGTGCATTTCTCTGTGGTTTCCTGATCTGCAGAAGTAATGAAGGTGCACAAACAGCATGCAATTTAGAATTAAATATGCCTAATGGAAGTCAAACATTGTGTGAACACAATATTGATTTGGCTTGCATAACCTTAGAGGTTGTCTGTTATAAGAATTTATGCAAAACTATGGGACAAACGATGGGACTTGACAGTATGGGGACAATATTGACTGTTCCAAATAACAGAATTACCTATACGGCACTTGGTGCATGATAAACACTTTCGCAGTCCATTGTCGTGCTCAGTGTATCTGTCAAACTCGCACGGCTCACACACTCCTTTTTCTGAAGGAGTAAGACAGGCCTTTTTCACATATGTTCCTGCAAAAGACGAGACGGTGGAATGTGAGTGCACGTACAAGAAAACATTGTCTAATCAGAATAAAAGGATTTCAAAAATTCTCATCCACCAGCAGGGCAGTTCAGGCAGCAGATGTTATCATGTTCATACTCCATGCCCTCTCTGCAGGAAACATCCCGGCTTGATCTGTTCTTGACGGATCCTTTAGCCCAGGCCAGATCCAAGTGACTTTTAGCAGCATGTATGGCATTTAGTAACAACAAAATCTACACACGGAAGAAACATACAAAAGATACATGCATGTACATGCAGACTGGCATTTTGGTTAATAATTATGATCTGGGATGAAGTTGTGTTGGATTTTATACTGACACCTATTGGTGTAAAACTTTAATGTACGTCTCCGGCATACGTTTGTTTATATTTGTTAGAAACTAAAGACTTGGTTCCTATGGGTCTATAGTTGAAGGTTTTGCTTTTGTTTTATGAAGACATTTTCATATACCATCTGTATAAAGACGTTTTGGAAATTATCCTCAGTATTTAAGTAAATTCAGACTATGAACTGTCCTATTATTTCTAGGTAAATGATATTTTATTGCCATTTTATGTCAAAACACTGTATATATAATTGTCCAAATCTTATTTTTATAATTTGATTATATACATTTATATAATTTTGTTAAATAAAAACAATGTCATTCTATGTTAAAACAGTTTAAGTGTATGAGGAGCTGCATCTGGAGAGAGATCAAGTTTCTCTAAATCTTGTTCCAGAGTTACTGGTCTTAATGTAATTTATATTTTAAATCATTTTCTAATGGTTTAAAAGTTTAAGGGGTTTTTTTATCGACAAGGATCTGTAGTGCCAGGCCGTTTATCGCCATCGACTAGTCCAAACACGCCTCAATTTAACGCGTCGTGAAACAAACTAAACATTTAAACTTTCTCTATACCGACACACTGTATAAAACAAATGAAATAAATGTTATATTCACTTACCAAGAAACGTATGTATCTCATAGTAGTCAAATCATTGTGTCACTTCCTCAGGATAAACTGAAAGAAGCTCACGTCCCATCCCACTGATAGCGCACCTCTGAGGATTTAGCTGTTTAAAACTTCCGGTCTTATATTATGGAATTGAGCGCTTCTTGAAACCAGAACAATCCGCAAGCGAAGTTACGAATCCTACTATGGTCGAGGCCTAATTTTTTTTTTTTTTTTTTTTTTTTTTTTATTGCAGAGAACGGAAACATACAAAGAATAAACATACATCACATAATATCAACCACAAAAATAAAATGGAAACAAATCACAAAAAGAATAACATAAAATAAGGATAAGAGGGCCATCATCTAAACATGATTACATGAAGAGATCAAAGGCAGAGCAAATCCTAACAGTCCTTATAGCTTTCTTATTAGTAGATACTGAAATTACATTCAAATAATTTTCCATTTCTTTTAGGAAGACAGAGACATATCACGATTTAAGTGTAATGACCTTCCTTTGATTAATTCATCCAAACTTTGACAAATTCCGTGACATTCCGCGTTATACAGTAAATTCCGTTGACTGGATTCCGCGATTCCATCCGTGTGTTCCACATCGCAGATCATAGGGCCATAGGCGTACCTTTTTTTTATTGCAGAGAACGGAAACATACAAAGAATAAACATACATCACATAATATCAACCACAAAAATAAAATGGAAACAAATCACAAAAAGAATAACATAAAATAAGGATAAGAGGGCCATCATCTAAACATGATTACATGAAGAGATCAAAGGCAGAGCAAATCCTAACAGTCCTTATAGCTTTCTTATTAGTAGATACTGAAATTACATTCAAATAATTTTCCATTTCTTTTAGGAAGACAGAGAAGACAGGTTTACAGTTGGAAAATTAGCATTTGTGAATGTGAAATTTGCTTAGGAAAAAAATAAATTTTTCGTTTGAGGTATTTTCGTTTGAGTCATAATACCCAAATATAATGTTTTTCATATGTACTGAGAAACCTGGCAAAATCTTACACTTGACAAACACACCAACATCATCCCAAAACTTCTGAGTGTAGTGACATGTGGTCTAATTTATGAGTATTAATCAGTTCCTGGTGACGTTGTTTCACAATGTAAGTTTCTTAGCGTCCAGTCACGTGACCTAATTAATATTCATGAAGCTTCGCTGGCTTCATGAATATTAATTAGCAAAACAAACTGTTGGCACATGAATCGCCTACAAGCTGCACTTTGTGTGGAATAGCTACTTACAATGTTTCAGTATTTTCTTTTTTTTATTTCTTATTCGGGCCATATCATCTTTCTCCGTGTAAACTTTGGTGTCAGTCAAATAACCCATTGTGAGTGAATCTCCAACAAGCACGCATCTGAGTTTAGGATGTCTCACTCTCGCTTGTAACACATTATTATCAATTTCCGAGATGCATGGGCATTTCTGTCAGTTTGGCGCTATCTCGCAGACAGTTGACTGTGACAGTGCGATACTATGACTGCTGAGTGACACATTGTAAAACATTACTCCAGTAATGCGCGCGGAAGAAGGTGGGACCCCTGTTTGTTTATTCATTTACCAAGTCTAAGGGGAATTTCATACTGCTGCTACAGAACGCAGACAAAGTACAACTCCTTGACCTCCAGCAAATACGCTCCACCACGTGATCCATTCATTCGCTATATTAGATTACACTGATTTTCAACAGAGTTTTAATTGTTTGTTTTCTAGATAAACTATTTGCATGGTCTGTTGTAAGGCATTACTGTGGCTTATTGAAAGCATCTTTCTATCGTTCTTTGCTTTCAATAAATCTAGTCACTACATTGTTTTGTTGCTTCCTGGCAGCTAGTTTAATTTCCCCCATCCTTTTTCAGCTAGAGAAGCCAGACAGCCAATTATGTATACATTTACTGACAAAAAGCACTTTTCTATAATGTAATTGCCTGACAAGGCTGTAACTATACAGCGTATTACAATGCCTGTTTGTATAATCTCTGAATTTGGATTTATTAAGATGTATTTTTGATTCAGATTTCTGAATGTTGCTCTAAAAATTGATTATGCATTAATAACATACCATGCCATGGTTATGATGAGGGCTGAATCTTTAGTCACTCATGTGTCCTTTGATAAGAAAGTTGTGAAGGAGGAGGGGCTGTTTGAGATAAGACCAACTGTGGACTTTGCATCAGCCATTTATGATCCTTAAATTACTGCACGTCTGAAACTTTCAAGCAGTACTGAAATTAATGTTTTTTATCATTAAATGTGTATTAAATGATCAGCTACAGTTTTGTGAGAAGAGTCGGCTGATTTTTTTCTCACACGTAGAAGTGCATAATCACATTGTTTTTGTTAGGATACATCAGGATATTAGTTTAATTGGTAAGAACTACATTTGGAACAAAGCAAAGCAAAAAATAAAATAAATACATTGCAGACATTCTATGCCATTTTTGTAAGGCACAGAAAAAGTCAGGCATGCAGTGTATAACTGTCCCATAGGAGTGCCAGTCTGACACTAAATGAAAATAAA